>NW_028161934.1:3299645-3777623 GCF_964263955.1 Coregonus lavaretus
GTGGTTGAAAAATGAGTTTTAATGACTCCAACCTAAGTGTATGTAAACTTCCAACTTCAACTGTATATACAAAAGTATGTGGACACCCCTTCAAATGAGTGGATTTGGCTATTTCAGCCACACCTGTTGCTGACGTGTATAAAATCGAGCACACAGCCAAGCCATGCAATCTCCATGGACAAACATTGACAGTAGAATGGCCTTACTGAAGAGCTCAGTGACTTTCAACGTGGCACCGTTATAGGATGCCACCTTTCCAACAAGTCAGTTCGTCAAATTTCTGCTCTGCTAGAGCTGCCCCGGTCGACTGTAATTGCTGTTATTGTGACGTGGAAATGTCTAGGCGCAACAACGGCTCAGCCGCGAAGTTGTAGGCCACACAAGCTCACAGATCGGGACCGCAGAGTGCTGGAGCGTGTAAAAATCGTCTGTCCTCAGTTGCAACACTCACTACCGAGTTCCAAACTGCCTCTGGAAGCAACGTCAGCACAAAAACTGTTTGTTGGGAGCTTCATGAAATGGGTTTCCATGGCTGATCAGCCACACACAACCCTAAGACCACAATGCGCAACGCCAAGCGTCGGCTGGAGTGGTGTAAAGCTCGCCACCATTGGACTCTAAAGCAGTAGCAACGCATTGTCTGGAGTGATGAATCACTTCACCATCTGCCAGTTCTACGGATGAATCTGGGTTTGGCAGATGCCAGGAGAACGCTACCTGCCCCAATGCATAGTGCCAACTGTAAAGTTTGGTGGAAGAGGAATAATGGTCTGGGGCTATTTTTCATGGTTCGGGCTAGGCCCCTTAGTTCCAGTGAAGACAAATCTTAACGCTACAGCATACAATGCCATTCTAGATGATTCTGTGCTTCCAACTTTGTGGCAACAGTTCTGGGAAGGCCCTTTCCTGTTTCAGCATGACAATAACCTCGTACACAAAGCGAGGTCCATACAGAAATGGTTTGTCGAGATCGGTGTGGACGAACTTGATTGGCCTGCACAGAGCCCTGAACCTCAACCCCATCGAACACCTTTGGGATGAATTGGAACGCCGACTGCGAGCCAGGCCTAATCGCCCAACATCAGTACCCAACCTCACTAATGCTCTTGTGGCTGAATGGAAGCATGTCCCCGCAGCAATGTCCCAACATCTAGTGGAAAGCCTTCCCAGAAGAGTGGAGGCTGTTATAGCAGCATATTAATGCCCATGATTTTGGAATGAGATGTTCAACAAGTGTCCACATACCAAAAAAGTGTTAAACGAATCAAAATATATTAATTGAAGAAAAAGCAGCCAACAAGTGCTCAGCATATGTGGGAACTCCTTCAAGACTGCTAGAAAAGCATTCCAGGTGAAGCTGGTTGAGAGAATGCCAAGAGTGTGCAAAGCTGTCATCAAGGCAAATGGTGGCTATTTGAAAAATATAAAATGATGTGTTTAACACTTTTTTGGTTACTACATGATTCCATATCTGTTATTTCATAATTTTGATGTCTTCACTATTTATTATTCTACAATGTAGAAAATAGTACAAATACAGAAAAACCCTTGAATGAGTAGGTGTTCTAAAACTTTTGACCAGTAGTGGACGGACGGACGGACGGACGGACGGACGGACGGACAGACAGACAGACAGACAGACAGACAGACAGACAGACAGGCAGGCAGGCAGGCAGGCAGGCAGGCAGGCAGGCAGGCAGGCAGGCAGGCAGGCAGGCAGGCAGGCAGGCAGGCAGGCAGGCAGGCAGGCAGGCAGGCAGGCAGGCAGGCAGGCAGGCAGGCAGGCAGGCAGGCAGGCAGGCAGGCAGGCAGGCAGGCAGGCAGGCAGGCAGGCAGGCAGGCAGGCAGGCAGGCAGACAGACAGACAGACAGGATATTTATAAATAAGGGATAGAGACATATACAGAGATAGAGAGAAAGAGGGATGAGTAAACAACTTTATCTCTCTAACAGCATGCCATTCAGATCACCCTGACCTGGCACACCTCCCTGCCTACGCCAGGGAACAGAGAGATAGATAGAGAGAAGAGAGAAACAGAAGAATAGAGGTTGACCAGAGATCACAGCTCTGTCTCATTCCGGGGAGCGAGGAGACAAGAAAGAAGAAGGAGAACATTGGGGGGTAACCTTTAAAGACATAAAGGTGAGGAATGAGGGAAGGAGAAAGGATGGAGGAGAAAGAGAGGTGGTAAAACGATACCTACTGCCCTCATTAGTTTCAGTGACCCTCTATGGGAAGGGTGATGTGGTCGTGCCTGGGGGAGTCTGTGCTTTGTGCTTTGTCCTTAGGACTGAGTGGACCGTTGTCTATTGCTGCATCCCAAATGGCACCCTGTTCCCTACATAGTGTGTTACTTTTGACCAGACACCAGGGCCCTTCTGTGTGTGTGCGTGGATGGTCCCGTGTAGCTAAGTTGGTAGAGCATGGCGCTTGCAATGCCAGAGTTGTGGGTTCGATTCCCACAAGGGACCAGTATGAAAATGTATGCACTCACTATTGTAAGTCGCTCTGGATAAGAGCGTCTGCTAAATGACCCTGTAAATGTATGTGCACTATGTAGGGAATAGGGTGTCATTTGAGACAGTCTTGTAAAAAAGAGAGTTGGGTTCCAGATGAGAACTGTAAAGAAAGGGGTAGTTATATTGGGAGGTATCTAGATAAAGAAATGGGTAGTTGTATTGGGAGGTATCTAGGTAAAGAAATGGGTAGTTGTATTGGGGGGTATCTAGGTAAAGAAATGGGTAGTTGTATTGGGAGGTATCTAAAGTGAGGGAAAAAAGTATTTGATCCCCTGCTGATTTTGTACGTTTGCCCACTGACAAAGACATGATCAGTCTATAATTTTAATGGTAGGTTTATTTGAACAGTGAGAGACAGAATAACAACAACAAAATCCAGAAAAACGCATGTCAAAAATGTTATAAATTGATTTGCATTTTAATGAGGGAATTAAGTATTTGACCCCCTCTCAATCAGAAAAATGTCTGGCTCCCAGGTGTCTTTTATACAGTTAAAGAGCTGAGATTAGGAGCACACTCTTAAAGGGAGAGCTCCTAATCTCAGTTTGTTACCTGTATAAAAGGACACCTGTCCACAGAAGCAATCAATCAATCAGATTCCAAACTCTCCACCATGGCCAAGACCAAAGAGCTCTCCAAGGATGTCAGGGACAAGATTGTAGACCTACACAAGGCTGGAATGGGCTACAAGACCATCGCCAAGCAGCTTGGTGAGAAGGTGACAACAGTTGGTGCGATTATTCGCAAGTGGAAGAAACACAAATGACCTGTCAATCTCCCTCGGCCTGGGGCTCCTGTCACGCCCTGGCTCTGGGACTCTGTTATGTTGAGCCAGGGTGTGTGGTTTCTATGTGTTTTGTGTGCTAGGGTGATTATCTAGTTCATTTGTTTCTATGTTGGCCGGTGTGGTTCTCAATCAGAGGCAACGTGTATCAGCTGTTGCTTGTTGTCTCTGATTGGGAACCATACTTAGGCAGCCTGTTTTCCACAGTGTGTTGTGGGATCTTGTTCCGTGTATGGTTTGTGTCTGTTACTAAGGACTTCACGTATCGTTTTGTTGTTTTGTTCGTTCGTGGTGAATTAATAAATAAGTATGTTCACTCATCACGCTGCGCATTGGTCCACTTCCTTCAGCGATCGTGACAGCTCCATGCAAAATCTCACCTCGTGGAGTTGCAATGATCATGAGAACGGTGAGGAATCAGCCCAGAACTACACGGGAGGATCTTGTCAATGATCTCAAGGCAGCTGGGACCATAGTCACCAAGAAAACAATTGGTAACACACTACGCCGTGAAGGCCTGAAATCCTGCAGCGCCCGCAAGGTCCCCCTGCTCAAGAAAGCACATATACAGGGCCGTCTGAAATTTGCCAATGAACATCTGAATGATTCAGAGGAGAACTGGGTGAAAGTGCTGTGGTCAGATGAGACCAAAATCGAGCTCTTTGGCATTAACTCAACTCGCCGTATTTGGAGGAGGAGGAATGCTGCCTATGACCCCAAGAACACCATCCCCACCATCAAACATGGAGGTGGAAACATTATGCTTTGGGGGTGTTTTTCTGCTAAGGGGACAGGACAACTTCACCGCATCAAAGGGACGATGGACGGGGCCATGTAGCGTCAAATCTTGGGTGAGAACCTCCTTCCCTCAGCCAGGGCATTGAAAATGGGTCGTGGATGGGTATTCCAGCATGACAATGACCCAAAACACACGGCCAAGGCAACAAAGGAGTGGCTGAATAAGAAGGACATTAAGGTCCTGGAGTGGCCTAGCCAGTCTCCAGACCTTAATCCCATAGAAAATCTGTGGAGGGAGCTGAAGGTTCGAGTTGCCAAACGTCAGCCTCGAAACCTTAATGACTTGAAGAAGATCTGCAAAGAGGAGTGGAACAAAACACCTCCTGAGATGTGTGCGAACCTGGTGGCCAACTACAAGAAAGGTCTGACCTCTGTGATTGCCAACAAGGGTTTTGCCACCAAGTACTAAGTCATGTTTTGCAGAGGGGTCAAATACTTATTTTCCTCATTAAAATGCAAATCAATGTATAACTTTTTTGACATGCGTTTTTCTGGATTTTTTTGTTGTTATTCTGTCTCTCACTGTTCAAATAAACCTACCATTAAAATTATAGACTGATCATGTCTTTGTCAGTGGGCAAACGTACAAAATCAGCAGGGGATCAAATACTTTTTTCCCTCACTGTAGGTAAAGAAAGGGGTAGAAAGGGGTAGTTGTATTGGGAGGTATCTAGGTAAAGAAAGGGGTAGTTGTTATGGGAGGTATCTAGGTAAAGAAAGGGGTAGTTGTATTGGGAGGTATCCAGGTAAAGAAAGGAGTAGTTGTATTGGGAGGTATCTAGGTAAAGAAAGGGGTAGTTGTATTGGGGAGTATCTAGATAAAGAAAGGGGTAGTTGTATTGGGTGGGGGGCGTATCTATGTCAGATAAGATGGCTGCTCTGACTTTGGAATGGTCCAGTCTCTATGGGCCTCTCTCTCTCTCTCTGAGACTCTTTCCTTCCCTTGTTCCTCTCATTCTCCCACATTCGCCCCCTCAACCTCTCCTCCTCTTCCTCTCTCTCCAATCCTCCCTCGTTCTTTCACCTATATTTATACACTTTCTCTCTTCCTCCTCCTCTCTCTCCCTTCTTTCTCCTCCATTCCATATGTTTATCTCTCTGTCTTCCTCCTAGTCCTTCTCTCCCTCAGGACGATGAGGTGGTATACGCGCCGTCGCTCTCGGATGATCTGTCTATTGCTGGCCATTGCCTCCCTCTCTCTCCATCTCCTCCTCGCCGTCCTCTCCCTCTCCGTCGACCAGAACCTCTGTGACGCCCCCTCCCCTCGTCAGACACACCCCCACAACCTCAGAGCCCTGGTGGATACCAACTACACCTCCACGATGTCCGACAACCACTCCAGCTATGCCAAGACACCCCCGGACACAAGAAAGGTGGACTCTTCCAATATGGACAGCAATGGCCCTCACAAAATGGCAGAAATGGACGCTGTCACGACCAAAATGGCCGTCAAGGCAGTTCATGGACATAAGAAGGAAGGGCCTGTAGACTCAGTCAACATGGCGGTAAGGGTAGGAAAGTTTGGCTCGATGGCGATGAAGTCTATGGGGTCCGGGATGTCGAAATTAGAGGCTCTTTTCAGCCACCCGCTCTACAACATGCCAACCCCGCCCATCCCTGAAGATGATTGGCTGCTGAAGGTGAAGCCCAAAGTGAAGGCGCGCGAGAGGAGCACACAGATGTGGTGAGTTTTAATGAAGTAGGGTTAATTGTTCTGAAAAAACTGACAAGCTTTTGAAGTGCACCAAGGACACATGCTGCATAATTCATTTCATTTTTGGCAAATATCCCTCCTACTCCTCCTCTCTTCTCCTCCTTCTCTGAACCACTTCTCTCTTGTCCTCTCCTCATCTCCAACCCTCTCCCTCTCTTTTCCCCTCCCTCCCTCCTTCCCCACCCTCCCCCTCCCTCCCTCCCCCCACCTCCCCAGGGTGAGTGACAGTGACATCGGCTATGACCCGGCCCATTGGAACAGGAGCAGTGAGAGCCACCCCCCCTGGCTGAAGTTCCATCTTGGTATCTCCCGTTGGCAGCTCTACCCCCACCTGGACCCCAACATGGTACCTCTCGCCCAGCAGCTCAGCACACACCGTATCGTCAGCGCAGGTGTGTGTGTGGCGTGTGGTGTTTGTTTGGGGGAATAGGGGGAAGTTCCCCCTTGACGCTGATCTTGGATCAGTTTAGCATTTTCCCCGCTAAGGGGGTTAAGGTTAGAATTGGGGGAGGGGAAGCTGATCCTGGATATGTGTCAAAGGGAAACTTCACTGTAGAGTGTGTGGGTGGTGTGTGTATGTGTATGTTGGGGAGGGGTCTTGGGGGCCTGATTGTTGGGGGGTGGGGGTGGGAGATATGGTGAGCATTATGCCCTGTACACACAGAGAATGAAGTAGCACCCTGGAACATCATGTGGTTCGCTACACCAGTGCTGTTCTACTGTTATAGTCACCGCTTGAGTTTCAATAATATCTCCTGTAGTGTACTCTCCTTCACTATCACCCCCAAATCTAATAGCATTGGGTTGGTGGAGGCATGGGTTAGTGGGAGTTTCCACCATGTTTCATATACCAGTCATTTCCTTTCAAATCAGTGAAGGGAAGTGAACAAGTGCACACTTTGGAAGGAAGGACAGATTAGGAGAATTACAATTGCATTTCCTTGATCCCTCCCCTCTTCTCATCCAATGGGTTTTGAGAAAGAGGCGAGGAGAGAGGACGTGAGGAATCAAGGAAATGCAATAGAGATTGTCCCATAGCTGGGAGGTAGTCTCTGTTGTGATGTTTTGAGTCAGGTATAGGGAGACCACTAGTGGATTAATGTAGAACTGCAGGATGAAAACAAACAAACCGGATGACCTTATTTAGTTTCAAACAGGGTAACCCTTTGTGTGTGTGTGTGTGTGTGTGTGTGTGTGTGTGTGTGTGTGTGTGTGTGTGTGTGTGTGTGTGTGTGTGTGTGTGTGATAGAGTGTGAGAGAGAGAGCTCAGTATGTACTCAGTATGTGAATGTAAAGTGTTGCTATGGTAACCCGTCTCTCTCTCTATATATACAGTGGGGGAAAAAAGTATTTAGTCAGCCACCAATTGTGCAAGTTCTCCCACTTAAAAAGATGAGAGAGGCCTGTAATTTTCATCATAGGTACACGTCAACTATGACAGACAAAATGAGAAGAAAAAAAATCCAGAAAATCACATTGTAGGATTTTTAATGAATTTATTTGTAAATTATGGTGGAAAATAAGTATTTGGTCAATAACAAAAGTTTCTCAATACTTTGTTATATACCCTTTGTTGGCAATGACACAGGTCAAACGTTTTCTGTAAGTCTTCACAAGGTTTTCACACACTGTTGCTGGTATTTTGGCCCATTCCTCCATGCAGATCTCCTCTAGAGCAGTGATGTTTTGGGGCTGTCGCTGGGCAACACGGACTTTCAACTCCCTCAAAAGATTTTCTATGGGGTTGAGATCTGGAGACTGGCTAGGCCACTCCAGGACCTTGAAATGCTTCTTACGAAGCCACTCCTTCATTGCCCGGGCAGTGTGTTTGGGATCATTGTCATGCTGAAAGACCCAGCCACGTTTCATCTTCAATGCCCTTGCTGATGGAAGGAGGTTTTCACTCAAAATCTCACGATACATGGCCCCATTCATTCTTTACTTTACACGGATCAGTCGTCCTGGTCCCTTTGCAGAAAAACTGCCCCAAAGCATGATGTTTCCACCCCCATGCTTCACAGTAGGTATGGTGTTCTTTGGATGCAACTCAGCATTCTTTGTCCTCCAAACACGACGAGTTGAGTTTTTACCAAAAAGTTATATTTTGGTTTCATCTGACCATATTACATTCTCACAATCCTCTTCTAGATCATCCAAATGCACTCTAGCAAACTTCAGACGGGCCTGGACATGTACTGGCTTAAGCAGGGGGACACGTCTGGCACTGCAGGATTTGAGTCCCTGGCGGCGTAGTGTGTTACTGATGGTAGGCTTTGTTACTTTGGTCCCAGCTCTCTGCAGGTCATTCAAAAATTCTGAAATTTCCATCCCCAACTATAACATTTTCCATCTAGATAGAACTGCCAAAGGGGGTGGAGTTGCAATCTACTGTAGAGATAGCCTGCAGAGCTCTATCATACTATCCAGGTCTGTGCCCAAACAGTTTGAGCTTCTACTTCTAAAAATCCACCTTTCCAGAAATAAGAATCTCACTGTTGCCGCTTGCTACAGACCCCCCTCAGCCCTCAGCCCCCAGCTGTGCCCTGGACACCATATGTGAATTGATTGCCCCCCATTTATCCTCAGAGTTTGTACTGCTTGGTGACCTAAATTGGGATATGCTTAATACCCCAGCCATCCTACAATCCAAGCTAGATGCCCTCAACCTCACGCAAATTATCAACGAACCTACCAGGTACAACCCTAAATCCGTAAACATGGGTACCCTCATAGATATCATCCTGACTAACATACCCTCTAAATACACCTCAGCTGTCTTCAACCAGGATCGCAGCGATCACTGCCTTATTGCCTGCGTCCGTAACGGGTCCGCGGTCAAACGACCACCCCTCATCACTGTCAAACGCTCCCTAAAACACTTTAGCGAGGAGGCCTTCCTAATTGACCTGGCCCAGGTATCCTGGATGGATATAGATCTCATTCCGTCAGTAGAGGATGCCTGGTTGTTCCTTAAAAGTAATTTCCTCTCAATCTTAAATAAACATGCCCCATTCAAAAAATACAGAACTAAGAACCGATATAGCCCCTGGTTCTCCTCAGACTTGACTGCCCTTGACCAGCACAAAAACATCCTGTGGCGTACAGCATTAGCATCAAATAGCCCCCGCGATATGCAACTTTTCAGGGAAGTTAGGAACCAATATACACAAGCAGTCAGGAAAGCAAAGGCTAACTTTTTCAAACAGAAATTTGCATCCTGTAGCACTAACTCCAAAAAGTTTTGGGACACTGTAAAGTCCATGGAGAATAAGAGCACTTCCTCCCAGCTGCCCACTGCACTGAGGCTAGGAAACACTATCACCACCGATAAATCTACAATAATCGAGAATTTCAACAAGCATTTTGCTACAGCTGGCCATGCTTTCCATCTGGCTACCACTAACCCGGCCACCAACTCTGCACCCTCTGCTGCAACTTGCCCATTCCCCCCCCCCCGCTTCTCCTTCACACAAATTCAGACAGCTGATGTTTTGAAAGCACTGCAAAATCTGGACCCCTACAAATCAGCTGGGCTAGACAATCTGGACCCTTTCTTTCTAAAACTAGCCGCCGAAATTGTCGCAACCCCTATTACTAGTCTGTTCAACCTCTCTTTCATAACGTCTGAGATCCCCAGAGATTGGAAAGCTGCCGCGGTCATCCCCCTCTTCAAAGGGGGTGACACTCTAGATCCAAACTGCTACAGACCTATATCCATCCTGCCCTGCCTTTCGAAAGTATTCGAAAGCCAAGTTAACAAACAGATCATCGACCATTTCGAATACCACCGTACCTTCTCCGCTATGCAATCCGGTTTCCGAGCTGGTCACGGGTGCACTTCAGCCACGCTCAAGGTCCTAAACGATATTATAACCGCGATTGATAATAGACAGTACTGTGCAGCCGTCTTCATCGACCTGGCCAAGGCTTTCGACTCTGTCAACCACCGCATTCTTATTGGCAGACTAAATAGCCTTGGTTTCTCAAATGACTGCCTCGCCTGGTTCACCAACTACTTCTCAGATAGAGTTCAGTGTGTCAAATCGGAGGGCCTGTTGTCTGGACCTATGGCAGTCTCTATGGGGGTGCCACAGGGTTCAATTCTTGGGCCGACACTTTTCTCCGTGTATATCAATGATGTCGCTCTTGCTGCTGGTGACTCTCAGATCCACCTCTATGCAGACGACACCATTTTGTATACATCTGGCCCTTCATTGGACACTGTGTTAACAAACCTCCAAACGAGCTTCAATGCCATACAACAATCCTTCAGTAGCCTTCAACTGCTCTTAAACACTAGTAAAACTAAATGCATGCTTTTCAATCGAACGCTGCTGGCACCCGCCCACCCGACTAGAATCACCACTCTCGACGGGTCTGACCTAGAGTATGTGGACAACTACAAATACCTAGGTGTCTGGTTAGACTGTAAACTCAACTTCCAGACTCACATAAAGAATCTCCAATCCAAAGTTAAATCTAGAATCGGCTTCCTATTTCGCAACAAAGCCTCCTTCACTCATGCTGCCAAACATGCCCTCGTAAAACTGACTATCCTACCGATCCTTGACTTCGGCGATGTAATTTACAAAATAGCCTCCAACACTCTACTCAGCAAATTGGATGTAGTCTATCACAGTGCCATCCGTTTTGTCTCCAAAGCCCCATACACTACCCACCACTGTGACCTGTACGCTCTTGTTGGCTGGTCCTCACTACATGTTCGTCGTCAAACCCACTGGCTCCAGGCCATCTATAAATCACTGCTAGGCAAATCCCCGCCTTATCTTAGCTCATTGGTCACCATAGCAGCACCCACCCGTAGTCTGCGCTCCAGCAGGTATATCTCACTGGTCATTCCCAAAGCCAACACCTCCTTTGGCCGCCATTCCTTCCAGTTCTCTGCTGCCAATGACTGGAACGAATTGCAAAAATCTCTGAAGCTGGAGACTCTTATCTCCCTCAATAACTTTAAGCATCAGTTGTCAGAGCACCTTACCGATCACTGCACCTGTACACAGCCCATCTGAAATTAGCCCACCCAACTACCTCATCCCTATATTGTTATTTATTTTGCTCTTTTGCACCCCAGTATCTCTATTTGCACATAATCTCTTGCACATCTAGCATTCCAGTGTTAATACTATTGTAATTATTCTGCACTATAGCCTATTTATTGCCTTACCTCCATAACTTGCTACATTTGCACACACTGTATATATATTTTCTGTTGTATTTCTGACTTTATGTTTTTTACCCCATATGTAACTCTGTGTTGTTTTTATTGCACTACTTTGCTTTATCTTGGCCAGGTCGCAGTTGTAAATGAGAACCTGTTCTCAACTGGCTTACCTGGTTAAATAAAGGTGAAATAAAAAAATAAAATAAAAATTCACTAGGTCCCCCCGTGTGGTTCTGGGATTTTTGCTCACCGTTCTTGTGATCATTTTGACCCCACGGGGTGAGATCTTGCGTGGAGCCCCAGATCGAGGGAGATTATCAGTGGTCTTGTATGTCTTCCATTTCCTAATAATTTCTTCCACAGTTGATTTCTTCAAACCAAGCTGCTTACCTATTGCAGATTCAGTCTTCCCAGCCTGGTGCAGGTCTACAATTTTGTTTCTGGTGTCCTTTGACAGCTCTTTGGTCTTGGCCATAGTGGAGTTTGGAGTGTGACTGTATGAGGTTGTGGACAGGTGTCTTTTATACTGATAACAAGTTCAAACAGGTGCCATTAATACAGGTAACGAGTGGAGGACAGAGGAGCCTCTTAAAGAAGAAGTTACAGGTCTGTGAGAGCCAGAAATCTTGCTTGTTTGTAGGTGACCAAATACTTATTTTCCACCATAATTTGCAAATAAATTCATTAAAAATCCTACAATGTGATTTTCTGGATTTGTTTTTCTCAATTTGTCTGTCATAGTTGACGTGTACCTATGATGAAAATTACAGGCCTCTCTCATCTTTTTAAGTGGGAGAACTTGCACAATTGGTGGCTGACTAAATACTTTTTTCCCCCACTGTATATCTCTCTCTCCCCCTCTCCCTCTCCCTCTCCCTCTCAGTGCAGAAGTCTGGAGGGACACAGCTCAAGCTGGTGATGTCATTTCCTAACTACGGACAGGCCATTCTCAAACCAATGAAGTGAGAGACTTACACATGCACACGCACGCACGCACGCACGCACGCACGCACGCACGCACGCACGCACGCACACACACACACACACACACACACACACACACACACACACACACACACACACACACACACACACACACACACACACACACACACACACACGCTACACATCACAACTGCTTTTACCAGACTCTTACCATGATTGCTAAATACTGCAGAAAGGAGGAGAATAGACCCCGATGTATATCTGTGTTCCTGTGTTAACTGTTTCCTGAGTTGACTGTTTATAGTCTGTATACCTGTTTTCCTGTTTCCTGAGTTGACTGTGTATAGTCTGTATATCTGTGTTCCTGTGTTAACTGTTTCCTGAGTTGACTGTGTATAGTCTGTATATCTGTTTTCCTGTGTTGACTGTGTATAGTCCTCTGTAGCTCAGCTGGTAGAGCACGGTGCTTGTAACGCCAAGGTAGTCGGTTCGATCCCCGGGACCACCCATACACAAAAATGTATGCACGCATGACTGTAAGTCGCTTTAGATAAAAGCGTCTGCTAAGTGGCTTATTATTATAGTCTGTGTTCCTGTGTTGACTGTGTATAGTCTGTATATCTGTGGTCCTTTGTTGACTGTGAATAGTCTGTATAGCAGTGTTCCTGTGTTGACTATATATTGTCTGTATAGAAGTGTTCCTGTGTTGACTGTGTCTAGTCTGTATAGCTGTGTTCCTGTTTTGACTGCATCTCTGTCAGACAGGAGCGTGATGAGGAGACCAACTTCAACCTCTACTACTTCTCTGACTTTGAGAGACACAACGCAGAGATCGCTGCTTTTCACCTGGACAGGTAAACAATGAGTCTGTTTCTCACCTTGATAGTGATAACCAGGGGAGTATACTGCATGCCACAGCACTGACTGAAATGGCTGAGAATGATGAGCAGACATTGAGTAGCATTAAATATGGACCCCTCTCATCTCATCTCTCTCTCTCTTCCTCCCTCTCCCCCTCCCCCTTCTCCTTTCTCTCCCATCTCTCTCTGCCTCTCTCTCCTCTCCCTCTATCTTTCCCACCCCACCGCTCCCTCTCCAATCTCTCGTCCCCCTCCCGCTCTCCCCTGTCCCTCCTCTCCTCTCCCCTCCTCTCTCTCAGGGTGTTGGGTTACAGGCGGATCCCCCCAGCCGTAGGGAGGCTGGTTGACGTGGTAACAGAGATCAAAGACATCACCACAGACCACAAACTGGCCCGGACCTTCTTCACCTCTCCTGGTCTGTCTATCATTATATCACTCCTTCCTTCCCTCACCCCATCTCCCTCTCTCTCCCTCCTCTTTCTTTGTCAACACTCCTTACATTACATGTTTCACATCTCTGTTTTCTATGAAAATATATGCTGCGGAAAGTCAATATTTGCTAAATGAAATATTTTGTTTTCAATCCCCCCCCCCATCCCCCTCTTCATCTCCCATAGTGAATAATGTGTGTTTCTACGGCCAGTGTTCCTACTACTGCAGTACGGAGCATGCTGTGTGTGGTCGACCCCAGAACCTCGAGGCCTCCCTGGCCATGATGCTGCCCGACCCCTCCCTGGCCACCAGACGATCCTGGAGGTCTCCCTGGAGACGCTCCTACAGCCGCAGCAAACTTGCAGTGTGGGTATAGAGTCTATACCTATACCTATATATAGATAATAACCCTAACCCTAACCTCAACCCTAACCCTAGCCTCAACTCTAGCCCTTACTCTAACCCTAGCCTTAACGTTAACACTAGCCTCAACTCTAACCCTAACCTCAAACCTAACACTAACCCTAGTCTCAACTCTAGCCCTTAACCCTAACCCTAGGCTCAACTCTAACCCTCAACCCTAACTCTAACCCTAGTCTCAACAATAACCCTCAACCCTAACTCTAACCCTAGCCTCAACAATAACCCTAGCCTTAACTCTAACCCTGTTGTCACGTTGCAGATGGGAGAAAGACCCAGACTACTGTGACACAGTGAAGAAGACCCCACCATACAACAAGGGAACCAGACTGGTAGACCTGATAGACATGACCATACTAGACTTCCTCATGGGTAGGTCTGGGTCAGGACAACATAATATAATAGTAATGATACTGTAATAATAATACCTTCATATAGCGCTGTTTATGGAGACCAAAGTCTTTTTCAATTAGTAGAAAGAGGAAAAACCTGAAAATAAAACACAATCAAACACATTCAACACTCATTATTTTGTTCCAGGTAATATGGACCGACACCACTATGAGACGTTTGAGAAGTTTGGCAACAACACTTTCCTTCTGCACTTAGACAATGGGAGGGCGTGAGTATCCCCCCCCAAAAAAAAGATGTGTGTGTGCATGTGACATTGACACTGTCTGTGTGCGGACTACAGGTTTAACTAATGTTAGTTAATCGTAACATTGACACTGTCTGTGTGCTGACTACAGATTTAACTAATGTTAGTTAATCGTAACATTGACACTGTCTGTGTGCGGACTACAGGTTTAACTAACGTTAGTTGATTGTAACATTGGCACTGTCTGTGTGCTGACTACAGATTTAACTAATGTTAGTTAATCGTAACATTGACACTGTCTGTGTGCTGACTACAGGTTTAAGTAATGTTAGTTGATTGTAACATTGACACAATGTCTGTGTGCTGACTACAGGTTTGGACGTCACTCTAAAGATGAGCCCTCTATCCTGACACCTCTGGAGCAGTGCTGCAGGTAAAACATGGGATGCATTATTAAGCACCCCCAAGAGTTGATGTCTGTGCCCTCGTGGGAATCTAATTAGCATAATAAAAAACTCTCCATACAAATCCATCAGTTTAAGTTTAGAGAGATCTGTTCTTTTGCATGGGCTGCATCTCATTCCACCATGTCTGCCGATGTCGCTCTTCCTCATCTACGGAGGAAGGTGGCAGAACTACAGCGGTGTTTGTCAGACCAGTAGACATCCCGAAAATCTGTCTTTTCACAAAAGCATCTATAGCGTCCGAACGGTTTGGCGTACAAACTAATATGACCACTCTCACGAACACGATGGTGTTAAAGAAAGTGGTTAAATATGTGTAAAAAAAACAACAATAATTTCCTTATCTTTCATATAACTCTCAGATATAGCAAAAACACTTCAAATTAAACTTCCTTTTGATGTATTTTTTGACTATCTGTTTTTCTATGTATGAGTCTGTTATTCAATGTGTTTCTATAGGCTAATAGCAGTAGGCCAAATTCAATGTTTCATCGAATAATTGTTTTAGATAGATTTGTTTATATGTAAAATGAATAATCTAATATCTAAATTATCCTTGGTATGACCATCTTAAAACAATTCAGTATGTTAACTTAGTAGAACCACCACCACCCCACCCCACCATCGTCATTTATTCCTCTTCTTTCTCATAACTTTCTCTCCATCTCTCTCTCGCTCTCTCTAGGATCCGTCGCTCCACCCTCCTGCGTCTGCGTCTCCTCTCCCTGCCCCAGTACCGTCTCAGTGACGTCATGAGGGACTCTCTTTCCCATGATCCTCTATTCTCCGTGGCCCCTCTCCTCTCGGAGCTGCACCTCTCCGCCCTGGACCGTCGCCTAGCGACCGTGCTCCGAACCCTGAGCCGTTGCCAGGAGCGACAGCGTAGTCGCCATGGAGAAGGCGATGATGAGGTCGTCTATGATGATGTCACTGATTATAAGACTTTGGTTACACCTGTGACACCTACAGGGTAGTGTGGCCACGCCCCCTCGACAACAGCACTTCAACCGTCAGAAGAAATTGTCATGGCGCATCACCATGGCGATGATGATTTATGTGTGACGTCATTGCATCGGCAAGTCACAAGAGTGACATATTTACACTTGGAGTTCCTGGTATCATTCGTTTGGCTTCTAACTGTTAGAGAGAGAATGGCTGTGTCCGAAGTGTCACCCGACATTATATAGAGAGTAGGATGCCATTTCAGACAGACTATTTGTAGGTCTATTCTAGTCTGGTGTATGGATGGGATGTTTAAATCACTGTGTACATGTATTGTTAGGCCTCATTAAATCAAGTTGATTATATTGTGTTATTTATTGTTATTTAATACATGGAGCGTACTTAGTGAAATAAATCTCAGTTTTAGTATATACAATACCAGTCAAAAGTTTGGACACATACTCATTCAAGGGTTTTTCTTTATTTTTACTATTTTCTACATTGTAGAATAATAGTGAAGACATCAAAACTATGAAATAACGCATATGGAATCATGTAGTAACCAAAAAAGTGTTAAACAAATCAAAATATATTTTATATTTGAGATTCTTCAAAGTAGCCACCCTGCCTTGATGACAGCTTTGCATACTCTTGGCATTCTTTCAACCAGACTTCACCTGGAATGCTTTTCCAACAGTCTTGAAGGAGTTCCCACATATGCTGAGCACTTGTTGGCTGCTGTTCCTTCACTCTGCCGTCCGACTCATCCCAAACCATCTCAATTGGGTTGAGGTCGGGGGATTTTGTATGCCAGGTCATCTGATGCAGCACTGCATCACTCTCCTTCTTGGTAAAATAGCCCTTACAAAGCCTGGAGATGTGTTGGGTCATTGTCCTGTTGAAAAACAAATGATAGTCCCACTAAGCTCAAACCAGATGGGATGGCGTATTGCTGCAGAATGCTGTGGTAGCCATGCTGGTTAGGTGTGCCTTGAATTCTAAATAAATCACAGACAGTGTCACAATTAAAGCACCCCCACACCATAACACCTCCTCCTCCATGCTGGGAAATACACATGCGGAGATCATCCGTTCACCTATTCTGCATCTCACAAAGACACGGCAGTTGGAACCAAAAATCTCCAATTTGGACTCCAACGGTCTAATGTCCATTGCTCGTGTTTCTTGGCCCAAGCAGGTCTCCTCTTCTTATTGGTGTCCTTTAGTAGTGGTTTCTTTGTAGCAATTCGACCATGAAGGCCTGATTTACACAGTCCCCTCTGAACAGTTGATGTTGAGATGTGTCTGTGACTTGAACTTTATTTGGGCTGCAATTTCTGAAGCTGGTAACTCTAATTAACTTATCCTCTGCAGCAGAGGTGACTCTGGGTCTTCCATTCCTGTGGTGGTCCTCAAGAGAGCCAGTTACATCATAGCGCTTGATGGTTTTTGCGACTGCACTTGAAGAAACTTTCAAAGTTCTTGAAATGTTCTGTATTGACTGACCTTCATGTCTTAAAGTAATGATGGACTGTCATTTCTCTTTGATTATTTAAGCTGTTCTTACCATAATATGGACTTGGTCTTTTACCAAATAGGGCTATCTTCTGTATACCCCCCTACCTTGTCACATCACAACTGATTGGCTCAAACGCATTAAGAAGGAAAGAAATTCCACAAATGAACTTTTAAGAAGGCACACCTGTTAATTGAAATGCATTCCAGGTGACTACCTCATGAAGCTGGTTGAGAGAATGCCAAGAGTGTGCAAAGCTGTCATCAAGGCAAAGGGTGGCTATTTGAAGAATCTCAAATATAACAACTATTTTGATTTGTTTAACACTTTTTTGGTTAATACATTATTCCATATGTTATTTCATATTTTTGATTTCTTCACTATTATTCTACAATGTAAACAATAGAAAAATGAGTAGGTGTGTCCAAACTTGTGACTGGTAGTGTACTTTTATTTAAAAGGGTAGTTCAACCCAAAATAAAAGCAATTCTAATTGAGTAATTAAATTGCATTTTACAAAAGCATTTTACAAGAAAGAAAAAATATATAATATTAATAGCAAGATGTGTATGAAGGGCCCGATTCAGACTTGAGATGAGTTGACTCAACATTTTGTGACTTAAGTCCATGTGAAGTCAACTTATGTCCAGTCTGAATAGGGCCCGAAGTGAATAACAGTGTTGCTGTATAGTCTTGTACATTAATGTATAGTCAGTCGTTCTGAAGCTACATTATGGGTAACATTTTCCTCTCGCTAAAACGCAAAGAGCTAAAGAAATACTGCTTAATGACAAGTTTGGTATTGTCTTGTTCCCTTTCAGATATACAAAGCAAAGCTTTTAGCCACAGCTCAGTGCCATGAGCCCCATGTAGAAATAGGCCAACACCACCAGCATACTATATTAAACCCTATATTAAACCATATAGTATACTATATTAAACCCTATAGTAGACCCTATAGTATACTATATTAAAACTTATAGTAGACCCTATAGTATACTATATTAAACCATATAGTAGACCCTATAGTATACTATATTAAACCCTATAGTAGACCCTATAGTATACCATATTAAACCCTATAGTAGACCCTATAGTATACTATATTAAACCCTATAGTAGACCCTATAGTATACTATATTAAACCCTATAGTAGACCCTATAGTATACTATATTAAACCCTATAGTAGACCCTATAGTATACTATATTAAACCCTATAGTAGACCCTATAGTATACTATATTAAACCCTATAGTAGACCCTATAGTATACTATATTAAACGCTATAGTAGACCCTATAGTATACTATATTAAACCCTATAGTAGACCCTATAGTATACTATATTAAACCCTATAGTAGACCCTATAGTATACTATATTAAACCCTATAATATACTATATTAAACCCTATAGTAGACCCTATAGTATACTAGATTAAACCCTATAGTAGACCCTATAGTATACTATATTAAACCCTATAATATACTAGATTAAACCCTATAGTATACTATATTAAACCCTATAGTATACTATATTAAACCCTATAGTAGACCCTATAGTATACTATATTAAACCATATAGTATACTATATTAAACCCTATAGTAGACCCTATAGTATACTATATTAAACCCTATAGTAGACCCTATAGTATACTATATTAAACCCTATAGTAGACCCTATAGTATACTATATTAAACACTATATTAAACCCTATACTATACTAGATTAAACCCTATAGTAGACCCTATAGTATACTATATTAAACCCTATAGTAGACCCTATAGTATACTATATTAAACCCTATAGTAGACCCTATAGTATACTATATTAAACCCTATAGTATACTATATTAAACCCTATAATATACTAGATTAAACCCTATAGTATACTATATTAAACCCTATAGTATACTATATTAAACCCTATAGTAGACCCTATAGTATACTATATTAAACCCTATAGTAGACCCTATAGTATACTATATTAAACCCTATAGTAGACCCTATAGTATACTATATTAAACCCTATAGTAGACCCTATAGTATACTATATTAAACCCTATAGTAGACCCTATAGTATACTATATTAAACCCTATAGTAGACCCTATAGTATACTATATTAAACCCTATAGTATACTATGTTTTTAGTAATAAAGAGTCAAATGTAAAAAGAGTGTTCTGCCGACAATGCAGATTTTAAAGACAATTTTCCTGATGTTTGCAGAGATCACATTAGCGGTAAATGCTGCAGATGTTGGCTTAAATCACCTTCAGAATTCAAGTGCTGTATGCTTGTCAACTATGCGCTTCGATTGAATCCCAAGCAGAGTCATCTTGTGTTCAGGTCTTCTTGTTGTGTTCAGGTCTTCTTTTATTCAGGTCGTCTTGTGTTCAGGTCTTCTGCTTGTGTTCAGGACTTCTTTTGTTCTGGTCATCTTGGTCCTGGGATTGTTGACTGTGCTATGAACCACGGAGGAGTCCTCCTCAGCTGCCTGTGCCAGAGGTCTGATGAGAAAGGAGATGCAACATGTCATCATCAATACTCACTTTTGGGGTCTCATTTAAAGTTATCGTTTCAAGTTTTATTAGTCGTATGTAAAAAGTATTTGATCCCCGGCTGATTTTGTACTTTTGCCCACTGACAAAGAAATGATCAGTCTATAATTTTAATGGTAGGTTTATTTGAACAGTGAGAGACAGAATAACAAAAAAAATAATCCAGAAAAACACCTTTTTTTAATGAGGGAAATAAGTATTTGAACCCCTCTCAATCAGAAAGATTTCTGGCTCCCAGGTTTATTTTATACAGGTAACGAGCTGAGTTTAGGAGCACACTCTTAAAGGGAGCACATATACAGGGCCGTCTGAAGTTTGCCAATGAACATCTGAATGATTCAGAGGAGAACTGGGTGAATGTGTTGTGGTCAGATGAGACCAAAATCGAGCTCTTTGGCATCAACTCAACTCGCCGTGTTTGGAGGAGGAGGAATGCTGCCTATGACCCCAAGAACACCATCCCCACCGTCAAACATGGAGGTGGAAACATTATGCTTTGGGGGTGTTTTTCTGCTAAGGGGACAGGACAACTTCACCGCATCAAAGGGACGACGGATGGGGCCATGTACCGTCAAATCTTGGGTGAAAACCTCCTTTCCTAAGCCAGGGCATTGAAAATGGGTCGTGGATGGGTATTCCAGCATGACAATGACCCAAAACACACGGCCAAGGCAACAAAGGAGTGGCTCAAGAAGATGCACATTAAGGTCCTGGAGTGGCCTAGCCAGTCTCCAGACCTTAATCCCATAGAAAATCTGTGGAGGGAGCTGAACGTTCGAGTTGCCAAACGTCAGCCTCGAAACCTTAATGACTTGGAGCAGATCTGCAAAGAGGAGTGGGACAAAATCCCTCCTGAGATGTGTGCAAACCTGGTGGCCAACTACAAGACACATCTGACCTCTGTGAATGCCAACAAGGGTTTTGCCACCAAGTAATAAGTAATGTTTTGCAGAGGGGTCAACTACTTATTTCCCTCATTAAAATGCAAATCAATTTATAACATTTTTGACATGCGTTTTTCTGTATTTTTTGACTTGTTATTTTGTCTCTCACTGTTCAAATAAACCTACCATTAAAATTATAGACTGATCATGTCTTTGTCAGTGGGCAAACGTACAAAATCAGCAGGGTATCAAATACCTTTTTCCCTCACTGTATACACCGTCAGCTTAATATTGCAGATAGATTGTATCTTCTATCAATGTAATTGTCTGCATCACTTCCAATCCCCCATGTTTTTTATATATATACTCCCCTTTATTACTTTTCAACCCCGCCATCCTTTGGTAAATTAGTGAACAACAATGCCCAGGCCTCTACTTCCGGTCTATACTTACTATCTACACCTTATGGACAGAGTTAATTTTACAATAATTCTATTATATATATATATATATATACAGTGGGGAGAACAAGTATTTGATACACTGCTGATTTTGCAGGTTTCCCTACTTACAAAGCATGTAGAGGTCTGTAATTGTTATCATAGGTACACTTCAACTGTGAGAGACGGAATCTAAAACAAAAATCCAGAAAATCATATTGTATGATTTTTAAGTAATTAATTTGCATTTTATTGCATGACATAAGTATTTGATACATCAGAAAAGCAGAACTTAATATTTGGTACAGAAACCTTTGTTTGCAATTACAGAGATCATACGTTTCCTGTAGGTCTTGACCAGGTTTGCACACACTGCAGCAGGGATTTTGGCCCACTCCTCCATACAGACCTTCTCCAGATCCTTCAGGTTTCGGGGCTGTCGCTTGGCAATTCGGACTTTCAGCTCCCTCCAAAGATTTTCTATTGGGTTCAGGTCTGGAGACTGGCTAGGCCACTCCAGGACCTTGAGATGCTTCTTACGGAGCCACTCCTTAGTTGCCCTGGCTGTGTGTTTCAGGTCGTTGTCATGCTGGAAGACCCAGCCACGACCCATCTTCAATGCTCTTACTGAGGGAAGGAGGTTGTTGGCCAAGATCTCGCGATACATGGCCCCATCCATCCTCCCCTCAATACGGTGCAGTCGTCCTGTCCCCTTTGCAGAAAAGCATCCCCAAAGAATGATGTTTCCACCTCCATGCTTCACGGTTGGGATGGTGTTCTTGGCGTTGTACTCATCCTTCTTCTTCCTCCAAACACGGCGAGTGGAGTTTAGACCAAAAAGCTATATTTTTGTCTCATCAGACCACATGACCTTCTCCCATTCCCCCTCTGGATCATCCAGATGGTCATTGGCAAACTTCAGACGGGCCTGGACATGCGCTGGCTTGAGCAGGGGGACCTTGCGTGCGCTGCAGGATTTTAATCCATGACGGTGTAGTGTGTTACTAATGGTTTTCTTTGAGACTGTGGTCCCAGCTCTCTTCAGGTCATTGACCAGGTCCTGCTGTGTAGTTCTGGGCTGATCCCTCACCTTCCTCATGATCATTGATGCCCCACGAGGTGAGATCTTGCATGGAGCCTCAGACCGAAGGTGATTGACCGTCATCTTGAACTTCTTCCATTTTCTAATAATTGCACCAACAGTTGTTGCCTTCTCACCAAGCTGCTTGCCTATTGTCATGTAGCCCATCCCAGCCTTGTGCAGGTCTACAATGTTATCCCTGATGTCCTTACACAGCTCTCTGGTCTTGGCCATTGTGAAGAGTTTGGAGTCTGTTTGATTGAGTGTGTGGACAGGTGTCTTTTATACAGGTAACGAGTTCAAACAGGTGCAGTTAATACAGGTAATGAGTGGAGAACAGGAGGGCTTCTTACAGAAAAACTAACAGGTCTGTGAGAGCTGGAATTCTTACTGGTTGGTAGGTGATCAAATACTTATGTCATGCAATAAAATGTAAATTCATACTTAAAAATCATACAATTTGTTTTTCTGGATTTTTGTTTTAGATTCCGTCTCTCACAGTTGAAGTGTACCTATGATAACAATTACAGACCTCTACATGCTTTGTAAGTAGGAAAACCTGCAAAATCGGCAGTGTATCAAATACTTGTTCTCCCCACTGTATATTATAATTTTTTTTGCTCCTGAACTTCTTCTACTCTCAACCTCTCCGATCATTTTCATGATGTCCATCCGGTTTGCTTCTATATGCCATATCTTTCTAACTGTGCTCTTTCCCAAAAGCTCCCAACATACAACCTATATACTTATTATGGACACAGTATGCTTACATTATTAGCTATCTTTGTTATTATTTGTTGTTATTTGTTATTAGTCCCATCCTTCAACTCTATTCAATACCTCCCATCTATCTCTTAACACCATCCATATAGGATTTATATTTGCCATATATATTTCAAACGTACTGTGATGTTTTACAAAAGTTCTGAACCTTTCTATTCTCATTGCTTCTACAGATTGTGAATTAAAAATAAACATTTTTGCTAAAAGTATTATTATATTATTGATTGATTGACTATGACTTTTCAGATCACCCAGTAATGCTATCTGCAAGGTTAGCTCCAGGTAAATATTGCAATCCTTTAACCATTCCTGGACCTGTGTCCAAAAACAAGCTACAAATGGACAGAACCAAAACAAATGATCTAATGATTCTGTCTCTTCACAGCAATATCTGCAGAGCTGGGAAGATTGTATCCCCCATATAAATAACATTCTATTGGTAGCAAGAATTTGATATAATAATTTAAATTGAAAGATTCTAATTTTTTAATCCGGTGTCGTTTCGCGTGTCAGTTAATAAACACTATGCCATGGGATCGGTACGTCAAAGATCTCTTCCCAACTATTTTGCAATCTATATGGGACGGCTGTCAATCCTTTGGTCCTTAAGTGAAACTGATAAACTTTTTTATTTATCACAGTTTTCCTTAACCAATTATGTTCTTTAATGCAAGGCCGACAGACAAGTTCCTTACTTTCTCCCCCTTCCACTTTCCTCTTCCACTTTTGCGGTAAGGCTGCAAGTATTTGGTTGTAATTTTGGGTAGAGCAGACATTTCCATATGTTTTTGTTAGCTGCATGTGCGACATAACTCCACCAGTCCTACCGATGATATCATTTACGAAGATTATAAATGTTTTAAATATTCTGTCAAAAAATAAAGGTTTTTTGTCAATTAGTATATTTGAATTTAACCACAATATTTGTTGCATTATTTGTTCTGTCGTTTCTGGAGGATTAAATTGAAATTGCAACCAACTTTCTATGGCTTGTTTTAGAAATAGTGATATTTGGGAGATGATTTCCTTTTCAAATAACTGCAAATGAGCTGTTGTAATCTGAATAAAGGGAAAAAGGCCTTTCTTGAACATTGGGTGAGACAATCTTACTAATTTGCTTGAGAACCAGTTCGGATTTAAGTATAACTTTTGTATGACTGAAGCTTTTAGTGATAGGTCTAATGCTTTAATATTTAATAATTTCTGTCCTCTGAATTCATATTCATTATATAAATATGCCCTTTTAATTTTGTCTGGCTTATCGTTCCAAATAAAATTGAACATTTTTTTCTCATATAATTTAAAAAACTGTTCGCTAGGCGTAGGCAAGACCATAAGCAAATAGGTAAACTGGGATAATACTAAAGAGTTAATCAGGGTGATTTTTCCACAAATTGACAGGTATTTTCCTTTCCATGGTAGTAAGATCTTATCTATTTTTGCTAACTTTCTATTAAAATTTATTAAAGTGAGATCATTTATTTCCTTTGGGATATGTATTCCGAGTATATCCACATCACCATCAGACCATTTTATTGGTAAACTACATGGTAATGTAAAAATGGTATTTTTTAGTGATCCAATACGTAATATAGTACATTTGTCATAATTTGGTTGTAATCCAGAGAGGTTAGAAAATGTATCTAGATCCTCTATGAGGCTGTGGAGGGATTCTAGTTGTGGATTTAAAAGAAAACATGAATCATCAGCGTACAATGACACCTTTGTTTTTAAGCCCTGGATTTCTAATCCTCTGATATTATTATTGGATCTGATTTTAATAGCTAACATCTCGATGGCCACAATAAATAGATATGCCGATAGTGGACAACCTTGTTTCACTCCTCTTGACAGTTTAAAACTTTCTGAGAAATAGCCATTATTTACTATTTTACACCTAGGGTTACTATACATGATTTTGACCCATTTTATAAGAGATTCTCCAAAATTGAAATGCTCCAGGCATTTATATATAAACCCCAGTCGAACTTTATCAAATGCCTTTTCGAAGTCTGCTATGAATAGCAGGCCTGGTTTCCCATATTTTGGCTATGGCCTCCATGGCTCTCGCCAGACTCTCCAGCCTCTGCTCCCAAGTCCAACCTCTCTCCTCCTCACGCGGCTTGACCCAGTCGAGGTGGATATCCGCTAGAGTTACCTCTGGCGTTGGCTCCTGGACACGCTGCTTGACCCAGTCGAAGTGGATATCCGCTAGAGTTACCTCTGGCGTTGGCTCCTGGACACGCTGCTTGGTCCAGTTTTGGTGGGATCTTCTGTCACGATCGTCATACACAGTGGACCAATGCGCAGCGTGATTTGCGAACATACTTATTTATTAGAGTACCACACGAACAAAACAACAAAACGATACGTGACGTCCTTGGTAACAGACACTAACCATACACGGAACAAGATCCCACAACACACTGTGGAAAACAGGCTGCCTACGTATGGTTCGCAATCAGAGACAACAAGCAACAGCTGATACTCGTTGCCTCTGATTGAGAACCACCCCGGCCAACACAGAAACACATGAGCTAGATAATCAGCATAGAACCCAAAACACAATGAAACAACACACCCTGGCTCAACATAACGGAGTCCCAGAGCCAGGGCGTGACACTGGGCCACAATGATAAACCCCCTCTCTGATTGTCCGAGTGTGACCCCCTCCCCATGGGTTACTGCAGCCAGTGTTGCCAGCACTGCCACTACCTGGGTGGGCGTACCCCACCGGAATCTCCACCGGCTAGGTACAAGGTCGTCAAGGTTCTCATTAGCAGCTTTGAGAATTTCCTTGTATATTATGCTCTCCCATCAGGGGGCTCTGGCTTTGTAGGACCAACCCTGCCAGGAAGGCTCAGAATCTTGAGGGGGCGGTGCTGCTCAAGTAGGTCTCTGACTGCATTTATTTCTCTGTTTAGGCTGCATACTCACAGCAGGTCCATAAAAGAGATGGGAACTTCTCTTTGGTGTATGGGTCGCTCAGGTGGGTGTCCAGGTTATAGGGTTAGGGATCTTTCTTTCCATCATGATAGGACAATGAAAAATTAGATTAGATGTATACTATATTTAAAAATGTATATCCCTCATCTACACAAAATTGAAAGCTCTCGCTCACTACCCCTGCTCATAGACCCCCGGTCGGCTCTGGGATATGCAACCATTTCCCCTATCACTCACTTAACGCCGCACCTTTTCAAACACAAAAATGCACACCACATGGTTGACTGCGGAAGAAATGGGCCGAGCGTGCAAACGCACCCGCATCTGCCGCAAGGGGGAAAGGACGCCAGAGAGAACACAGGACCAACCACAACAACCATCCGCCAAAACAACAACCTCCCGCCAAAAAAGCCATGTTCTAATTATTTGTATTTAAAGATGTATTATTCTGCTTGTTATGTCGTTTTATCCTTTTATAAAATACTATACTTACTATAAATGTTATTTAATATTACAATCCCTATCATTGCTAGTATCAGGTGCTCCAATATTCGACTCCTCTATTACAACTTTTAGAATAGCCATGGAGTAGTCTTTGTGTCTCTGAACATTTGGTTGTCAATATATAGTTTATCCACCACGAGTGCAACACGTTTCCCTTTTAATCTGTTTTCCTTGAAGATTGGATACAGAACTTTGCGCCTTTCTACAATCTCCCTCGGGAACTGATCATTCATGCCTATTTTCGTGCCAGCAAGTCTTTTTTCTAGGCTTTTCACCATAGCTTTATCCTTAAAAAAGCAAATTTGGCAACGATTGGGCGCTCATATTTCTGTCCTCTTTTTCCGAAACGGTGTACACGTTCGAGTTGGGTTTTATCGACAGCCTCGAGTGGGATTTGTAGCGCTGTATGCAGGAAGTCCTTCATAATATTCTCTGTTATTTCTCCCTCCTTTTCCTGAATACCCGTAAGTACTAGATTTTCCCTAATCGATCTAGTTTGGATGTCTAGTAAGGCTTCTCTCAGAAGGTTGATCTCCTTTTTAAGTTCCCTAACGTCCGTTTCCATCTTAGAGACTGTCAGTTTTAATTTTTTGGTTTCTTTCTCCATTATCAATGCTTTTTCGTCACTCATTTGAAGACTCGCTTTCAACTCTTTTACGTCTTTACTGACCAATTCTAGTATGCCCAATTTGTCATTTATCGACTTCAACAGGTCGCTTTCCACACTTACCATACCCAGTGGTGAAAAGCATATATCATCTGTATCAGTCGATGAGTCGCGTTTCCTTTTGGGGATCGGCTCTCCACGCTTGTCTTCAGTCATGTTTGGGTGTTGCGTGTTGTTGTAATATTTGTTGATATATTTATCTAGCCTTATGATCTGTTTTGTGTTATTATCCAGATTGAATTATATTAACTGCGAATATATGAAATGCTAATATTTAGTCTAACTTACTGATTTTGAATATTACGTTTTTATCTTGAGGTGTTTTGTACCGCTTTCTATTCAATACGCCATCTTGTCTACGCGTGCCCCGCCCCCATAGTTCTGAATATAAATGTTTCTGTGACTGTATACACCGTCCAACTAAATGCTTACTTGCAGGTTCCTTCTCAACAATGCATCAACAATAAGACATAATACAATATAAGAATACGAACATAAAGTAAATGGCTCAGTAAAAGATAATAAACATTTTAGCATAAGTATAATACAGGAAGGCACAATGTATAGTCTAATATTTACACGTGTTTTGGGGAAGGGGGGGGTTGGGGGGCAAGTGTTTCAATTGTGCACTATTTAGCAATCACAATAAGAATCTGGTAGCAGCAGCTGTGATGTGTAGCATGAACGTGTCTGTGTCCATGTGTGCTAAGGTCAAATCAAATCAAATGTTATTTGTCACATGCGCCGAACACAACAGGTTTATATATAGACCTTACCAAGAAATGATTACTTACAAGCCCTTAAACAACAATGCAGTTGTAAGAAAATAAGAGTTAAGAAAATATTTACTAAATAAACTAAAGTAAAATAACGAGACTATACAGTACAGGTAATATGGTACATGTACTGTACTGTAGGGTAAAGTGCAAATAGTTAGAGTTTGTTTGTTTGTTTAATTGTTCAGCAGTCTTATGGCTTGGGGGAAGAAGCTGTTAAGGAGTCTTTTGGACCTAGATTTGCCATGCGGTAGCAGAGAGAACAGTCTATGACTTGGGTGGTTGGAGTCTTAGACCATTTTTTGGGACTTCCTCTGACACCGCCTAGTATAGTCCTGGATGGCAGGAAGATTTGCCCCAGTGATGTATTGGGCCGTACGCACTACCCTCTGTAGATCGTTACGGTCAGATGCAGACCAGTTGCCACACCAGGCAGTGATGCAACTGGTCAGGATGCTCTCAATAGTGCAGCTGTATAACTTTTTGAGGATCTGAGGACAAATGCCAAATCTTGTCAGTCTCCTGAGGGGGAATAGGCATTGTCGTGCCCTCTTCATGACTGTCTTGGTGTGTTTGGACCATGATAGTTTGTTGGTGATGTGGACACCAAGGAACTTGAAGCTCTTGACCCGCTCCACTACAGCCCCATCGATGTGAATGGGGGCGTGTTCGGCCCTCCTTTTCCTGTAGTCCACGATCATATCCTTTGTCTTGCTCACATTGAGGGTGAGGTTGTTGTCCTGGCAACACACTGCCAGGTCTCTGACCTCCTCCCCATAGTCTGTCTCATCGTTGTCGGTGATCAGGCCTACCACCGTTGTGTCGTCAGCGAACTTAATGATGGTGTTGGAGTCATGCTTGGCCACGCAGTCGTGGGTGAACAGGGAGTACATGAGGGGACTAAGCACTCACGCCTGAGGGGCCCCTGTGTTGAAGATCAATGTGGCAGATGTGTTGTTGCCTACCCTTACCTCCTGGGAGCAGCCCGTCAGGAAGTCCAGGATCCAGTTGCAGAGGGAGGTGTTTTGTCCCAGGGTCCTTAGCTTAGTGATGAGCTTTGTGGGCACTATGGTGTTGAACTCTGAGCTGTTTTCCCACATAGGTGTTCATTTTGTCCAGGTGGGAAAGGGCAGTGTGGAGTGCAATTGATATTGCGTCATCTGTGGCTCTGTTGGGGGGTATGCAAATTGGAGTGGGTCTAGGGTATCCGGGATGATGGTGTTGATGTGAGCAATGACCAGCCTTTCAAAGCACTTCATGGCTACAGAGGTGAGTGCTACGGAGCGGTAGTCATTTAGGCAGATTACCTTGGCTTTCTTGGGCACAGGGAGTATGGTGGTCTGATTGAAACATGTAGGTATTACAGAGAGGTTGAAAATGTCAGTAAAGGCACTTGCCAGTTGGTCCGTGCATGCTCTGAGTACACGTTCTGGTAATCCGTCTGGCCCCGCGGTCTTGTGAATGTTGACCTGTTGAAAGGTCTTGCTCATATTGGCTACGGAGAGCGTGATCACACATTTGTCCAGAACAGCTGGTGCTTTCATGCATGCTTCAGTGTTGCTTTCCTCGAAACGAGCATAAAAGGCCTTTAGCCTGCCTGGTAGGCTCGCGTCACTGGGCAGCTCGCGGCTGGGTTTCCCTTTGTAGTCTGTAATAGTTTGCAAGCCCTGCCACATCCAACGAGCGTCAGAGCCGGCGTAGTAGGATTTAATCTTAGTCATGTATTGATGCTTTGCCTGTTTGATGGTTCAAGGGCATAGCGGGATTTCTTATAAGCGTCCGGATTAGTTTCCTGCTCCTTGAAAGCAGCAGCTCTAGCCTTTAGCTCTGTGGGGATGTTACCTGTAATCCATGGCTTCTGGTTGGGATATGTACGTACGGGGGCGACGTCATCGATGCACTTATTGATGAAGCCGTTGGCTGTGGTGGTATACTCCTCAATGCCATCGGATGAATCCGGGAACATATTCCAGTCTGTGCTAGCAAAACAGTCCTGTAGCTTAGCATCCACGTCATCTGACCACTTCCGTATTGAGCGAGTTACAGGTACTTGCTGCTTTAGTTTTTGCTTGTAAGCAGGAATCAGGAGCATAGAATTATGGTCAGATTTGCCAAATGGAGGGCGAGAGAGAGCTTTGTAAGCATCTCTGTGTGTGGAGTAAAGGTGGTCTAAATTTTTTCCCCTTCTGGTTGCATATGTGACATGCTTGTAGAAATGAGATAAAACGGATTTAAGTTTCCCTGCATTAAAGTCCCCGGCCACTAGGAGTGCCACTTCTGGATGAGCATTTTCTTTTTTGCTCATGGCCTTATACAGCTCGTTGTTGAGTGTGCCAGCATCGATTAGTGGTGGTAAATAGACAGCTATGATAAATATAAATGAAGACTCGCTTGGTAGATACAGTGGCTTGCGAAAGTATTCACCCCCCTTAGCATTTTTCCTATTTTGTTGCCTTACAACCTGGGGGGTTTGTATCATTTGATTTACACGACATGCCTACCACTTTGAAGATGCAATAATTTGTTTTGTTAAACAAACAAGAAATAAGACAACAAAACAGAAAACTTGAGTGTGCATAACTATTCACCCCCCCCAAAGTCAATACTTTGTAGAGCCACCTTTTGCAGCAATTACAGCTGCATGTCTCTTGGGGTATGTCTCTATAAGCTTGGCACACCTAGCCACTGGGATATTTGCCCATTCTTCAAGGCAAAACTGCTCCAGCTCCTTCAAGTTGGATGAGTTCGGCTGGTGTACAGCAATCTTTAAGTCATACCACAGATTCTCAATTGGATTGACGTCTGGGCTTTGACTAGGCCATTCCAAAACATTTCCCCTTAAACCACTTGAGTGTTGCTTTAGCAGTATGCTTAGGGTCATTGTCCTGCTGTCTCAAATCTCTGGAAATCTGAAACAGGTTTCCCTCAAGAATTTCCCTGTATTTAGCGCCATCCATCATTCCTTCAATTCTGACCAGTTTCCCAGTCCCTGCCGATGAAAAACATGCCCACAGCATGATGCTGCCACTACCATGCTTCACTGTGGGGATGGTATTCTCGGGGTGATGAGAGGTGTTGGGTTTGCGCCAGACATAGCGTTTTCCTTGATGGCCAAAAAGCTCAATTTTAGTCTCATCTGACCAGAGTACCTTCTTCCATATGTTTGGGGAGTCTCCCACATTCCTTTTGGCAAACACCAAACGTGTTTGCTTCTTTTTTCTTTAAGCAATGTCTTTTTTCTGGCCACTCTTCCGTAAAGCCCAGCTCTGTGGAGTGTACGGCTTAAAGTGTTCCTATGGACATATACTCCAATCTCCACTGTGAAGCTTTGTAGCCTCTTCAGGGTTATCTTTGGTCTCTTTGTTGCCTCTCTGATTAATGCCCTCCTTGCCTGGTCCGTGAGTTTTGGTGGGTGGCCCTCTCTTGGCAGGTTTGTTGTGGTTCCATATTCTTTCCATTTTTTAATAATGGATTTAATGGTGCTCCGTGGGATGTTCAAAGTTTCAGATATTTTTTTATAACCCAACCCTGATCTGTACTCCTCCACAACTTTATCCCTGGCCTGTTTGGAGAGCTCCTTGGTCTTCATGGTGCCGCTTGCTTGGTGGTGCCCCTTGCTTAGTGGTGTTGCAGACTATGGGGCCTTTCACAACAGGTGTATATATACACTGAGATCATGTGACAGATCATGTGACACTTAGATTGCACACAGGTTAACTTTATTTAACTAATTATTCGACTTCTGAAGGTAATTGGTTGCACCAGATCTTATTTAGGTGCTTCATAGCAAAGGGGGTGAATACATATGCACGCACCACTTATTTATTTTTTAGAATTTCTTGAAACAAGTAATTTTTTTCATTTCACTTCACCAATTTGGACTATTTTGTGTATGTCCATTACATAAAATCCAAATAAAAATCAATTTAAATTACAGGTTGTAATGCAACAAAATAGGAAAAAACGCCAAAAGGGATGAATACTTTTGCAAGGCACTGTGGTCTACAGCTTATCATAAGGTACTCTACCTCAGGCAAGCAAAACCTTGAGACTTCTTTAATATTAGATATCCCGCACCAGCTGTTATTGACAAATAGACACAGACCACCACCCCTCGTCTTACTGGAGGTAGCTGTTCTCTCTTGCCGATGCACGGAAAACCCAGCCAACTGTATATTATCCATGTCATCGTTCAGCCACTATCAGTAAAACATAAGATATTACAGTTTTTTATGTCCTGTTGGTAGGATAGTCTCGAACAGAGCTTATCCAGTTTGTTCACCAGTGTTTGCACGTTGGCCAATAGGATGGATGGTAGAGGTGGGTTCCCCACTCGCTTCACTTTTCGGTCATAAGAGACGGTGGCAGAAACATTATGTACAAAAGAAGTTACAAACAATGTGAAAAAATTAGCACAATTTGTTAGGAGCCCGTAAAATGGCAGCCATTCCCTCCGGTGCCATTATTCTCAGTGTGCGAAGAAACAGTGTAGGTGGTCAGTCCAGTTCAAGTGTTCAGCAGTCTGATGGATTGTAGATAGAAACTGTCTCTGAGCCTGTAGGTATCAGACCTCATGCTCCAGTACCGTCTGCCCAACGGTAAGGAGTGAACAGCTCGGGGCTGGGGTTTGTGGGGTCCTTGATGATGCTGGGGGTCTTCCTCAGGCACCGTATAGATGTTAAAACATTTAAACCAAACAACTTTTAAGTCATTCTATATCTTAATACATTTAAACCAAACAACTGCTGGTCTGCATAACATACAAGTGTTGTATGCATTCCCAATTGTCAAGCACAAGTACCATTTAATTATGAGATAATCTGAGATGTTCTAATGGCTAGACTTGCTCACCAGGTGGCAGCACTGGTGCGGTTGAATTTCACAGCAGTGTACAGGCCATCATCATCCTCTTTCTGGGGTCGAGGCAGTTGGACAGTAGAGTACAGAGGCACTTCCTGGTTACAGAAATGGACGCTGGCGTAGTGAACGTCATCCTGGTCATCTGTGTCTGCTCTTTGTGCTGCAGCAGGGGTCATGGCCATGCCTGAGATGTTGTCATGAACAAGGCTTGAGTTTACCTGATGGGGAAAGAAGACAGACTAAATTCAATTTGTTCCATTGTGCCAGGCAAGCCTAATGAAGTGCAGTATCTGAAAGAAAACAAACAAATACTATGTGAACTTAACTCACCTGTCCATTGTCTGCTGTGTTCCTCGTGACAGAGGTGGATGTGGTGGCCTTCTTCCTGTTTTGCACATGAACGTGGGAATCATTTAAAGAATTAATGAATGAATGAATCAATCAATCAATCAATCAATCAATCAATGACAATTAAGTTAGTAACAGATCAGAACGATAAAGTGAAAGGACAGGATGCTCACCTGAACCACATGAAGCCAGAGAGACAGAGGATGAGAACCAGAACAACCACTGTGATACCTCTAGCTGCATTCTTCACAGATGTTTGTTTCCCTAAACCAACATGGACAACATGAATTCATGTGTTATCATATAGTGTACAGTCGTGGTCAAAAGTTTTGAGAATGACACAAATACTAATTTTCACAAAGTCTGCTGCCTCAGTTTTGATGATGGCAATTTGCATATACTCCAGAATGTCATGAAGAGTGATCAGATGAATTGCAATTAATTGCAAAGTCCCTCTTTGCCATGAATATGAACTTAATCCCCAAAAAACATTTCCACTGCATTTCAGCCCAGCCATAAAAGGACCAGCTGCCATCATGTCAGTGATTCTCTCGTTAACACAGGTGAGAATGTTGACGAGGACAAGGCTGGAGATCACTCTGTCATGCTGATTGAGTTAGAATAACAGACTGGAAGCTTTAAAAGGAGGGTGGTGCTTGAAATCATTGTTCTTCCTCTGTTAACCATGGTTACCTGCAAGGAAACACGTGCCATCATCATGGCTTTGCACAAAAAGGGCTTCACAGGCAAGGATATTGCTGCTAGTAAGATTGTACCTAAATCAACCATTTATCGGATCATCAAAAACTTCAAGAGAGAGGTTCAATTATTGTGAAGAAGGCATCAGGGCACCCAAGAAAGTCCAGCAAGCGCCAGGACCGTCTCCTAAAGTTGTTTCAGCTGCGGGATCGGGGCACCACCAGTGCAGAGCTTGCTCAGGAATGGCAGCAGGCAGTTGTGAGTGCATCTGCACGCACAGTGAGGCGAATACTTTTGGAGGATGGCCTGGTGTCAAGAAGGGCAGCAAAGAAGCCACATCTCTCCAGGAAAAACATCAGGGACAAACTGATATTCTGCAAAATTCTGACAAACTCCAAGTATTGATTATGCAAGAATGGGCTGCCATCAGTCAGGATGTGGCCCAGAAGTTAATTGACAGCATGCCAGGGCAGATTGCAGAGGTCTTGAAAAAGAAGGGTCAACACTGCAAATATTGACTCTTTGCATAAACTTAATGTAATTGTCAATAAAAGCCTTTGACACTTATGGAATGCTTGAAATTATACTTCAGTATACCATAGTAACATCTGACAACAATATCTCATAACACTGAAGCAGCGAACTTTGTGAAGACCAATACTTGTGTCATTCTCAAAACTTTTGACCACGACTGTAGATTAAAATATGCTAATGATTAAATCATATTTGACCTGCTATAATGATCCATTGAGATGTAGAATTCTTCGCTCCAACTTCATTCACTGCCTCACAGTAGTATTCTCCACTGTCCTCAGAGCTGATGTTAGTGATGCTGTAACTCTGTCCTGATGCTTTTGGTGAGGTTACGTTCTTCTTGTACCAGGTGTATTTGTCCACAGGTGGGTTGGCATCACTGCTGCAGGTCAGAGTCACTGAACTGCCCTCCACTATTTCACCAGAAGGACTTACTGACACTGAGGTGTTCTTTGGAGCATCTGGTGTTGAGGAACACAGAGGGGTAAGAGTACACAGCCGACATCATGCTGCCACTTCAACAATATGTTCTGAGACTAGATCTCTGGTCCTCTGTCTTGGAAACACGTGACATCCTTCAGAAGTTTAAAAAACTCAACTAAATACGAGAGCACGCACAGTACAAATGAAGTTTAAAACTGTCATTTATTTACAAATACTCACAAATGACAGTGAGAGTCTCTTCAGGAGAGTAGAGATTCTCATACCCTTTTGTATTACAGGAATATCTGCCTGCATCCTCTCCACTGACTGGGTTTAGGAACAGGTAGTTATTTTGGTTGTTTACGAGTTGTCCGTTCTTGTACCAGATGTAGGTGGGGTTGGGGTTGTCAGTCAGAGTACAGGTGGTTCTACAGGTCAGTAACACTGCCTTTCCTTCTGTCACCGTGGCAGAAGACAACTTCACCTGCAGACCTGGGATTAAAAACATACCGTATTACATTAGTTGACGTCAATTCTAATCATATGAAGCAAAACATTCATTATATTCAATGCATTCGGAAAGTATTCAGACCCCTTGACTTTTTCCACATTTTGTTATGTAACAGCCTTATTCCAAAATGGATTAAATTGTTTTTTCCCCCCCTCATCAATCTACACACAATACCCCATAATGACAAAGCAAAAACTTATTTTTAGACATTTTTGCGACCAGCTCTAGAAAGGGTCTTGGTGGTTCCAAACTTCTTCCATTTAAGGATGATGGAGGCCACTGTGTTCTTGGGGACCTTCAATGCTGCAGACATTTCCCCAGATCTTTTCCTCAACAAAATCCTGTCTCGGAGCTCTACGGGCAATTCCTTCGACCTCATGGCTTGGTTTTTGCTCTGACATGCACTGTCATATTATATAGACATGTTATATAGACAGGTGTGTGCCTTTTCAAATCATGTTCAATCAATAGAATTTACCAAATTTGGACTTCAGTCAAGTTAAAGAAACATCTCAAGGATGATCAATGGAAACACGATGCTCAAAATCTAAAAACCTGTTTTCGCATTTGTCATTATGGGGTATTGTGTGTAGATTGATGAGGAAAATGTTTTATTTAATCCATTTTAGAATAAGGCTGTAACGTAACAAAATGTGGAAAAAGGGAAGGGGTCTGAATACTTTCCGAATGCACTGTAGACTGTCATTCCTATTAAGGTCAAAATACTTGAATGTAACTGATAAAGCATCACACACTAGTGTACCTGTGACAGACAGCCTGACATGTGTCTCTCTTTGAAGGAAATTATACCAATAGCGTTGTGTCTGAGTCTTGAATGTGAACCAGTACTCAGCTGAGTCACTCTCTCTCAGGTCTGTGATTCTCAGGGTGCAGACATTCTCTTTATCCCCACCGAACTCCGCACGACCTGCATACTCTGGCACCGAGCTCAGAATTTTAGGCTCCTCATCAAGTTTCTCTTGGATGTACCAGTTTGATTCTGAGACTGTATGATTACTTGGATGTTGATATGTGCAGGGCAGTTCCACTGTTGACCCCTTCAAGGCACAGATACTCTGATGGAGGTAAGTCACGTTGAAACAGGTCTTACCCAGAACACCTAAAAGACTAAAGTAACCCATCAATGAGTTTAAGAAATTAGTCAATTATCTTTCAAAACAGTTCATTCAGGACTGAACAATACAACTTTAGTGATAGTAATAATCGTAGTAAGATTCAAACTTTGCAAACTTAAAAAATATGAATAATCTTTTGCAAAAAATACTGTAATTGTATTTAGACTCACACACTGCAGGAGAGAGGAGATCCTCGTGGCCTTTTACAGCACAGGAGTAACTGTTTGTAAAAGAACTGATAACAGAGTATTGTTGGAAGGCGGGTTCATCTAGACGTTGGCCGTTCTTGTACCAGATGTAGGTGGGGTTGGGGTTGTCACTCAGAGTACAGGTGGTGCTACAGGTCAGTGTTGCCCTCTGTCCCCACATTGTGTTGGTAGGAGACACCATAACTTGGCTTTTTTGTCCACACTTTGTTGCTGTAGTTGCTGAGTTGAGTTTCAATGGAATCCATAGAGAAGTGTCAGTCAGTGAGGTGTGAAAGACTGCTACTTTGGATTCTTGTCCTGAATTGTTTATGTATGTGGGCCTATGGTAAAGCTAGCTTACCTTGGTTATTCTAGTGTACTATAGGTAGATATATAATATATACAGTACCTTCAGAAAGTATTCATACCCCTTGACTTATTCCACATTTTGTTGTGTTACAGCCTAAATTCTAAATGGATTACATAGATTTTTTCTCTCACCCATCTACATGCCACCAGAGGTCTCTTCACAGTGCCCAAGTCCAGAACAGACTATGGGAGGCGCACAGTACTATATAGAGCCATGAATACATGGAACTCTATTCCACATCAAGTAACTCATTATAAAAAAATAAAAAATAAAAAAATAAAAAAATACACCTTATGGAACAGCGGGGACTGTGAAGCAACACAAACATAGACACATGCATACAAACACACAATAACATATGCACTATACACACATGTACACATGGATTTTGTGTTATAGATATGTGGTAGTATAGTAGAGGCCTGAGGGCACACACTTAATATGTTGTGAAATCTGTTAGGAATGTATTGGAATGTTTTAAAAATATATAACTGCCTTAATTTTGCTGGACCCCAGGAAGAGTCTCTGCTGCCTTGGCAGCAGCTAATGGGGATCTATAATAAATACAAATACAAATACACACAATACCCCATAATGACAAAGTGAAAACATGTTTTTAGAAATGTTTACACATTTATTGAAAATGAAATACAGAAATATCTCATTTACATAAGTATTCACACCCCTGAGTCAATACTTTGTAGAATAACCTTTGCCAACAATTACAGCTAAGAGCTTAGAACACCTGGATTGTACAATATTTGCACATTATAATTTTTTTAATTCTTCAAGCTCTGTCAAGTTGGTTGTTGATCATTGCTAGACAGCCATATTCCAAATAATGCATAGATTTTCAAGCCGATTTAATTCAAAACTGTATCTAGGCCACTCAGGCACATTCAATGTTGTCTTGGTGATTAACTCCAGCCTTGTGTTTTAAGTTACTGTCCTGCTGAAAGGTGGATTTGTCTCGAAGTGTCTGTTGGAAAGCAGACTGAACCAGGTTTTCCTCTAGGATATTGCCTGTGCTTAGCTTTATTCCATTTATTTTTATCCTAAAAAACTGCCAAGACCTTGCCTTTGACAAGCATACCCATAACGTGATGCAGCCACCACCATGCTTATAATAATAATACAATAATATGCCATTTAGCAGACGCTTTTATACAAAGCGACTTACAGTCATGTGCGCATACATTTTTCCATATGGGCTTGAAAAATATTAAGAGTGTGTAACAGGTAGGAAATAGCTGTTTTTGTAGGGTTTTTCTTAGATCAGCCTTGGGAGGTTTAGCAACTAACAGAGCTGTGTCCCTGTTGCCGAACACATTTAACCTCACCACAGTACTTAGTAGTAGTTGCACCTTTCCTAATGGTATAGGGTGAAAAGTTAAATAACTCACTGTATACAGCCCCTCAGATTATGTGGTTAATATCATGGAGCATCCACCTGCAATACATCCCAGGTTAGGCCCCCTACCACAAGGCAGTTGTAATGAAAAGACAGTTCTGCTTTAAAATAATGAAAATATATAGGCAGTTTTAGGCATGTCACGCCCTGATCGAGAGAACTCTTGTTGGTTGGGTCAGGGTGTGAGTTTCTGTTGAGATCTATGTTATTAGATTCTATGTTTAGGATCTAGTATTTGTATTTCTATGTTTGGCCGGGTGTGATTCCCAATCAGAGGCAGCTGTCGCTCGTTGTCTCTGATTGGGGATCATACTTAAGTAGCCTGGTTGCCTACCTTTGTTGTGGGATCTTGTTTTGTGTTCCGGTTTGGCTTGTTGTGAGTATAGCCCATAGGACGTGACGTGACGTTACGTTGCGTTTGTTGTTTTGTCAAGTGTTTATCTTCATTAATAAATATGTACGCATACCACGCTGCACCTTGGTCTGACCCGTCTCTCAACGATCGTGACAAAGCAACAACACAACAGGCACAATTTCACAGTTCACAGAACAGCCTACTGTAACCTACCTCACGTGCACGTGTAGTCTAGCTTGAAGACAACCAATGAAAACATAGCAATACAACCTAGCAGTCTTACAGCATTTATCTCCGATATCACAATAACAAACAAACAAACCAAAATAAAGAATGACAGCCGTTACTGTGTTCATGGAGTCTGTATGAGGGCTGGCAGGGACTAAAATAATAGAAGTAGTCTACAACGTTGTCACGGTAACATTCTTCTCCTTTGAATGGCTAATTAGGCCTAAATGAAAAGTCCACAACTTTAGATGGCCTCTTCTTTCAGGACATAAACAGAAAGTTCAATTACTTCCACAGGAATCTTATATAACTAAATCACGTCAACTCACTGCTCTCTACTGATGTGTCAGTAACTGAGGGACCTAACAGATAATTGTATGTGTGGGGTACAGAGATGAGGTAGTCATTTAAAAATAATGTTAAACACTATTATTGCACACAGAGTGAGTCCATGCAACTTATTGTGTGACTTATTAAGTACATTTATAGTCCTGAACTTATTTATGCTTGCCATAACAAAGGGGTTGAATACTTATTGACTCAAGACATTTCAGCTTTTCATGTTTTATTAATTTGTAAAACTTTCTAAAAACATAATTCCACTTTGAAATTATGGGGTATTGTGTGTAGGCCAGTGACACACAATCTCAATGTAATCATTTTAAAATCAGGCTGTGACACAACAAAATGTGAAAACAAGTCAAGGGGTGTGGATACTTTCTGAAGGCACTGTATGTAGATTGAACAATACAGAGAAAGAAGGTAACCAATGAATGAGCCCATACCTGCCACAGACCAGAGACAGACCATCAACACACTTCCTGCTGTTCTCAAGGCCATTGTTTGTCTCCAACCCTGCAGTCTTAGAATCACAAAGGTCCCACCAGCTGCAGTAAAACCTGGTGTTTCCAGTGTATTGTAACACAGCACTCTCTACTGGCATCTCAACAACACAACAGCCATAAATGTGACTCAAACCATCTCTCATCCTGTAGTCTTAGCAACATAACTAACTATAGCTGGAGAATAAATACACTTTCTTCATCAAATGAGAGGTGAACAATCACACATTGCAGTGTTTCCCAACCCTGGTCTTCCAGTACCCCCAACAGTACACATTTACATTGTAACCCTGGACAAACACACCTGAGTCAACATCAAGCCCTCAATGAGTTGAATGAGGTGTGTTTGTCCTACAATGAAAATGTGTACTGTTGGGACCAGGGTTGGGAAACACTGACTTATTGAATAGATCTGTCTGTAGCACTGTTTACACTGTAGACATTATTCATTAATTGCTTCAGATCTGTTATATTCTCATAATCCTGACTATAGCATTGATACATGGGTCCCTGTCTTTATCAGAATATATGGTTTATCACTAAATCTATCAAGCACAATATTACAAGATATACAAGTCAAGCGTACTTACAGAGTGAAGTGAAGGGGGGAGGTATTGTACTGCAAGTCAACTTACTGTCAGTGCATAGAAACAGGAAGTGTGAGTTCTTAAAGTATTTAAAGTAGTCAGGGCTCAAGTAGCTGATATAGTTATGAGCTGACACATGGAATTATTTTAAGATGGTCATATCATAGATAATTTAGCTTTTTGATTCAGAATTTTAAGACCGCTTTAGGTATCTTTATTTAATTTAATTTGATAAAATATTGAATTTGGCCTTTAGTACCAAATCCCATGGAAACTCATTGAATAACACATTCATAAATGGCAAAAAAGACAGTCAAAAAAGACATCATAACGTGTTTAGAAGTGGCTGTCCTATATCTAGGAGATATAAGAGAGCTCAGGAAATATATATATATATCTTTTACACATATTAGTAAGATATGAACATACATGACACAGTCTTTTTGATGCAGGACAACTAATGATGTCACATAGGCCTACAGATCAGTGCCCCTCTCTCTAAGACAGGGAACTACAGTGGGGAAAAAAAGTATTTAGTCAGCCACCAATTGTGCAAGTTCTCCCCCTTAAAAAGATGAGAGAGGCCTGTAATTTTCATCATAGGTACACGTCAACTATGACAGACAAAATGAGAAAAAAAATCCAGAAAATCACATTGTAGGATTTTTAATGAATTTATTTGCAAATTATGGTGGAAAATAAGTATTTGGTCAATTACAAAAGTTTCTCAATACTTTGTTATATACTCTTTGTTGGCAATGACACAGGTCAAACATTTTCTGTAAGTCTTCACAAGGTTATCACACACTGTTGCTGGTATTTTGGCCCATTCCTCCATGCAGATCTCCTCTAGAGCAGTGATGTTTTGGGGCTGTTGCTGGGCAACACAGACTTTCAACTCCCTCCAAAGATTTTCTATGGGGTTGAGATCTGGAGACTGGCTAGGCCACTCCAGGACTTTGAAATGCTTCTTACGAAGCCACTCCTTCGTTGCCCGGGCGGTGTGTTTGGGATCATTGTCATGCTGAAAGACCCAGCCACGTTTCATCTTCAATGCCCTTGCTGATGGAAGGAGGTTTTCACTCAAAATCTCACGATACATGGCCCCATTCATTCTTTCCTTTACACGGATCAGTCGTCCTGGTCCCTTTGCAGAAAAACAGCCCCAAAGCATGATGTTTCCACCCCCATGCTTCACAGTAGGTGTGGTGTTCTTTGGATGCAACTCAGCATTCTTTGTCCTCCAAACACGACGAGTTGAGTTTTTACCAAAAAGTTATATTTTGGTTTCATCTGACCATATGACATTCTCCCAATCCTCTTCTGGATCATCCAAATGCACTCTAGCAAACTTCAGACGGGCCTGGACATGTACTGGCTTAAGCAGGGGGACACGTCTGGCACTGCAGGATTTGAGTCCCTGGTGGCGTAGTGTGTTACTGATGGTAGGCTTTGTTACTTTGGTCCCAGCTCTCTGCAGGTCATTCACTAGGTCCCCCCGTGTGGTTCTGGGATTTTTGCTCACCGTTATTGTGATCATTTTGACCCCACGGGGTGAGATCTTGCGTGGAGCCCCAGATCGAGGGAGATTATCAGTGGTCTTGTATGTCTTCCATTTCCTAATAATTGCTCCCACAGTTGCTTACCTATTGCAGATTCAGTCTTCCCAGCCTGGTGCAGGTCTACAATTTTGTTTCTGGTGTCCTTTGACAGCTCTTTGGTCTTGGCCATAGTGGAGTTTGGAGTGTGACTGTTTGAGGTTGTGGACAGGTGTCTTTTATACTGATAACAAGTTCAAACAGGTGCCATTAATACAGGTAACAAGTGGAGGACAGAGGAGCCTCTTAAAGAAGAAGTTACAGGTCTGTGAGAGCCAGAAATCTTGCTTGTTTGTAGGTGACCAAATACTTATTTTCCACCATAATTTGCAAATAAATTCATTAAAAATCCTACAATGTGATTTTCTGGAAAAAAAATGCTCAATTTGTCTGTTATAGTTGACGTGTACCTATGATGAAAATGACAGGCCTCTCTCATCTTTTTAAGTGGGAGAACTTGCACAATTGGTGGCTGACTAAATACTTTTTTCCCCCACTGTATATATCTTTTTTTACACATATTAGTAAGACATGAACATGCATGACACTGTCTTGTTGATGCAGGACAACTAATGACGTCACATAGGCCTACAGATCAGTTCCCTCGTTAATAGAGTAGATGGTTAATATTATGTAGATTACACCTCATACTGCAACTCAGCGGTGGAGGGGCAGGGGGTCACTTATTCTAACAGATGTGTAGCACTGTTTTTCCATAAATTGTTTCAAACCTATTTTATTCTCCTTATCATGACTATAGCATTGTTGTTTTGTAACCAAGGGACACAACATATCCTTGACTCTTCTACATATTTCAACTAAACATAATTAAACTAAACAAAATGAAATGTATGAAACCACACCACAGATGTGTATTTTACAATTAGGTTTACATGCAAGCATTCGTTCCGCGTAAGAAATCACTGATTAAAAGTAGAATGGTAAGGTATAAGATATTATCACGTGGACTTACAGAGTGAAGAGAGAGCGAGAGGTTTGATAGAGGACCTTATTGGCTGTGTGAAACAGAGTGTGATGTCTGTGGTTGACACTAACTAGATGTACTGAGAGGCTAAAATGGGGATGCACAGCTGGCTTCCTGTCATGCCTCTTCTTGACAACCAACACGTCAGTAACGAGCTTTACAACAAATGTATTAACATATTTTTGGAGCACTTATACAAGAGGCCTACCTTCCTTATAGAAGCCAAGGGTTTAAGCCAGTCAAGCTATTACACAAGAAGGAAAGTTATAAAACATCCCTATTCAAATCCTAGAATATAATTTGACCATACCAATAGGCCTCTCTACTGGCATCTCAACACAACAGCCATCAATCTGACGCAAATCATAGAGGTTGATGAAGGGAGCACTTGGACCAAAGCCTGAGAAGTTGTCATCAATTGGACTAGAGTCTCGCTGATGGGGAAAGAGGACAGATAACAAGAGGGTTGAAAAATATAGTAACGCCACAGTCATTGATGTCACGCCCTGGCTCTGGGGACTCTTATATGTTGAGCCAGGGTGTTAGTTTCTATGTGTAGTGTCTATGTTTTGTTTTCTATGTGTTCTTTTCTAGATCGTGTATTTCTGTGTTGGCCGGGGTGGTTCCCAATCGGAGGCAGCTGTGTCTTGTTGTCTCTGATTGGGAACCATACTTAGGCAGCCTGTTGTGCACTTGTCCCTTGGGAAGATCCCACTTGGGATCTTGTTCCGTGTAGGTTTGTGTTTATGACCGAGGACTTCACGTTCCGTTTTGTTGTTTTGTTATTGTTAATAGTACTCAATAAAAGATGTACGCATTTCACGCTGCGCCTTGGTCCACTCGTTACGACGATCGTGACAGAAGATCCCACCAAAACAGGACCAAGCAGCGTTTCCAGGAGCAAACGCCGGAGGTAACGTTGGTAGATGTCCTCCTCGGTTGGGGGACGATAACGGAGGAGGAGGCCGTCCGTTACCGGAGGGCGATGAAGGGGGAGACCCAGGCAGGAGAGGAGAAGCGGCGCCAACGGGGCCGTCGTCGGACAGGCGAGAGGCCTGTTCCTGCCCCTCGCACCAAGCCTGTGGTGCGCGTCGCCAGCCCGGCCCGGCCTGTTCCTGCCCCTCGCACCAAGCCTGGGGTGCGCGTCGCCAGCCCGGCCCGGCCTGTTCCTGCCCCTCGCACCAAGCCTGGGGTGCGCGTCGCCAGCCCGGCCCGGCCTGTTCCTGCCCCTCGCACCAAGCCTGTGGTGCGCGTCGCCAGCCCGGCCCGGCCTGTTCCTGCCCCTCGCACCAAGCCTGTGGTGCGCGTCGCCAGCCCGGTCCGGCCTGTTCCTGCTCCCCGCACCAAGCCAGTGGTGCGCGTCGCCAGCCCGGTCCGGCCTGTTCCTGCTCCCCGCACCAAGCCAGTGGTGCACGTCGCCAGCCCGGTCCGGCCTGTTCCTGCTCCCCGCACCAAGCCAGTGGTGCGCGTCGCCAGCCCGGTCCGGCCTGTTCCTGCTCCCAATGAATGAGCCCATACCTGCCACAGACCACCAACACACTTCCTGCTGTTCTCAAGGCCATTGTTGCATCACCCACCCTACAGTTTTACAATCATAAAAGGTTCCACCAGCTGCAGTAAAACTTGGTGTTTCTAGTGTACTGTGGGGTGGCATCTCAACAACACAACAGCCATCAATGTGACTCAAACCATCTCTCATCCTGCAGTCTTAGAAACATAACTAACTATAGCTGGTGAATAAATACACCTTATACATCAAATGAGAGATGAACAATCACTTATTGCAATGTTTCCCAACCCTGGTCTTCCAGTACCCCCAACAGTACACATTTTCATTGTAACCCTGGACAAACGCACCTGAGTCAACTTGTCAACTAATCATCAAGCCCTCAATGAGTTGAATGAGGTGTGTTTGTCCTACAATGAAAATGTGTACTGTTGGGGGTACTGGAGGACCAGGGTTGGGAAACACTGACTTATTGAATAGATCTGTCTGTAGCACTGTTTACACTGTAGACATTATTCATTAATTGCTTCAGATCTGTTATATTCTCATAATCCTGACTATAGCATTGATACCTGGGTCCCTGTCTTTATCAGAATATATGGTTTATCACTAAATCTATCAAGCACAATATTACAAGATATACAAGTCAAGCGTACTTACAGAGTGAAGTGAAGGGGGGAGGTCTTGTACTGTAAGTCAACTTACTGCCAGTGCATAGAAACAGGAAGTGTGAGTTCTTAAAATATTTAAAGTAGTCAGGGCTCAAGTAGCTGATACAGACATGCCTGTTCCTTCCTATTTAAGTCATTAACATGCATGACTCAGTCTACTTATAATTATTATAATAAGACATGGGACTTACACAGTGCTTTTCAAAGACAACTAATGATGTCAGATAGGCCTATAGATCTGTACCCCAGTTATCAGAGTAGATGACTATAGATTGAATAGCAACGGATAGGAGAAAGATGGTTATTATTATGTAGATTACACCTATGTCATGTTGTGCTACTGCTTTAATAAAGATAACCTATTTATATCATCTGTTTAATTACTGATAATGCTAATTACTGATAATGCAATTAAGCGGTATCAGGCAATTAACATAATCACCTATTTTTTTATTACGTGCTAAAACATAACAAATATGGAACCGATGCAAAACAAAACAAAGGTTTTACTAGGAGACTGACATGCAAACATTCATTATGCAGAACAAATCACTAAGAACAAATTATGATAATGTAAAAGGTAGTATCAAGTGTACTTCCAGAGTGAAGAGAGGAGTTTGGTAGGATACATTATACTGGCTGTGTGAAACAGAAGAGTGTGAGTTCTGTGGTTGACACCAACTAGATGTACTGAGGGTCTAAGAAGGTGATGCAGATCTGGCTTCCTGCACCCATGATGCCTTTTCCTGACAAACAACACGTCACTGAAGTGCTTATAAAAAAATCGAAAAGATCCCCATTAAAATACTTTAAACCAAACGCAACAACATAATTTGACCACACTGATAGGCCTATGGTTTCTCTGTAGTTCTGTATGTCTCACCAGCTGCACTAAAACCTGGTGTTTCCAGTGTACTGTACTACAGTGCTTTCTACTGGCATCTCAACAACACAACAACCATCAATCTGACTGAAAGACAGTCTATTGAGTAGCACTGGAGTGGTTGAATTTCACAGCAGAATACTGGATATCCTCGTCCTGTTTCTGGGGTTGAGACAGTTGTGCAGTGGAGTATGGAGACACTTCCTGGTTTCTGTGTTGGATGCTGGCGTAGTGAACGTCATCCTGGTTGTCTGTGTCCGCTCTCTGTGCTGCAGAGGGGTCATGGCCATGTCTGAGACGTTGTCATGCACTGGAATAGAGTCTCCCTGATGGGGAAAGAGGACAGATAACATGAGTACTGGAAAATACTGTAGTTGTGGTGTTTTGAGTCAGGTGTAGGGAGACCACTAGTGGATGAATAGAAGAACTGCAGGATGAAAACAAACCAACCAGATGACCTTATTCAGTTTTACTGAGTAACCCAGTGTGAATCATGTGTGTGTGGGTGTGTGGGTGTGTGTGCGTGCGTGTATGTTTGTGTTTGAACAAACTGCGTGTCCATGTGTGTAATCTGTGTGTGTAGGTTAAAGCTATGATGACTCACACACCTCTTCTTTCAAGTGTTTTGTGATTATGATGACAATGCTTTTTGCGATGATGTTTCAGCGGTGTGAATGTGAAACATTGCCATGGTATCTCGTGTCTCTCTCTCTCTCTCTCTCTTTGATTCTCAGTGCAGAAGTCCAGAGCGACCCAGCTCAAGCTTGTGATGTCCTTTCCTAACTACGGAAAAGCCATAATGAAACCAATGAAGTGAGATACTGATCCTTCTCTCTCAGGGTGTTAGGGTTCAGGAGGATCCCTCACCACACACCACAAACTGGCCAGGACCTTCTTCACCTCCCCCGGTCTGTCTATTATTCTATCTCTCCATCACTCTCTCACACTCACCCCATCTCCCTCTCTTTCACTTCTCTTTCTTTGCCAACACTCTCCTTATATTAGATGTTTCACATCTCTGTTTTCTCTAGTGGGGAATATGAAAATGGATGCTACTAGTCAGTGGAAAGTCCTTTTCAATCCTCTCTGTGAGCTCTGGAACAAATAAGGGTTCTTCTATGGGGACAGCCAAATAACCTTTTTTTCTAAGAGTGTCTCTCTCCTCCCTCCCCTCTCCCTCCCTCCCCTCTCCCTCCCTCCCCTCTCCCTCCCTCCCTCTCTTTATCGCTAGGATCCGTTGCTCCACCCTCCTGCGTCTGCATCTCATCTCCCTGCCACAGTACGGCTAGTGACCTTTCTGTCGCTCTCCCTCCCTCCTCTCTCTGTCTAGGATCCGTCGCTCCACCCTACTCCGTCCCTAGAACCGCGTCAGTGACATCATGAGGGACTCATTCTCCCATGATCCTCTGTTCTCCGTAGCGCCTCTCCTCTCCGAGCCGCACCTCTCCACCATGGACCTAGTGACTGTGCTCTGAACCGTACACCATTGCCAGGGGCGACAGCATAGCCGCCATGGAGGAGACGATGATAGGTCTAGTGTATGCTATCGATGAGCTGGGATGTTTAAATCACTGTGTACATTTACCATAAGGACTTGTCGTGGAAATTCTAAACGATGTCGTGGAAATTACCACTAGGGACACTCAAAGTTAATCTTCAATTAATCATCCTATTAATTAACAGTTAACTGGAGAGGTTTCATCCAACTCAATGCACCATATGTCGATCAGGAGATCCAATGGGGCAGTCCTGTTATTTTTCTTATATACTGCAGACAAGTCATATTTGCATGATTTAGCATATTATTTTTCTCCCCAATTTCGTGGTATCCAATTCGTAGTTACAGTCTTGTCCCATCGCTGCAACGGGAGAGGCGAAGGTCGAGAGTCACGCGTCCTCCGAAACACAACCCAACCGAGCCGCACTGCTTCTTGACACAGTGCCCGCTTAACCCGGAAGCCAGCCACACCAATGTGTCGGAGGAAATACCGTACACCTGGCAACCAAGTCAGCGTGCACTGCGCGATGGGACAAGAACATCCCTTCCGGCCAAACGCTCCCCTACCCTGGACGACGCTGGGCCAATTGTGCGCCGCCCCATGGGTCTCCCGGTCGCAGCCGGCTGCGACAGAGCCTGGACTCAAACCAGGATCTCTAGTGGCACAGCTAGCACTGCGATGCAGTGCCTTAGACCACTGCGCCACTCGGGAGGCCATGATTTAGCTTATTCATCATTCATAATTAATTAACGTTTGCTTCAATCACGTGACCATCATTCATAATAAATTGACATTTGCTTGTTTCACGTGACCAACCAATACCTCACGAGGCTTCTTCTCTCTAAGCTGAGACCTTGAAACAGAGATATCTTTGGTTCTCAAAACAAGGTTGGGGCGTACTGCCAAATTGCAGATACTGATAAGTGAGGATTTGTTCAATCAGTCACTTGCATGAACACAGAAATTGGTTATTAGAACAGCACATGAAAAGAACACAGAAATATGTTATTAGAAAAGCACAAACATAAAATGTCCATCACAGTAAGGTATAAGATATTATCAAGTGTATTTCCAGAGTGAAGAGAGAGCAGTTTGGTAGGAGACCTTACTGGCTGTGAGAAAACAGAAGAGTGTGAGGTCTGTGGTTGACATGACCTATAAGTACTGATGGGCAGAGCTGGCTTCCTGCCCCCATGATGCCTCTTCCTAACAACCAACACTACATTCGCTTCAACTACACTAAAACCTGGTGAAGGGTTTTACAATAAAAAAAATGAACATCTTTTAGGAGCAAACAAATTATACAAGAGACCTATGATCCTTATAAAAAATAGATTCTTATTATAGATTTAAAAACATAATGTGATAAGCAGACGTTGTTGAGCAGATAATGGATTTAATTTATTGATCTATTGAATACAAGAATACACAGCTAGTATTGTTGAAACATTATTCTACATTATACAATTATTTAATGGATAATAGGAGTTAATGAAATAAGATACAGCTCTGAACAACCCCACCCCACCCAACACACATAGCACTCCTACTCCATAACTTGCATTATTGTAGCCTTTCTCTGTAGCCTGTCAACTATGTGTCTGTCTATCCCTGTTCTCTCCTCTCTGCACAGGCCATTCAAACGCTTCACACCACGTGGCAGTTGCCACTCTAATCTGGTGGTCCCTGCGTGCACGACCCACGTGGAGTTCCAGGTCTCTGGCAGCCTCTGGAACTGCCTTTCTGCGGCCAAGAAGGCAGAGTTCATCTCAGCCTATGCTACCCTCCAGTCCCTCGACTTCTTGGCGCTGACGGAAACATGGATTACCACAGAAAACACTGCTACTCCTACTGCTCTTTCCTCGTCTAACCATGTGTTCTCGCATACCCCGAGAGCATCTGGTCAGCGCGGCGGTGGCACAGGAATCCTCATCTCTCCAAAGTGGACATTCTCTCTTTTTTCCCTGACCCATCTATCTCCTCATTTGAATTCCATGCTGTCACAGTCACTAGCCCATTCAAGCTTAACATCCTTGTCATTTATTGCCCTCCAGGTTCCCTTGGAGAGTTCATCAATGAGCTTGACGCCTTGATAAGTTCCTTTCCTGAGGATGGCTCACCCATCACAGTTCTGGGTGACTTTAACCTCCCTACGTCTGCCTTTGACTCATTTCTCTCTGCCTCCTTCTTTCCACTCCTTTCCTCTTTTGACCTCACCCTCTCACCGTCCCCCCCCCCTACTCACAAGGCAGGCAATATGCTTGACCTCATCTTTACTAGATGCTGTTCTTCTACTAATCTCACTGCAACTCCCCTCCAAGTCTCCGACCACTACTTTGTATCCTTTTCTCTCTCGCTCTCCTCCAACACTACTCACTCTGCCCCTACTCAGATGGTAATGTGCCGTCGCAACCTTTGCTCTCTCTCTCCCGCTACTCTCTCCTCTTCCATCCTATCATCTCTTCCCTCTGCTAAATCCTTCTCCCTCCGATCTCCTGATTCTGCCTCCTCAACCCTCCTCTCCTCCCTTTCTGCATCTTTTGACTCTCTATGTCCCCTATACTCCCGGACGGCTCGGTCCTCCCCTCCTGCTCCGTGGCTTGACGACTCATTGTGAGCTCACAGAAGAGGGCTCCGGGCAGCCGAGCGGAAATGGAGGAAAACTAGACTCCCTGCAGACCGGTCATCTTTTCACTCCCTCCTCTCTACATTCTCTTCCTCTGTTTCCGCTGCTAAAGCCACTTTCTACCACTCTAAATTTCAAGCCTCTGCCTCTAACCCTAGGAAGCTCTTTGCCACCTTCTCCTCCCTGCTGAATCCTCCTCCTCCTCCCCCTCCCTCCTCCCTCTCTGTGGATGACTTCGTCAACCATTTTGAAAAGAAGGTTGACGACATCCGATCCTCATTTATTAAGTCAAATGACACCGCTGGTCCTGCTCACACTGCCCTACCCTATGCTTTGACTTCTTTCTCTCCTCTCTCTCCAGATGAAATCTTGCGACTTGTGACGGCCGGCCGGCCAACAACCTGCCCGCTTGACCCTATCCCCTCCTCTCTTCTCCAGACCATTTCCAGAGAGCTTCTCCCTTACCTCACCTCGCTCATCAACTCACCCTTGACCGCTGGCCATGTCCCTTCCGTCTTCAAGAGAGCGAGAGTTGCACCCCTCCTCAAAAAACCTACACTCGATCCCTCCGATGTCAACAACTACAGACCAGTATCCCTTCTTTCTTTTCTCTCCAAAACTCTTGAGCGTGCCGTCTCTAGCCAACTCTCCTGCTATCTCTCTCAGAATGACCTTCTTGATCCAAACCAGTCAGGTTTCAAGACTGGTCATTCAACTGAGACTGCTCTTCTCTGTGTCACGGAGGCTCTCCGCACTGCTAAAGCTAACTCTCTCTCCTCTGCTCTTATCCTTCTAGACCTATCCGCTGCCTTTGATACTGTGAACCATCAGATCCTCCTCTCCACCCTCTCCGAGTTGGGCATCTCCGGCTCTGCTCACTCTTGGATTGCGTCCTACCTGACAGCTCACTCCTACCAGGTGGCGTGGCGAGAATCTGTCTCCGCACCACGTGCTCTCACCACTGGTGTCCCACAGGGCTCAGTTCTAGGCCCTCTCCTATTATCTCTATACACCAAGTCACTTGGCTCTGTCATATCCTCACATGGTCTCTCCTATCATTGCTACGCAGATGACACACAATTAATTTTCTCCTTTCCCCCTTCTGATAACCAGGTGGCGAATCGCATCTCTGCATGTCTGGCAGACATATCAGTGTGGATGTCGGATCACCACCTCAAGCTGAACCTCGGCAAGACGGAGCTGCTCTTCCTCCCTGGGAAGGACTGCCCGCTCCATGATCTCGCCATCACGGTTGACAACTCCATTGTGTCCTCCTCCCAGAGTGCAATGAGCCTTGGCGTGTCCCTGGACAACACCCTGTCGTTCTCTGCTAACATCAAATCGGTGACCCGATCCTGCAGGTTCATGCTCTACAACATTCGCAGAGTACGACCCTACCTTACACAGAAAGCGGCACAGGTCCTAATCCAGGCACCTGTCATCTCCCGTCTGGATTACTGCAACTCGCTGTTGGCTGGGCTCCCTGCCTGTGCCATTAAACCCCTACAACTTATCCAGAACGCCGCAGCCTGTCTGGTGTTCGACCTTCCCAAGTTCTCTCATGTCACCCCGCTCCTCTGCACACTCCACTGGCTTCCAGTTGAGGCTCGCATCTACTACAACACCATTGTGCTTGCCTACGGAGCTGTAAGGGGAACGGCACCTCCTTACCTTCAGGCTCTGATCAGACCCTACACCCAAACGAGGGCACTACGTTCATCCACCTCTGGCCTGCTAGCTCCCCTACCTCTACAGAAGCACAGTTCCCGCTGCTCGCTGCTCTGGCACCCCAATGGTGGAACAAGCTCCCCCACGACGCCAGGACAGCGGAGTCACTGACCACCTTCCGGAGACACTTGAAACAATACCTCTTTAAGGAATACGTGGAATAGTATAAAGTAATCCTTCTACCCCCCCCCCCCCCCCCCCCCCTCCCCCACCACCCCATAAAAAAAGAAAAAATAAGGGGAAAAAAGTGGTTGTCCCACTGGCTATCATAAATTTAATGCACCAATTTGTAAGTCGCTCTGGATAAGAGCGTCTGCTAAATGATGTAAATGTAAATGTAAGACGCTTGATAAATATGGATCCAGAGCTGCATATTATGCTACATAGGTTACCATGGTAATCAGATTTAGTCAACTGTTAGACAATGGGAGATAGATGGCTCTTTACAAGATGTTTTCTATTGAAACTTTATTTAGGGATCAGGAACCTGTGCAGGAGAGGAGGGAGATGAAAGAAAACATGTTTGTGCTTTCTGGTGTTTTATCAGTGACCCTGAATGAGCAAAGCTCTTTTCACATAGGCAGGAGTAAGGTTTCTCTCCAGTGTGCCTGAGCTGGTGTGTAGTCAGGGTGAAATCCGGAGCAAAACTCTTCCCACACTGATCACAGCTATAAGGCTTCTCTCCTGTGTGTATTCGCTGGTGTGTAATCAGGGCTCCTGAATGAAAGAAGCTCTTCCCACACTGATCACAGCTATAAGGCTTCTCTCCTGTGTGTAGTCGCTGGTGTGTAGTCAGGTGTCCTGATCGATTGAAGCTCTTCCCACACTGATCACAGCTATAAGGCTTCTCTCCTGTGTATTCGCTGGTGTGTAGTCAGGTATCCAAATAGAGCAAAGCTCTTCCCACACTGATCACAGCAAAAAGGCTTCTCTCCTGTGTGTATTCGCTGGTGTGCAGTCAGGGTGGAATCTTGAGCAAAACTCTTCCCACACTGATCACAGCTATAAGGCTTCTCTCCTGTGTGTATTCGCTGGTGTATAGTCAGGTTTCCGGATTGAGCAAAACTCTTCCCACACTGATCACAGCTATAAGGCTTCTCTCCTGTGTGTATTCGCTGTTGTATAGTCAGGTTTCCGGATTGAGCAAAACTCTTCCCACACTGATCACAGCTATAAGGCTTCTCTCCTGTGTGTATGCGTTGGTGTGCAGTCAGGGTTCCTGATTGATTGCAGCAGCTCTTCACACACTGATCACAGCTATAAGGCTTCTCTCCTTTTTGTATGCATTGGTGTGTAGTCAGGGTTCCTGATTGATTCAAGCATTTCCCACAATCAAAGCAGGGGTAAGGCCTCTCCCCTGTATGAATTCTCTGATGAGATTTTAAGGTTTTAGATGCAGTGAAACTATTCCCACACTGAGAGCAGCGGTACGGTTTCTCTCCGGTGTGAATCTGCTGGTGAATTATCAATTCCCTCTGTTTAGAAAAACTATTCCCTGTCACAGTGTTAAGGGACGGTAGACAGAGTGCTCGTGGAGTGACATCCTTTTTATTTAAACTTGTCACACTATAAGTATTCAAAATAAACAAGGAGAGAAAAGCACCAAGTGACTTACATGCTGTGAACACAATTGCAGACAGGCACAAACACGAACAATGATCCACACACAGGTGGATGTGAGAGGTGCCTAAATACTATCCCCAATCAGAGACAAACTCTAGACAGCGGTCTCTGATTGGGGATCATAAACCACCCCTAGTAATGATGTGAAGGCTTGACTGTGGTCCTCCCCCTCCCCCTAGTGGGAGTAAGGCCTAACCACAATCAAACCCTCACAGTACCCCCCCCCCCTAAGGTGCAGACTCCCGACCACACATGATCCCCCCTCTCCCAAAAAATACACAAAACTAGGGGGAAAAGGGAGGAGTACTGGGGCGGTTGATGGGTGGGGGCTCCGGCTCCGGCTTCGGGTGCGACGTAGGCAGTAACATCTTCTCCCTTCCTGCCTCCCCGTTGCACGCCCGGTCCGGTCCGAACCCCGGTGCTTTGCTTCCCCCCTCAGTCCTCCCGCGATGCACCAAGCCCTGTCTGGACCATGGTGTGGGGCTGACGTCTGGTCCCGGCTCGGACCCCGGTGGAGCGGATGGCTCCGGCATGGGGGCGGAGTAGACAACCGGACCCGGATTTGGCACCGGTGGAGCGGACTGCTCTGGAGTAGAGCAGATGACCGGAACTGGACTGGGCACCGGTGGAGCGGACTGCTCCGGCACTGGAGTGGAGCAGCTGACCGGAGCTGGACTGGGCACCGGTGGAGCGGACTGCTCCGGCACTGGAGTGGAGCGGCTGACCGGATCAAGACTAGGCACCGGTGGAGCGGACTGCTCGAGCACTGGAGTAGAGCAGATGACCGGAACTGGACTTGGCACCGGTGGAGCGGACTGCTCCATCACTGGAGCGGAGCAGACGGCCGGACCCAGACCAGGCACCGTTAGAGTGGACTGCTCCTGCACTGGAGCGTAGCAGACTTCCGGACCTGTATCCATCCCCATCTCTGGAGCAGGACTGAACGCCGTGCCCAGCCTGGACACCGACGGAGAGGAGGATTCCAGCCCCGTGGTTAGGCTGGCTGCCGGCCCCAGACTGGGCACCGACACGCTAAGGTGCTCCTTGCAGGGAACCGTCGCTGGAGGCTCCGTGCAGGGGATCGTCGCTGGGGGCTCCGTGCAGGGGACCGTCGCTGGAGGCTCCGTGCAGAGGACCGTCGCTGGAGGTCGGGTGCGTTGAGCTGGAACGGGCCGTACCGGGCTGGGGACACGCACCATTGGGCTGGTGCGAGGAGCAGGCACGGGCCGTACCGGGCTGGGGACACGCACCATTGGGCTGGTGCGAGGAGCAGGCGCGGGCCGTACCGGGCTGTGGATGCGCACCGATGGTGTGGTGCGCTGAGTCTGCATTTTCCGTGATCGTCGCTGGAGGCTCTGTGCAGAGGACCGTCGCTGGAGGTCGGGTGCGTTGAGCTGGAACGGGCCGTACCGGGCTGGGGACAAGCATCATTGGGCTGGTGTGAGGAGCAGGCGCGGGCCGTACTGGGCTGTGGATGCGCACCGATGGTGTGGTGCTCTGAGTCTGCATTTTCCGTGACCGGCGCTGGAGGCACCGGACTGGGAACTGGCGTTGGAGATCTATGACTGCCCCTGTCCTTCTCTCTCCACCGCCAATCCCCATCATGTGAGGACTAGTGGGAGTAAGGCCTAACCACAGTCAAACCCTCACATTCCCACAGTCAGAGCAGCAATGATGAAGTTTCTTCCCTATACCTCTCTGCTGGTGTTTCTTGAGGTGTTCTGATCCAGATAGACTTTTCTCTGTCTTGTCAGCATCATGATGTTGTTGAGGCTCCCCAGATGATAAGCCCTTCCCACTGAGAGAGCAACGATTAGGGCTGTCCCCTGTGAAACAAAGACATTGAATTGTTAGGTTTTGTAAACATGGGCCCATAAACAGACGGGTCGTTCCACGAAATGAATGCCTTTTACGTCCCTTTTATATTTGTTCAATAGAAATTGTGCACCAATATAACATTTTAAATCTCTGTTATTTTAAATAAAGTGCCCATTAAAACAGAACACATGGAGAATTAGATTAATCAGATTTTTATATGAATAAAGACTTGCTAAAGTGACAATTCTGCATTTTGATAAGTCCCTCCGACAACCCTGTGTAACTTCTAGAAAGATTTTAACCCACCTAATACAATCATTTATCCAAGTTTTAACATCATTGAGTACGGTTACATGCGCAGAATAATACAATTATTGTGAATAGTCAATTAGTATAGGAGTTTGATTTAAACGTTGACATGCTTTGAAAGAAGAACAATTTCTCTAATAATCCTGTTTACATGGACACTTTGATTAATGCAGAAAATTGCCAATCTAAATAAACGTTCCCACAGCGGCAATGTAATTTTTTTGAAGCATATTCGATTCTGAGTTCGGACAAATAAAGTTTATATGTGAAATCTATTCCGAAGCTGTATATTTTCAATTTTTCCAAACTCTATGCACTCGATCAAATGAAGGAAGCTTGCGCCGCTTGTGATAGCACATGCACAGATTAAATACACCGCTATAACTCTGATTAAAGCGTTTACATGTCCTATTAATTCTAAAGATTGTTCAGAAAACCAGGTGTTTTTAAAAGGGTATAATTACTTCGGTTATGACCTCACACCAATTAAGATAAGCAGAGTAAGGTGTTGATAGAGGAATTTGTATTTTTAAAGTAATGACTAAAGTATTCCACCCTGAAACCATGTAACTGTGTGAAATATGTTAGAGTTATAAGACTATAATCCAATGCTATGTGTGAGTAGACTTTTTAAGACTAGGACACTGTGATACTATTTCGCAATATGAGCAGGGCATAGCTGATACCACAAAAGAGAAGAATACAACCTTGTGGAACTGTCACGCCCTGACTCAGGGGACTCGTATATGTTGAGTCATGGTGTGTATATTCTTTGGTGTGTATATTCTATATGGTGTTATTCTAGTATGTGTATATCTATGTTGGCCGGTGTGGTTCCCAATCAGAGGCAGCTGTCGCTCGTTGTCTCTGATTGGGGATCATACTTAGGCAGCCTATTGGCACTAGTGTGTTGTGGGATCTTGTTCCGTGGAAGGTATGTTGTGTGTCCTACCTTGGACTTCACGTTTCGTTTTGTTTGTTGTTTTGTCGTTGTGTTTATAAGTTAATAAACATGTACGTATATCACGCTGCACCTTGGTCTGACCCGTCATTAAACGAACGTGACAGAAGATCCCACCAAACGCGGACCAAGCAGCGTGCCCAGGAGCAGCAGACACCCTGGACACAGGTAGTGGAGCAGAGATCATGGACTTGGGGGGAGATAAGAGAGTATCTGGCCAGGCAGATGGAGGCCCTGAAAGGGATGAGGGTGGAGAAGGAGAGATTAGCCGATAGCGGACCCTGGGCGAAGGAGGAAGCCCAGGCAGGAGAGGTGAAACGGCGACCCAAGAGGATGCGGTCACGACGTAAGCCCGAGAGACAGCCCCAAAAAAAATTTTTGGGGGGGCTAAAAGGGTGGTTGGCGGAGCCTAGTGTTAGAGCAGAGCCAACTCCCCGTACTCACGCTAGGAAGCGTGTGACCGTGCAGGCTCCGTGTTATGCGGAGCTGCGCACTGTGTCGACAGTGCGCCGGCACAGCCCTGTACGTCCTGTGCTAGCACCACGCACGTGCCGTGCGAAAATGGGCATCCAGCCAGGACGGGTTGTGCCAGCTCTCCGCTCCAGACCTCCAGACCGCCTCCACAGTCCGGCCCGGCCCGTTCCTGCTCCTCGCACCAAGCCAGTGGTGCGCGTCGCCAGTCCGGCCCGGCCTGTTCCTGCTCCTCGCACCAAGCCAGTGGTGCGCGTCGCCAATCCGGCCCGGCCCGTTCCTGCTCCTCGCACCAAGCCAGTGGTGCGCGTCGCCAGCCCGGCCCGGCCCGTTCCTGCTCCTCTCACCAAGCCAGTGGTGCGCGTCGCCAGTCCGGCCCGGCCCGTTCCTGCTCCTCGCACCAAGCCAGTGGTGCGCGTCGCCAGTCCGGCCCGGCCCGTTCCTGCTCCTCGCACCAAGCCAGTGGTGCGCGTCGCCAATCCGGCCCGGCCCGTTCCTGCTCCTCGCACCAAGCCAGTGGTGCGCGTCGCCAGTCCGGCCCGGCCCGTTCCTGCTCCTCGCACCAAGCCAGTGGTGCGCGTCGCAAGTCCGGCCCGGCCCGTTCCTGCTCCTCGCACCAAGTCAGTGGTGCGCGTCGCCAGTCCGGCCCGGCCTGTTCATGCTCCTCGCACCAAGCCAGTGGTGCGCGTCGCCAATCCGGCCCGGCCAGTTCCTGCGCGTCGCCAGTCTGGCCCTGCCTGTTCCTGCTCCTCGCACTAAGCCAGTGGTGCGTGTTCCTAGTCCGGTCCGGCCCGTGCCTGCTCCTCGCACCAGACCAGTGGTGCGTGTGTCCAGTCCGGCACGGCCCGTGCCCGTTCCACCGGTGCCTGGTCAGCGGCTCCACTCCGGAGCCAGAGCAGTCCGCTCCACCGGTGCCTGATCCAGCTCCGGTCAGCTGCTCAACTCTGGAGCCAGAGCAGTCCGCTCCACCGGTACCTGATCCAGCTCCGGTCAGCTGCCTGACGTCAGCCCCTCTCCAGGTTCGGGGTCTCTCACACCAGGGTCCAGACAGGGTCTGGAGTATCGTGGGAGGAAGGAGTGGGGAAGCAGCGCGCCGAGGTCCAGACCAGACCAGAGGCGCAACAGGGAGGCGGAGAGTAAGTGGTCGTCACGCCCGGAGCCGGATCCGCCTCCGAGGCGGAATGCCCACCCGGCTCCTACCCTGGTATGTGAAGGTTGTGCGATCGGAGTCCGCACCTTTGGGGGGGGGGGGCGGAGTACTGTCACGCCCTGACTCAGGGGACTCGTATATGTTGAGTCAGGGTGTATATATTCTTTGGTGTGTATATTCTATATGGTGTTATTCTAGTATGTGTATATCTATGATTGGCCGGTGTGGTTCCCAATCAGAGGCAGCTGTCACTCGTTGTCTCTGATTGGGGATCATACTTAGGCAGCCTATTGGCACTAGTGTGTTGTGGGATCTTGTTCTGTGGAAGGTATGTTGTGTGTCCTACCTTGGACTTCACGTTTCGTTTCGTTTGTTGTTTTGTCATTGTGTTTATAAGTTAATAAACATGTACGTATATCACGCTGCGCCTTGGTCTGACCCGTCATTAAACGAACGTGACAGGAACTGATAACAGGAAAGAGGCCTCCCCATCCTAGGGAGGGGAGCAACTGTTAGAAACGTCTAGGCTTGCAGAAAGAGTATGTTGCAGGAGTGTGATAAACAATGTATGTGTACTATGGAAAAATACAGCCCGCCTAAAGCGGGGTGGAGCTTTCTGTTGATGAGAGTTCATTTATGTGTGTATAAAAGAACTAGCTCAGGCCCAGAGGGGCAGAGCTCTCTGAATAAAAGACTGATCTATTGCAGCCTGAGACTTCTAATTCTTTATTAACCAGAGCCTTACAACCTCTGGGAATTGGTCAAAGCTTGAGTAATAGTTGAGTTCAACCATTGGAATATAAATTATCGTGTGAAGACATACAAGACCACTGATAATCTCCCTCGATCTGGGGCTCCACGCAAGATCTCACCCCGTGGGGTCAAAATTATCACAAGAACGGTGAGCAAAAATCCCAGAACCACACGGGGGGACCTAGTGAATGACCTGCAGAGAGCTGGGACCAAAGTAACAAAGCCTACCATCAGTAACACACTACGCCGCCAGGGACTGAAATCCTGCAGTGCCAGACGTGTCCCCCTGCTTAAGCCAGTACATGTCCAGGCCTGTCTGAAGTTTGCTAGAGTGCATTTGGATGATCCAGAAGAGGATTGGGAGAATGTCATATGGTCAGATGAAACCAAAATAGAACCTTTTGGTAAAAACTCAACTCGGCGTGTTTGGAGGACAAAGAATGCTGAGTTGCATCCAAAGAACACCATACCTACTGTGAAGCATGGGGGTGGAAACATCATGCTTTGGGGCTGTTTTTCTGCAAAGGGACCAGGACGACTGATCCGTGTAAAGGAAAGAATGAATGGGGCCATGTATCGTGAGATTTTGAGTGAAACCCTCCTTCCATCAGCAAGGGCATTGAAGACGAAATGTGGCTGGGTCTTTCAGCATGACAATGATCCCAAACACACCGCCCGGGCAACGAAGGAGTGGCTTCGTAAGAAGCATTTCAAGGTCCTGGAGGGGCCTAGCCAGTCTCCAGATCTCAACCCCATAGAAAATCTTTGGAGGGAGTTGAAAGTCCGTGTTGCCCAGCGACAGCCCCAAAACATTACTGCTCTAGAGGAGATCTGCATGGAGGAATAGGCCAAAATACCAGCAACAGTGTGTGAAAACCTTGTGAAGACTTACAGAAAACGTTTGACCTGTGTCATTGCCAACAAAGGGTATATAACAAAGTATTGAGAAACTTTTGTTATTGACCAAATACTTATTTTCCACCATAATTTGCAAATAAAATCATTAAAAATCCTACAATGTGATTTTCTGGATTTTTTTTCCTCATTTTGTCTGTCATAGTTGACGTGTACCTATGATGAAAATTACAGGCCTCTCTAATTTTTTTAAGTGGGAGAACTTGCACAATTGGTGGCTGACTAAATACTTTTTTCCCCACTGTAAGTCATACCACAGATTCTCAACTGGATTGAGGTCTGTGCTTTGACTAGGCCATTCCAAGACATTTAAATGTTTCCCCTTAAACCACGAGTGTTGCTTTAGCAGTATGGTTAGGGACATTGTCCTGCTGGAAGGTGAACCTCCGTCCCAGTTTCAAATCTCTGGAAGACTGAAACAGGTTTCCCTGAAGAATCTCCCCGTATTTAGCGCCATCCATCATTCCTTCAATTCTGACAAGTTTCTCAGTCCCTGCCAATGAAAAACATCCCCACAGCACGATGCTGCCACCACCATGCTTCACTGTGGGGATGGTGTTCTCGGGGTGATGGAGAGGTGTTGGGTTTGCGCCATACATTTTCCTTAATGGCCAAAAAGCTCAATTTTAGTCTCATCTGACCAGAGTACCTTCTTCCATATGTGTGGGGAGTCTCCCACATGGCTTTTGGCGAACACCAAACGTGTTTGCTTATTTTTTTCTTTAAGCAATGGCTTTTTCTGGCCACTCTTCCGTAAAGCCCAGCTCTGAGAAGTGTACGGCTTAAAGTGGTCCTATGGACAGATACTCCAATCTCCGCTGTGGAGCTTTGCAGCTCCTTCAGGGTTATCTTTGGTCTCTTTGTTGACTCTCTGATTAATGCCCTCCTTGCCTGGTCCGTGAGTTTTGGTGGGCGGCCCTCTCTTGGCAGGTTTGTTGTAGTGCCATATTCTTTCCATTTCTTAATAATGGATTTAATGGTGCTCTGTGGGATGTTCAAAGTTTCTGATATTTTTTTGTAAACCAACCATGATCTGTACTTCTCCACAACTTTGTCCCTGACCTGTTTGGAGAGCTCCTTGGTCTTCATGGTGCCGCTTGCGTGGTGGTGCCCCTTGTTTAGTGGTGTTGCAGACTCTAGGGCCTTTCAGAACAGGTGTATATATACTGAGATCATGTGACAAATCATGTGACACTTCGATTGCACACAGGTGGACTTTATTTAACTAATTATCTGACTTCTGAAGGTAATTGGTTGCACCAGATCTTATTTAGGGGCTTCATAGCAAAGGGGGTGAATACATATGCAGCACCACTTTTCCATTATTAATGTTTTAGACTTTTTTGAAAAAGTTATTCTTTTCATTTCACTTCACCAATTTGGAGTATTTTGTTAATGTCCATTACATGAAATCCAAATAAAAATCAATTTAAATTACAGGTTATTGCAACAAAATAGGAAAAACGCCAAGGGAGATGAATACTTTTGCAAGGCACTGTACACTACCAGTCAAAGGTTTTAGAACACCTACTCATTCAAGGTTTATTTTTATTTTTTACTATTTTCTACATTGTAGAATAATAGTGAAGACATCAAAACTATGAAATAACACATGGAATCATGTAGTAGCCCAAAAAGTGTTAATCAAATCAAAATACATTTTATATTTGAGATTCTTCAAATAGCCACCCTTTGCCTTGATGACAGCTTTGCACACTCTTGGCATTCTCTCAACCAGTTTCACCTGGAATGCTTTTCCAACAGTCTTGAAGGAGTTCCCACATATGCTGAGCACTTGTTGGCTGCTTTTCCTTCACTCTTTGGTCCAACTCATCCCAAACCATCTCAATTTGGTTGAGGTCGGGGGATTGTGGAGGCCAGGTCATCTGATGCAGCAGTCCATCACTCTCCTTCTTGGTAAAATAGCCCTTACATAGCCTGGAGGTGTGTTGGGTCATTGTCCTGTTGAAAAACAAATGATAGTCCCACTAAGCCCAAACCAGATGGGATGGTGTATCGCTGCAGAATGCTGTGGTAGCCATGATGGTTAAGTGTGCCTTGAATTCTAAATAAATCACAGACAGTGTCACCAGCAAAGCAATCCCACCCCATAACACCTCCTCCTCCATGCTTTACGGTGGGAAATACAAATGCGGAGATCATCCGTTCACCCACACCGCGTCTCACAAAGACACGATGGTTGGAACCAAACATCTCCAATTTGGACTCCAGACCAAAGGACACATTTCCACCGGTCTAATGTCCATTGCTCGTGTTACTTGGCCCAAGCAAGTATCTTCTTCTTATTGGTGTCCTTCAGTAGTGGTTTCTTTGCAGCAATTCGACCATGAAGGCCTGATTCACACAGTCTCCTCTGAACAGTTGATGTTGAAATGTGTCTGTTACTTGAACTCTGTGAAGCATTTATTTGGGCTGCAATTTCTGAGGCTGGTAACTCTAATTAACTTATCCTCTGCAGCAGAGGTAACTCTGGGTCTTCCATTCCTGTGGCAGTCCTCATGAGAGCCACTATCACCATAGTGCTTGACTGTTTTTGCGACTGCACTTGAAGAAACTTTCAAAGTTCTTGAAATGTTCCGTATTGACTGACCTTCATGTCTTAAAGTAATGATGGACTATTGTTTCTCTTTGCTTATTTGAGCAGTTCTTGCCATAATATGGACTTGGTCTTTTACCAAATAGGGCTATCTTCTAAAACTTTTGACCGGTACTGTGTACGTATCATAATGATTAGGTTATTACTAGTGTACTGATAAAAGTAGGTCACGTGACATGCCGGCCACTTTGAGAAAAATATGTTTTTTATATCGGAGTTGTGCCAGGTCGTCACAAGTTACCACAGCCACAAAGTCATAAACCATGCCCACTTCTACAATTTCTCTATTTAAAACGTAATTTTAAACCTAACCTTAACCACACTGCTAACATCATGTCTGACCCTAACCTTAAAATCAAGAAAGCATGTTTTACTTTGTGGCTGAGGTAACTAGTGGAAATAGTTGTCTGTTGTTCACATGCGTATATGCCCTCTCATTGGCTAGAATGGTCCCACCTGATTTTGCCTCCTCCCGACTGCCTTCCATTTTTAAGACATTTATTTTCATTGCCGTTACATGTTAGAAGGCAATCGCTGGCAATTAATTATTGGGTTAACTTACAGGAACATGTGGTGTCTCACAGCACAAAAGGGGTGCTACAGAAAAGTTGGGAGCATGAACGTAGACAGAATAAACCCTTTGGATGGGTGGGTGATAAGCAGGCGAGGCAGATGGGATTGTATGGCAGGGACTTTAGCCCCATGATACCTATCCCTGTGAGTCCACCATGGCTACTCCCACCTCCAGTAGTTGATTTACAAGTGTTGGAGAGAGTACGGAAAGACAGGGACGGGGTTGACCCATGCGAGTTCTTTAAAAGGCGACTGGAAATTGTAAATCAGTATTTTTTGGACATGTATACAGATCGATCAAAAGACCCATGGACAGGTAGGACTGGATCAGCCTTTGTTCAACAGGAAAGTGGGGTGGCTGTCAGGAGACGTATTACAGACCACCTGGCTGTGTATACGGCAGAGCTGATGGCCGTACTGTTGGCCTTGCTGTGGGTGGAGAAAGTCAAGCCAGACAGAGTAGTTATATGTTCTGACTCATGTGCTGTGTTGATAAGCCTGCAATCATTTAGCTAACATAGCAGACAAGGCCTGCCATATGAGGGAATTAAAATTCATGCCCGAATGAGACAGCTGGGTGTCCATATAAGCTTTGCTTGGGTCCCGGCCCATGTAGGGGTGGAAGGGAATGAGGAAGTAGATGTGCTAGCTAGACAGGCCCTAATCGGATCGGGTTACTGGTCCAACGCTCTAAACCGCTAGGCTACATGCTGCCCCTATTCCAGGTACAGAGTAAAGTAGGGGAGGATGGTAGGAATGGACAGAAGAGAGGAGGCCATCCTTACAAGGCTAAGGGTGGGACACAGCCAGCTGAATAAGTCATTAGATGCGATGGGAAATCATTCAACAGGAAGGTGTGATTACTGCCAGGAAACAGAGACAGTATGATAGGGAATGATAAAGACTGATACAGTATGAGGGAGAAGGGGGTACAGGAATTGAGTTTGATAAGCGTATTGAGTACAACATTGTTAGATACAGTCACACATATTTATATTTTTAAAGAGAAACGGGGCTGGAAGATAAAGACTTAGTTCCTCAATCCCTGTCGCTGGCCCACACACCAATACAGAAGGTGGGGTAATGCACCATAACGTTGGATGTCAACCATAAACCCCAGATTTTATTTTTATTATTATTGTTAGAGCGGAGGTGAACAAGTGCACACTTTGGGAGGAAGGAGATAATTAAGTAATATGACAGATTCCTAAACATGATATAGTAGTAGGAATGTGGAGGATGATGAAAACTAGGCCTAGACATTTTATACAGCACAGCAGACCTATACTGTTAAAAGGAAACCAGACATAGCGGATCCATCGTGGAAACTATTGTTTCTTCAGCGTTTCTTACTAAGACAAGAAATGTGTAGGCTACAGTACAGTTACTATGTTGTCATAGTGTTCAGATAAGGATTAGGGGGTTAGCGGGAGATAATTCCAGTCTCAAGGCTGCAACTGATGCACCCCTAGACCAGAGCAATCAAACATCTATTTAAATATCAAAACTCAATTAATCTTACTTCAGAAAGTTCCCCGATCTATAAAAGTCGAGTAAAGTCAAGAAAACGTTCAACAACACCCCTTTCACTAAGAATCCTGTTGTCTGCTGTCGTCTATTTTTACCTGACAGCAACTTGGAACAGAGTTCTATTTGAGTCCAGTAAGACACGTGTTTCTCTGTTGATTGTTTTTAAACCGGTTTTATTCTCAGGACCATGACTATAACATTGAGTGTTGAGACACAGGGCAACAACATATCCTGGTCTCTTCTACATAATACAATTAAACATTTAAAAAAATACATATTTTAATAAATGAATATGCAATCAGCAATGTAAAACAAAACAAGAAAACATGAAACCACATTCCAGATGTATGTTTTACAATGACATTTACATGCAAGCATTCGTTCCTTCTAACAAATCACCAATAAAAAGTAGAATGGTAGGTATAAGATATTATCAAGTGTATTTCCAGAGTGAAGAGAGAGAAGTTTGGTAGGAGACCTTACTGGCCGTGAGAAAACTGAAGAGTGTGATGTCTGTGGTTGACATGACCTATAAGTACTGATGGGCAGAGCTGGCTTCCTGCCCCCATGATGCCTCTTCCTAACAGCCAACACATCATTCGCTTCACAATGAAAATGTGTTTAAATCTTGTTGGAGCACACTTAATATACAATAAGGAAAGTTGAAAGATATCCCTATTAAAATTCTTTAAAATAAATGCAACAACATAATTTGACCACACTAATAGGCCTATGGCTTCTGTACTTCTGTATGTCCCATCAGCTACACTAAAACCTGGTGAAGGGATTTACAAGAAATATGTGAACATCTTTTAGGACCAAACTAATTATACAAGAGGCCTATGATCCTTATAAAAAAAGATTATTATTATAGATTAAAAAAACAATGTGATAAGCAGATGTTGTTAAGCAGATATTGGATTACATTTATTGATCTATTGAAAACAAGAATACACACCTCGTATTGTTGAAACATTATCATACATGATACAAGTATTTAATGGATAATGGGAGTTAATGAAATAAGATGCAGCTATGAAAACCCACCTCAACATCCCCCACCCCACAACAATCCTACTCCGAGACGAATGATCGATATGGATCCAGAGCTTGACATTATGCTACAAAGCTTATCATGGTATTCAGACTTAGTATACTGTTAGAGAATGGGAGATGGATGACTCTTCACAAGATGTTTTCTATTTAAACTTTATTTAGGGATCTGGAAACGGTGCAGGAGAGGAGGGAGATAAAAGACGACATGTTTGTGCTTTATGGTGATTTTCCAGTGACCATGAATGAGCAAAGATCTTTCCACATAGACAGGAGTAAGGTTTCTCTCCAGTGTGTGTGAGCTGGTGTCTAGTCAGATTTCCTGACACCATGAAGCTCTTCCCACACTGATCACAGCTATAAGGCTTCTCTCCTGTGTGTATGCGTTGGTGTGTAGTCAGTTCTCCTGATTGATTGAAGCTCTTCGCACACTGATCACAGCTATAAGGCTTCTCTCCTGTGTGTATGCGTTGGTGTGTAATCAGGGTTCCTGGATGATTGAAGCTCTTCCCACACTGATCACAGCTATAAGGCTTCTCTCCTGTGTGTATGCGTTGGTGTGTAATCAGGGATCCTGAATAATTGAAGCTCTTCCCACACTGATCACAGCTATAAGGCTTCTCTCCTGTGTGTATGCGTTGGTGTGTAATCAGTTGTGCTGATTGACTGAAGCTCTTCCCACACTGATCACAGCTATAAGGCTTCTCTCCTGTGTGTATGCGTTGGTGTGTAGTCAGGTATCCTGAATGACTGAAGCTCTTTCCACACTGATCACAGCTGTAAGGCTTCTCTCCTGTGTGTATGCGTTGGTGTGTAATCAGGGATCCTGAATAATTGAAGCTCTTCCCACACTGATCACAGCTATAAGGCTTCTCTCCTGTGTGTATGCGTAGGTGTGTAATCAGGTGTGCTGATTGATTGAAGCTCTTCCCACACTGATCACAGCTGTACGGCTTCTCTCCTGTGTGTATGCGTTGGTGTGTAATCAGGGATCCTGAATAATTGAAGCTCTTCCCACACTGATCACAGCTATAAGGCTTCTCTCCTGTGTGTATGCGTTGGTGTGTAATCAGTTGTGCTGATTGACTGAAGCTCTTCCCACACTGATCACAGCTATAAGGCTTCTCTCCTGTGTGTATGCGTTGGTGTGTAGTCAGGTATCCTGAATGACTGAAGCTCTTTCCACACTGATCACAGCTGTAAGGCTTCTCTCCTGTGTGTATGCGTTGGTGTGTAATCAGGGATCCTGAATGATTGAAGCTCTTCCCACACTGATCACAGGTATAAGGCTTCTCTCCTGTGTGTATGCGTTGGTGTGCAGTCAGGGTGGAATCTCGAGCAAAGCTCTTCCCACACTGATCACAGCTATAAGGCTTCTCTCCTTTGTGTATGCGCTGGTGTCTAGTCAAAAGTCCTGAATGATTGAAGCTCTTCCCACACTGATCACAGCTATAAGTCTTCTCTCCTGTATGTATGCGTTGGTGTATGGTCAGGTATCCTGACTTCCGGAAGCTCATCCCACACTGATCACAGCTATTAGGCTTCTCTCCTGTGTGTATGCGTTGGTGTGTAGTCAGGTGTCCTGATTGACTGAAGGTCTTCCCACAATCAAAGCAGGGGTAAGGCCTCTCCCCTGTATGAATTCTCTGATGAGATTTTAAGGTTTTAGATGCAGCAAAACCCTTCCCACACTGAGAGCAGCGGTACTGTTTCTCTCCAGTGTGAATCCGATGGTAAATGATAAATTCCTTCTGTTTAGCAAAACCCTCCCCACAGTCAAAGCAGCAGTGGTGAGGTTTCTTCCCTATACATGTCTGCTGGTGTTTGAGACGTTCTGATCTGGAGAGACTCTTCTGGAGAGACGTCTTGTCAGCATCATGTTGTTGTTGAGGCTCCCCAGATGATAAGCCCCTCCCACCAAGAGCGCAACGGTTAGGGCTGTCCCCTGTGAAACAAAGATATTGAATAGCATGGACATCTGAAATCAGGCTACCTGATGGGACTTTGATGAATGACAAATTGCCAATCAAAATAAACGTACTACCACAGCGACCATGTTATTTTTGAGAAGCATATTTGATTCCCGAATTCAGACATAAAGTTTAAGTGAAAACTATTTATAAGATGCATACTTTCAGTTTTTCCCAAACTCACTGCACTCCCGCAAAGAAGTAAGCTTGTGCTGCTCGTGCTAGTAGGAGGGCATAATTATTCGTGCTTGTGTAATCATGTCTTTGCAGCTGTATAGGTGAATAAACTTAGTTTGAGCTTTTTCTAGTTGTCTGTGAGTTTTATTTAGATCCTAACACATGTAAACATACTCATTGTAAAGCACTAGTTATTTTGTTGCTTTGATAAAGTCATTTCTGAAGATTATTATGAATGTGATTAGTAATTCATTTAGCTCTGTCCCTCATTTTAAGGTCAACCCTGTTACATGAACTGAACTCCCGTTTTAATATGGTGAAACTATTCCTTTAAAAAAATATATGTTTTCAAAATAAACATTGAACATCTAATAGTTAAATCATAGTAGAACCAGCTCACCTGCTTTTACTCTCTTTTTGTCAATTTACTGCTGTTTTGTGGTGGAAAACTGAGCAAGTCAACCCTTTTTACCCATTCATAGACATGCTAGAAATGTTTTAAGTTAAATTTTTTTGTGAAGATTGCATTCAATTGCCACTAGGTTTCATAAAACAACCTTCTTTTCCCCCCCCGTCACAAGCGGTTTTATGGCTGATTTAAAGGACTATTCTACCCATGTAATCTGGTGGTTTTGTTGTTTTCAGTAGTCCCCTGTTACGGTCAACACTGTTACTTTATTTGGCACATAGGCACTTAGTGTAGTACTATTTTTATTAAATGTCTTGAGATGGGAAAACATGTTTTTTTATGAAGTTGAAGATGTGCTCTTTATTACAGAATGTTACAATTACGTGATTTTTTTTTGGGACCAAGTTACACTTTTAGAAATGGGTGGAATGACCCAGATCACTTCATCAATATATAATGAATCAATTAATGACTAAAGTGCATAAAGATGTTAGAATTCTGATATGACATCATTGTTTAAGCACTATCCACTGAGTTTTCAATCTACGGTGTGCGACATTGTCCAATATTCCAATAAATCAACACAATCTACTTTTGTTTTTTCAAATTGCTGGCATCTTGAAGCTAAAATTGGGATCATGTTTACAATGCTAATGTCAATACCCAAAAAACTGTAAAGGAGAGCAATGTACAATACAGTGAATTTAGCAAAACGAGGAATTTGTGGTAAGTACATGCGGGCCGCCATCTTTATGCACCTCCACTATTGTTACAGAAGCAGACTGTAGTCTAATCTACACACCATGGTTCTTACTTAATGAAATCAAATCTCCATCTTCCTTCTCTTCTCCTCCTCCTCTCTCAGTTCCACTCTGCCCCGGTGTTTTCCTGCAGTCGACCAGACCCTGCAGTAAAGTACCGGGAGGCGTTTGACCTGGGGACTCCTGGAGGTTGGAGGGGAACGGGCTACCTTTGTCCTGTTGGCCACAATAAATATTAAAACAGTTTATCATTAAACCAAACATTTGATTTATTTAGTCTACACCTCTGATTGATTTGGGTGCATCCCTAGAATATCTCATTTTTCCTGAAATGTTCAATCGTTCACTACTTCCCACAAATCTAATAGCATTGGGTTGGTGGAGGCATGGGCCAGTCAGTGCTTCCACCATATTTCTTATACAAGTCATTTCCTTTCAAAACAGAGAGGAAGCGGCGACTTCTGGCTTATTTGATCGAATATACGTTTCATAACGATTAGGTTGTTACGAGTTTAATAATAAAAGTAGGTCACGTGACATGCTGGAAACCCCCCCCCCCCCCTAACCTTAACCACACTTCTAACCTTATGCCTGACCCTAACTTAAAATAAAAAATGCAAATTTTTGTTTTCATGAATTTCTACGATATACATTTTGGACTTTGTGTTTGTGGTAACTAGTGGAAACCATTGTGCCTGTTGTTCACATGCGTATCTGCCCTCTGATTGGCTAGAATAAATAAATAAATAAATAGAATGGTCCCACCTGATCTTGCCTCCTCCCGACTGCCTTTCATTTTTTAAGACATATCTTTCATTGCCGTTACATATTAGAAGGCAATTAATTATTGGAACATGGGTTGTCTCATGTTCCAAAAGTTGGGAGCATGAACATGGACAGAATTAAAGCTTTGGTCTCTGGTCTTGGCCATTGTGGAGAGGTTGGAGTCTGTTTGATTGAGTGTGTGGACAGGTGTCTTTTATACAGGTAACGAGTTCAAACAGGTGCAGTTAATACAGGTAATGAGTGGAGAACAGGAGGGCTTCTTAAAGAAAAACTAACAGGTCTGTGAGAGCCGGAATTCTTACTGGTTGGTACGTGATCAAATACTTATGTCATGCAATAAAATGCAAATGAATGAATTACTTAAAAATCATACAATGTGATTTTCTGGATTTTTGTTTTAGATTCCGTCTCTCACAGTTGAAGTGTACCTATGATATAAATTACAGACCTCTACATGCTTTGTAAGTAGGAAAACCTGCAAAATCGGCAGTGTATCAAATACTTGTTCTCCCCACTGTGTGTGTGTGTGTGTGTATATATATATATATATATATATATATATATATATATATATATATATATATATTTATTATACAACTTTTGAAGTTAATATAATGCCATTGTTAAGTGAGAGAACCACTCCGGAAAAGGGCGGGACAGCTGCTCCGGATGTGAACATGAAAAATATATTAAATTAACTTTCTAATGATATGAAGAACCATTTCAAAGTAGAGAAGTGTAGGCAGGAGATAATAAATAAATATTCTGACATTGTTGATGGAATCTGTCTGATATACAAAAAGCTTGGGGAAAAATACAGAGAATGTCTAACTTATTGACAAAGACACGATGGTCTTTAACTGTATTAGCCGAAGTCAGACAATGAGATCAGAAAGTCCTTTGTGATACTCATGATAGGACATTGCAGAGAGATAAAGAGAGTTTGAGGGCTCTTGGTGAACAGATAAAAACATTAAAAGAGGAAATTCAACAATTGCAGGAGGCATGTGTGCTAAAGGAAGACTTGGCCCCACCTGTGGGCTCTCTGTTCTACCCTCATGCTGATCGGGTTTCAAGCATCTGGTCAGCACTGCCTGGCTTTGAGTCAACAGATTCTGACAGCGGTGACAAGCGATGTCTTAGGCCAATCAGAACACAGGCTGTTAAAGGGAGTAAAGACAAACCCCCGTGACAGTAATCACAAATAAATCAGCATCTCCAAAACTTGGATGAATGGTCAAAGACTTTGAAGCATCCACAAAACGTGGGTATGAAAACGTGGAACCATTTAAAGCGATTTTAAAAACTCTACAATCTACATCCATATGATGGGTTACAGTTGTTAGGCTTTGTTTTGAACAACCGTGAACATGGTGTACTTGAAGAAAAAGGTTATAGCGCTGTGGGTGGTGTAATGTATTTATGTCACTGATAGGTGCCAGAAAGTCTGGGTGGCAGGAATTCTGGGGGGCTACTGCTGTTAATCTTAGAATGAGTATGTGATGGAATGTCCTGACTGGGGTGCAAACTGATACCACCGGGGTTGGGAGTGACACACAATGATGGTTGGCAACTGTTGGTTAGAACTTGTTTACACTCAAGTATATAAACTGAGAGATCTCTGGGTCTATCATTCGGATAACAAGAGGCAACTTACTTGTATCTTGTTGTGTTGAATCCGGTACCGTATTATTAAATACCTTGTATCAAATCTCCATCTAAGTGTTTAGTTATATTAGTGCATATCAACCCTAAAATGAGGGACAGACGTAAATGAATTACTAATAACATTCATAATAATGCTCAGAAATGACTGTCAAAGCAACATAATAACTAGTGCTTTACAATGAGTATGTTTACATGCACACTCATAATTGGACATTAAACTAGTTATGGCAGTAGGCTGAGTATGTTATTAGTCATGTAAACACCTTACTCTGCTTATCTTAATTGGCTTAAGGTGACAATCCATGTAACGCAGTTAAAAACACCTGGTTTCCTGAGCAATCTTTAGAATTATTAGGACATGTAAACACTTTAATCAGAGTATTTAATCTGTGCATGTGCTAGCACAAGCAGCGCAAGCTAACTTATTTTGATTGTGTGCAGTGAGTTCAGAAAAACTGAAAGTATGCAGCTTAGAAATAGTTCTCACATACAAACTGTACATGTCCGAATTCTGAATTAAAAATGCTTCTCAAAAATAACATGGTCCCTGCGGTAGTATGTTTATTTTGATTGTCAATTTTCTGCATTTATCAAAGTCCCATCAGGTAGCCTGATTTCAGATGTCCATGCTATTCAACATCTTTGTTTCACAGGGGACAGCCCTAACTGTTGCTCTCTCAGTGGGAGGGGCTTATCATCTGGGGAGCCTCAACAAAAACATGATGCTGACAAGACAGAGAAGAGTCTCTCCAGATCAGAACACCTCAAGAAACACCAGCAGAGACATATAGGGAAGAAACCTCACCACTGCTGCGTTGACTGTGGGAAGAGAGCATAGGCCTCTTGTATAATTAGTTTGGTCCTAAAAGATGTTCACATATTTCTTGTAAATCCCTTCACCAGGTTTTAGTGTAGCTGATGGGACATACGGAAGTACAGAAGCCATAGGACTATTAGTGTGGTCAAATTATGTTGCATTTATTTTAAAGGATTTTAATAGGGATATCTTACAACTTTCCTTATTGTGTATTAACTGTGCTCCAACAAGATGTTCACAAATTTTTATTGTGAAGCGAAGGATGTGTTGGTTGTTAGGAAGAGGCATCATGGGGGCAGGAAGCCAGCTCTGCCCATCAGTACTTATAGGTAATGTCAACCACAGACCTCACACTCTTCTGTTTTCTCACGACTACTAAGGTCTCCTACCAAACTTCTCTCTCTTCACTCTGGAAATACACTTGATAATATCTTATACCTTACCATTCTACTTTTTATTGGTGATTTGTTAGAAGGAACGAATGCTTGCATGTAAATGTCATTGTAAAACATACATCTGGAATGTGGTTGCATGTTTTCTTGTTTTGTTTTACATTGCTGATTGCATATTCATTAGTTGTATTATGTAGAAGAGACCAGGATTTGATATGAATTAATGTATCCATGTGAATCTTATTGTAAAACGTTTTGTTTTGCATTGTTACTATTGTTATGAGTGGAGATCCCACCTACTGCTACTTTGTAGTTGATTGATGGATTACCTGCCAATCAGATGAGAGCAAAAACTCAACACTATATTTGTTTTGTTCTAGCATGTAATAAGAACATTTAATATATATTTTTTAATGTTAATAACATGATCCTGAGTTGCAGAAGTCCAGACGGGAGATGAGAAATGCCTGGATTAGGATCTGCTCCGCTTCCTGTGTGAAGTTGGATCGTACTTGTTATGACGAGTTTCTCTGGTATCAAGTACTTCAGGATGTAAGAGAATAGTTGAACACTTTAGATGGAGAGTTGATTCATGTTTATTTGATTGTTACAGTACTGGATTCAATGACAAGCATTACGGGCGTAGCCTCTTGTCATCTGAATGACTTCCATAGAAAATCCCTCAGTTTATATGATGCTCTCCAATCTACTTCTGTCCAACAGTTGCCAACCATTATTGAGTGTCCTACTACAATAGGATCCCCCTACATGGTATCATGTGGCACCCTAGCCAGGCCATTCCATCACATACTCCTCCTAAGATTAGCAACAGTGGCCACCAATCTATCTTGGCACACCGACCTTCTGGCCCCCCATCCGTGACGGACACAACAGATGGCGTGTCCTTGTCCTCCGCTCATGATTTTACAGACATTAAGAAATCCTGTATCAAAAGTCGTTATATCAGTACTCTACGGATGTTGTTGAGCAAAAACCTGCAGGAGCGAGTCACTGTTGAATTATTTATTATTTTTGTACTTTTTACTCCACAATGACCACACTGCTAACCTTATGCCTGACCCTAACCTTAACATAAAAAAATCACATTTATGTTTTGACTTTGTGGTAACGACTGCCTTCCATTTTTTAGACATTTATTTTAATTGCCATTACATATTAGGAGGCAATCACTGCCAATGAATTATTGGGTTAACTTACAGGAACATGGGGTGTCTCACCCCACAAAAGGGGTTCTACAGAAAAGTTGGGAGCATGAACATGGACAGAATAAAACCTTAGGATGGGTGGGTGATAACCAGGCGAGGCAGATGGGATTGTATGGTAGGGACTTTAGCCCCACGGTACCTATCCCTGTGAGTCCACCATGGCTATTCCCACCTCCAGTAGTTGATTTACAAGTGTTGGAGAGAGTACGGAAAGACAGGGAGGGGGTTGATCCATGTGAGTTCTTTAAAAAGCGACTGGAAACGGTAAATCTGTATTTTTTTGACATATATACAGATGGATCAAAAGACCCATGGACAGGTCGGAATGGATCAGCCTTTGTTAAACAGGAAAGTGGGTTGGCTGTCAGGAGACGTATTACATTCCACCTGGCTGTGAACAAGGAAGAGCTGATGGCCATACTGTTGGCCTTGCAGTTGGTAGAGGAAGTCAAGTCAGACAGAGTAGTTATATGTTCTGACTCGTGTGCTGTGTTGATAATCCTGCAATCATTTAGCTAACATAGCAGACAAGGCCTGCTATAGCTGGGTGTCATTACAAGCTTTGCTTAGGTCCTGGCCCATGTGGGGGTGGAAGGAAATGAGGAAGTAGATGTGCTAGCTAAACAGGCCCTTAGGAGACAGGAGGTAGAGGTGCCAATGAGCAAGACAGAGACTAAGGGAATGATATGGGCAGTGGTGCTGCAGAGATGGCAGGAACAGTGAAACAGTGACACTAAGGGCAGGCATCTATTCATTGTTTACATTTTAGTCATTTAGCAGGCAATGTTATCTAGAGCGACTTACAGGAGAAATTAGGGTTAAGTTGCCCAATGGCACATTAACAGATTTTTCACCTTGTCGGCTCGGGTTACTGGCCCAACGCTCTAAACCACTAGGCTACCTGCCGCCCCTATTCCAGGTACAGAGTAAAGTAGGGGAGGGTGGTAGGAATGGACAGAAGAGAGGAGGCCATCCTTACAAGGCTAGGGTGGGACACCGCCAGCTGAATAAGTCATTAAATGTGATAGGAAAGCATCCAACAGGAAGGTGTGATTACTGCTAGGAAACAGAGACAGTGGAGCATGTACTGATACAGTGTGGGCAGTATGATAGGGAAAGAGAGAGACTGAAACTGTATGAGGGATATTGGGTACAGGAATTGAGTTTGATAAGCATACTAAGTAGAACATCGTTAGATACAGTCTCAAATATTTATATTTTTTAAGAGAAACAAGGCTGTCATATAGGATTTAGTTCCTCGATCGCTGTCCCACACTCCATTACTGTAGGTGTCAAAATGTACCATAACTTTGGATGACAACGGATAAACCCCACAGAAGAAGACGTATTTTCATTGTGAGTGGCCACTTCCGAGTATCTGGTCATATAATGGATAATCAGATTTTCAAATCAGTGGAGGTGAACAAGTGCACACTTTGGGAGGAAGGAGAGATCATTAAGGACTAGACACAGATTCCTACACATGATAAAGTAGTAGGTTACCTTGCTTAAGGAAAACAAATCCCAACAAGTTTTAGTCTTTTTTTCTCTCCAGCCATTAAACACGGAACAGAGGAATGTGGAGGATCAAATATTATAAAAACTTGGCATAGACATTTTATACAGCATGCCTATCCTGTTAAAAGGAAAGCAGACTTACCGGATCCATTGGGGAAGCCAAATTTTCTTCAGCGTTTCTTCATCAGACTTTCCGGTTCACACTGGCCATGCAGTAGCAAAATACACAGCTATCTCGATTTAAGAGCTCATGGCAGAGATATTAGAGAAAGGAGGATCTAGGAATCCCTTTCGGCAATGAATGGAGGAACGTATAACGGCTCACCCAGCAGACTGTCGGACATTCACGTTCACCTTGTCATGTTGGGTCACGAAATCCCTTCTCAAAGTCAGGGTATGAGTCCAGAAACCTGCATTTTTTCCTCCACACTAGTTAATGTCACGATTCCAAAGCTATACGATATTACAGAGAATAAGTAAATTATATCACATATCGGTAAAGATTTACAATGACAAATTCGTCTCCTTCTTCTTCTTCTTCTTCTTCTTCAGTGGGCTTTAATGGTGGTTGGCATCCAATATCTTGCCCAGCTGGGACGAGGACTCGGGCAGAACTTGGGTTGAGTGAAGGCATGAACGGCTGAGAGTTAGCGTCGGATGTCATCATCTGGACCAACACCATGCGGACCTTGATGGTGTCACAAGGGTTTGTGTTACAGGGATAAGAGCTCGTGCAGAACATGGGAGTTGATGGAAAAAATTTGCGGGATGCCAGAAGTTAAATAAAATTCAATTTAAACGTAATGTGTCAGTGGGCAGGAAGGTTGGTCATTACGAATGGGGGGAATTTGGAACAAAATCTAAAATAAGTCATAAACATGCACCATATGTGGACCAAAAAAAATGTGGGGGACTTTTATTTTGACATGATGTAAGCAGGAAGGAAGTGGGTATACAACAGACCAACGTTTGGAAAGTATGTTTAATAATACGATGCTGGATTCTTCAAAATAAAATTCTGGGGTCAATAGCCAACAGTGGAAGTAGATTAGTACTCCTTTAAAAGTGCGTTCCCAGAAAAACAATCTTGAATCCTCCCTCTGTTGTCTCTGTTCTGCAGATGCCAAGATCAATGCTCAGACAGAGGAGAAAGCGCTGCCGGGGCCAATAACGGCTTGACCTGAATACCTGCTGTCTGCAGGTGAGCAAAACCTCACCTAACAGGACAGCCTCTCAGTTTGGCTCTCAAACCAAACTCTATTTGAGATTCTTAATTCATACATTATTTAAATTAACTTGGCTATCACCAAGAATTGTGTGCATCCATCCTATTTTGTGTGAAATATGTCTTGATTTTTGCCTTGTCATACATGTTCCAGCCAAGGGCAATGTAAATATACATGTCCTTTTGCTAATACAGTCTTCTCACAATTGGTAAAAGTTGTATGTACATGTATTTAGATGTTTTTGTATTTTTTTTCAGTCACACTGTGGCAAGAAAGGAGATCTGTAGCTCAGCTGGTAGAGCACGGCGCTTGTAACGCCAAGGTAGTGGGTTCGATCCCCAGGACCACCCATACACAAAAATAATTATGCACGCATGACTGTAAGTCGCTTTGGATAAAAGCGTCTGTTAAATGGCATATTATTATATTATATTATTATCCATGAAGTGAACATGGACAGCATATCTCAGCCAGTAAAGGTAAAGAGGACTCACCTAGGGAGCTCCTACACTAGCTAGCAAGCCATATGAATGATGCACTGAAATTAGCTACTCTCAAGGGGATCACTGTGGTAGCTAGCTATGGCTATTCTCAGACAAGAACGAACAAGCAAGCCCCTGTCTGAGAAGCATGTCCGATTGATCGAGCATTCTACTCAATGCGTCGTCAATGAGTGCTGATTTCTTCAAAAAGTTAATTACAGTGGTTTGGAAATACAATGACATTGCAAAAGGAGGCAACTAATTAGTTAAACCGTTTGTCATCATTTTGATGTCGCCAGATTGACTTTTGATGTGCAGCATAATGTTAGCTAGCTACAATTGAGGGGATACCACCACATTTTTGCTAGTTGCCGTAGCATTGCTAGCTATTTTTGATGAACTTGTTAGCTAATGACAACATTGCCATCCATTTGACGACATGATAATGATGTCAAAGTTGTTTCATACTAAACGTTTGTCTACTTTAGCAATGTCATCATATTTCCAGGCCGCTATAGTGTTACTTTGACAATATACTCATTAGCCTCCATCCATCGTGACTTTTGTGCATGTCTATGCGCCGACGGCAGAGGGAGGCTTGGAGAATATTCATAACAATGACATGACGAGACCCACTGACTGAGGTGCAACCTATGAATAAGCAACATTTGTTTTACATTTGTCTATTTTCCCAGCTCTCAGACTGTGTCTCTCTCTCTCTCTCTCTCTCTCTCTCTCTCTCTCTCTCTGTCTGTCTCTTGGAGTTCCAGATGTGGCTGGAGGAGTGGTGGTGGCCACTGGAAGGCAACTTTAATACTGGAGCAAATGTAGGAGCTCATCGTCATAAAATGAATCTATAACAGCTGATACAAGTATTCTATATGTATTAGGTACTACTACAGTGTTAGCAGGTGAGCCCTCCTTTACTAATCATATTTCATGAATGTACAGGGTCCATTTTGACCCAAGACAATCCAGACTAAGAATGTACCAAAGGTCAGCTCATAATGAATACTAGTATTATATGGACAGAGTCAACCTGATCCTAGATCAGCACTCCTACTCTGATGGCGAATTCTCTCTCTCTGATCATCCTTTCTATAATTTCAGATTGACCCCCTGGTCTATGATTAGTAGATGTGGGTGAGTGGACATACAGATCTGGGACTAGCATAAAAACAGCAACTCTTCTCAGCTGTTGGCAAGGATTTATTTGACATCCAATCACCATGAGAGATGCTTTATTCTGCATTCAACACTTCTATTGTGGTCTCCCCTTATAGATGATTTTCAAGTACATATGTTGTAGAATTAAACACCTATATGCCTTAAAATGTTTATGGATTGAGAACCAGTTGAAGCGTTAATACAGAGCAGAGACATTTATGTGTTTTTCATAAACTCCCTGCAGCTGGTCTGGGTATGTCAATGACATGTGATGGAGATACAACTCCTCGTGATGGCTGTGTGGAGATTGGAGTAACAATGGAACTAGTGTTATCATTTGTTTGTGCTTATGACCTTATGACCTGACACATGGCCACATGCACATAATCTCAAGGGCCAGGGAGGATGGTAAATGATAAATGCTTAAATGTATGTGGTTATGGATGACATGTTTAAACCATGTTTAAGTATTAATTGATATGTTTTATAATGTGTTATGAAATGATAAAGGTAAAACAGAATGAACATGATTGATACTTTGTACTCCAGATGCATGCCTGGATAGTGAATATAGTCAAAACAGAGTGTGATTGTTCTTTAACGTACGTATGTACATACTTTTTTGAGTCATGCCACTAATAAGAAACAGTGGCCCCACTTAGAGAAGCGCAAGTAGCCCTCGTGAGTAGCCAACATGTGATACTGAAATATGTTATTCATTCACATAGGGAGGAGTTGTATCAGTGTGACTATGCATGTGTCTGTATAAAAGGAGCGCTCCGGTTCAGGGCAAGCAGTTGCTCCATGGAGCAAGCTCGGCTTTGTTATGCAAATAATAAAAGTCTAAATTCACAAGTTCCAGTCTCTTGAGAAATATTTTTAAGTTGACTACTTTTTGAGTCAAATATTTCTACGACACCCTCAATCTATTACAGGAGAGGTGAGCACCTATCAGATCCCCCTGCTGTCCTTCACCCCTCAGTGCAGTCATCTGACCATCGCTGAGGCCAGGAAGAAGTCAGCCAAGTTCATCACCATGCAACGCTCTACTGATCGAGGTAGACTATGCTTTGAGTAACAACTGACTGACTGAGAGGCAGGCAGACACGCACACTCACATTTGACTTGACCTTTCTCAATTAAATTAAATGTTATCATGGTCAGAAGACTTGCAATAGAGAATGATTATATTCCCTCAGGGGACAGTGCCAGACATTGTAAGGGGGCTGTTGCATGTTTAGAAGTTTGGAATACATTATTTTCTATATTAGTTCGGGGTTAATCTAATCCTGACCTGACAGTGTGGCTTTCAACTAATCTATTTTGTTTTCCAACCCTCAGGAGACCATGAGAAGGGAGTGGGTCACCTGACCAACACCATTGCTGTGTGTGGTTAACTCCAGCAGCTCCAGCAGACCTCTTCCTGTCTTTTAGAAACGGGCCACTGTCCGCCAGGTGAGGATGCTCTCCCATGGAAGGGCTGTTGTGGAAACAAAATGCCTGAAAGTTGCCTGGGATTGCTGATTTAGGATCAGGTCAACTATGTCCATATAATACTAGTATTCATTATGATCTTTAGTCTATTCTTAGTCTGACTTGTTCTCTTGGGTCAAAGTGGACTTTGTACATTCATGAAATATGATTAGTAGTGTAAAACCATATGTAGCTAGCTAGCACTGTAGTAGTACCTAATATAGGATCCTTGTATCAGCATTAATTCGTCAGGACATGGACTCTACAAGGTGTCGAAAGTGTTCCACAGCGATGCTGGCCCATGTTGACTCCAATGATTACCACAGTTGTGTCAAGTTGGCTGGATGTCCTTTGGGTGGTGGACCATTCTTTATACACACGGGAAACTGTTGAACATGAAAAACCCAGCAGTGTTGCAGTTCTTGACACAAACCGGTGCACCTGGCACCTACTACCATACCCCGTTCAAAGGCACTTAAATATTTTGTCTTACACGTTCACCCTCTGAATGGCACACATTCTCAATTATCTCAAGGCTTAAAAATCCTTATTTAACCTGTTTCCTCCCCATCATCTACATTGACTGAAGTGGATTTAACAAGTGACATCAATAAGGGATCATAGCTTTCACCTGGTCAGTCTATGACATGGACAGAGCAGGTGTTCCTAATGTTTTGTACACTCACTGTAGTTTATTGATCCTGAACCACAATGTGTCTAAAAAAGGTAGTAAAGAATAATTTGATAATCAAACATTGAATATTATTACACTGAACAATATGGTATTGCGTAATATAACATTTTCATAAAAGGCAATTGCGCAATAATGACTGATAGCAATACAAAGTAAATCATTAAACATATCAGGAGCACTCGGTCCTAGAGCAAAAAATATTATACGGTGTTATCAATATTATCGATGTTAGTCGCTGAGAAGTTTTTGTGTAATCAAAAATATAGAAATGCAAAATCCCAATGATTTTACATCTTTAGTCATTTAGCAGACATTCTTATCCAGAGCGACTTACCGTTAGTGAGTGCATACATTTTTCATACTGGCCCCCCGTGGGAAACGAACCCACAACCCTGGCGTTGCAAGCGCCATGCTCTACCAACTGAGCTACAGGGGGCCCATAAAGAGCAGAAGTAAAATCTTGATATATACTGTCAATATACTGTAGATTACTATCATAACAAGGACAGATCATTCAAATGCAGCATTCACTCAAAAGTTGAAGTTCATGGTCTGGAAAACTTCTAGATGTGGTAGCAATATGATTGTTAAGAGAACAGAGGTGTAAGGCCTAGCTTAGGTTTTGGTGCCATAGCTCTTCAGTCCATGTTCTGTGGTGGTTCTCTTCAGTCCATGTTCTGTGGTGGTTTTCTTTAGTCCAGGTTCTGTGGTGGTTTTCTCCAGTTCTCATAATGGGAGGGCTGAGCGTCTCTGAGTGGCTGTGTCGCTGCGGGAGTCCCTCACACTCTGAAAGAAGACACACGGAATGAATACTTTACACACTATACAGTGGGGGAAAAAAGTATTTAGTCAGCCACCAATTGTGCAAGTTCTCCCATTTAAAAAGATGAGAGAGGCCTGTAATTTTCATCATAGGTACACGTCAACTATGACAGACAAAATGAGATTTTTTTTTCTCCAGAAAATCACATTGTAGGATTTTTAATGAATTTTATTTGCAAATTATGGTGGAAAATAAGTATTTGGTCAATAACAAAAGTTTCTCAATACTTTGTTATATACCCTTTGTTGGCAATGACACAGGTCAAACGTTTTCTGTAAGTCTTCACAAGGTTTTCACACACTGTTGCTGGTATTTTGGCCCATTCCTCCATGCAGATGTCCTCTAGAGCAGTGATGTTTTGGGGCTGTCGCTGGGCAACACGGACTTTCAACTCCCTCCAAAGATTTTCTATGGGGTTGAGATCTGGAGACTGGCTAGGCCACTCCAGGACCTTGAAATGCTTCTTACGAAGCCACTCCTTCGTTGCCCGGGCGGTGTGTTTCCCTAAAGGTTAAACAAAAGGTGGATGGTTTGAGGACACATGTTATCATATAGTGTAGCTTAAAATTAAAAATCCTTGTATGTGAATCTCACATTTCTCTCAGGTCTGTGATTATCAGGGTGGAGTGACTCACTCTGTCCCCATAGTACAGCCATGGTCAAATGTTTTGAGAATGACACAAATATTGGTCTTCACAAAGTTTGCTGCTTCAGTGTTATAAGATATTTTTGTCAGATGTTACTATGGTATACTGAAGTATAATTACAAGCATTCCATAAGTGTCAAAGGCTTTTATTGACAATTACATTAAGTTATGCAAAGAGTCAATATTTGCAGTGTTGACCCTTCTTTTTCAAGACCTCTGCAATCCGCCCTGGCATGCTGTCAATTAACTTCTGGGCCACATCCTGACTGATGGCAGCCCATTCTTGCATAATCAATGCTTGGAGTTTGTCAGAATTTGTGGGTTTTTGTTTGTCCATCCGCCTCTTGAGGATCGACCACATGTTCTCAATGGGATTAAGGTCTGGGGAGTTTCCTGGCCATGGACTCAAAATGTCGATGTTTTGTTCCCCGAGCCACTTAGTTATCACTTTTGCCTTATGGCAAGGTTCTCCATCATGCTGGAAAAGGCATTGGTCGTCACCAAACTGTTCTTGGATGGTTGGGAGAAGTTGCTCTCAGAGGATGTGTTGGTACCATTCTTTATTCATGGCTGTGTTCTTAGGCAAAATTGTGAGTGAGCCCACTCCCTTGGCTGAGAAGCAACCCCACACATGAATGGTCTCAGGATGCTTTACTGTTGGCATGACACAGGACTGATGGTAGCGCTCACCTTGTCTTCTCCGGACAAAGTGTTTTCCGGATGCCCCAAACAATCGGAAAGTGGATTCATCAGAGAAAATGACTTTACCCCAGTCCTCAGCAGTCCAATCCCTGTACCTTTTGCAGAATATCAGTCTGTCCCTGATGTTTGTCCTGGAGAGAAGTGGCTTCTTTGCTGCCCTTCTTGACACCAGGCCATCCTCCAAAAGTCTTCGCCTCACTGTGCGTGCAGATGCACTCACACCTGCCTGCTGCCATTCCTGAGCAAGCTCTCCACTGGTGGTGCCCCGATCCCGCAGCTGAATCAACTTTAGGAGACGGTCCTGGCGCTTGCTGGACTTTCTTGGGCGCCCTGACGCCTTCTTCACAACAATTGAACCTCTCTCCTTGAAGTTCTTGATGATCCGAAAAATGGTTGATTTAGGTGCAATCTTTCTAGCAGCAATATCCTTGCCTGTGAAGCCCTTTTTGTGCAAAGCAATGATGACGGCACGTGTTTCCTTGCAGGTAACCATGGTTAACAGAGGAAGAACAAGGATTTCAAGCACCACCCTCCTTTTAAAGCTTCCAGTCTGTTATTCTAACTCAATCAGCATGACAGAGTGATCTCCAGCCTTGTCCTCATCAAAACTCTCACCTGTGTTAACGAGATAATCACTGACATGATGGCACCTGGTCCTTTTGTGGCAGGGCTGAAATGCAGTGGAAATGTTTTTTTGGGATTAAGTTCATTTTCATGGCAAAGAGGGACTTTGCAATTCATCTGATCACTCTTCATGACATTCTGGAGTATATGCAAATTGCCATCATCAAAACTGAGGCAGCAGACTTTGTGAAAATTAGTATTTGTGTCATTCTCAAAACTTTTGACCACGACTGTACTCTGAATGACCACCATCTCAGGTTTCACACCGAAACATCTATAGGACCATGATGCTTTTATGACTGTATGACCTCTGGGATATGTGTAAGAGCAGGACAGGTCCATTGTTGACCCCTTCAAGGTACAAATACTCTGAGTGGGGTAAGTCACACCCAGTACCACTGCAACACAGTCACACATCACAATTACATTAAATTAAGCCCAAACCTGTTGGCTCACGCTGACAGTAGAGTTTGTCCACACTTGTTTACCGTAGTTGCGGAGTTGAGTGAGAAGAGCAACCACAGACAAGTCTCCCTCTGATCCCTCTGATGCAGTTTGTTTCACAGAGAGTTATGTAAATCACAAGTGCATGTGTGAAGAACAGCTCCTAAATATGAACAAAGAAATTAACAATGCACACTAGAAAAACATTCAGTCATTTTTTTGGTAACAATTTAAAAAGTATATAGATTGAATAGCAAAGAATAGGAGAAAAATGGTTACTGAAAGATTATGAATAAGACCATACGGGTCACGACCTCCGCCGAAGCTGCCTCCTCTCCTTGTTCGGGCAGGATTCGTCGTTCGTCGTCACCGGTTTCTAGACACTGCCGCTCCTCAGCTCATCATTCCATTTGTTTTGTCTTGTTTATTACACACACATGGTTCATATCCTTTCATTAGTACCTGTATAAGTATTCCCTCTAGTTATTGTGGTGGAGCTACTTTGTATTTTGTATCGCTGGGATATTCACCCGTGTGCCTAGTTTTCTCCAGTGCTCCGTATATACCGCACTGGAGTGTTTTATGCATTGCTGCGTACCGCTGTGTTCCTGAATAAACCATATATTCTGTGATTTACCCTCCTGCCCCTGACTCCATCCAAAATCACCCGCTACAGAATCACACACCTGAATCGTTGAGTCAGCAGGAGCAGAGAACATGCCTGGAGTTGTGGAGCGGGTCCGGGAGCATTCCAACATGTTAGCCAGCTTGGGAGAAGCGATGGATCGGGTTTTCCAGGTCGTCCAATGCCTGGAGAGGAGAGGACCCGACCCTTCGGGACCAGCTGAGCGACCGGATCCAGCCACCCACACCCCAGCGACCAGAGCTATTCACCTATCACGACCGAGGGAGTACGACAGGACAGCGGCCCGTTGCCAGGGATTCCTCCTGCAGCTGGACCTCTATTTTTCGACCATCAGCCCTGCTCCATCGGAGCGGGAGAAGGTGTCCGCCCTCGTCTCCTGTCTCTCGGGGAAAGCCCTGGAGTGGGCCAACGCGGTCTGGAGTGAAGGAGGAGACGCGTTGGACAACTACGGGGCATTTGCTCGTCTCTTCCGGGCAGTATTCGATCACCCCCCCGAAGGAAGAGAGGCGTGCGAGCGGCTGGTCCAACTGAGGCAGGGGACGAGGACCGCGCAGGACTTTGCCCTGGAGTTTAGAACTGCTGGTGGACATGGCCATCCGGTTGGACAACCTGCTAGCTTCAAGAGGATGTCCTGGAAGAGGCCTGCCTGTTTCACCCCCCCTCAACCCCGATTACGTTCCGATGGAGCTGGGTGGTGCAGCGATCCGGGAGAACTGAGGATGACAGCGCCAGTGTCACTCTTGTGGCAAGAGATTACATTCTGCTCTATGCTGTCGTCAGGGTTCTTCCGGGTCTGGAGGTGGCAGGCAGGGCACTCATTCTCCCCCAGGTAGTGCAAACCCACACTCGTTCAGAGCCCTCTGCTGTGCACTGCACCATACACGTCAACTTCCCTGATTACCCAGTTGTTCCCCAGTGTAAGGCACTGGTCGATTCAAGCGCAGCTGGGAACTTTATGGACAGATCTTTAGCTAATAGTCTCTATATTACATTGGTTCCCCTACTCATTCCATTGCCCATCAAAGCACTTGACAGTCGACCATTAGGATCAGGGTTTGTTAGGGAAGTTACAGCACCAGTCACAATGATTATGCAGGAGACCCATAGGGAGTAAGTCACCTTCTATATTATTGAGTTCCCTGATTTCCCTGTTGTGTTGGGTCTTCCCTGGCTCACACTACACGACCCCACCTTTTCATGGCCGCAGAGGGTTCTCACCGGGTGGTCATGAGAGTGTCAGGTTAGGTGTCTAGCTGTTTCCGAATGCGCACGGTGGAGACCAGACACTACCTCCACCATGCGCATTCCCCCCGAATACCTCGATTTGGCGCACGCGTTCTCCAAATTGCGCGATAAACCTCCGGGTAGACGCTGTGCCTCCCAGGAGTCATGTATATCCCTTGAAGCGGAGGCTATGGAGACATACGTCTCCGAGTCCCTGTGCCAGGGTTTCATCCATCCCTCCGCTTCGCCCGCCTCATCGAGTTTATTTTTCATGAAGAAGAAAGACGGAGGTCTGCACCCTTGCATTGATTACCGGGCACTTAATCAAACAACCATTCGCTATAGTTATCCTCTACCCCTCATCTCCTCTGTTATCGAATCAATGCATGGAGCGCGCTTCTTCACGAAATTAGATCTCCGGAGTGCGTACAACCTGGTGCGTGTTCGGGAAGGGGACGAGTGAAAGACAGCATTCAGCACAACCTCGGGGCATTATGAATACCTGGTGATGCCGTACAGGTGGATGAATGCTCCCTCAGTCTTCCAGTCCTTTGTGAACGAGGTGTTTCGGGACATGCTGGGTCACGGTGTGGTGGTCTACATTGATGACATTCTGGTGTATTCCGCTACGCGCGCCGAGCATGTGTCCCTGTTATCGCAAAGTGCTGGGCCAACTGTTGGAGAATTACCTATATGCCAAGGCAGAAAAGTGTCTGTTCTTCCAATAGTCCCTCTCCTTCCTCGGATACCACATCACCACCTCAGGTGTGGAGATGGAGGGAGACCGCATTTCAGCCGTGTGTAATTGGCCGACTCCAACCCCAGTAAAGGATGTGCAGCACTACTATCTGAGTTTTATCCGGGGCTTTGGCAAGGTCGCAGCTCCCATCACCTCCCTGTTGAAGGGTGGGCCGTCCCGGCTCCGCTGGTCTGCTGAGGCTGACAGGGCTTTCAGTAACCTGAGGGCTCTGTTCACCTCAGTCCCGGTACTGGCCCAACCCAATCCATCATTACTGTTCGTAGTGGAGGTAGATGTGTCCGAGGTAGGGATAGGCGCTGTCCTTTCCCAACGCTCGGGCACGCCACCCAAGCTCCGCCCCTGTGCCTTCTTCTTGAAGAAGCTCAGCCCGGCGGAGCAGAACTACGACGTTGGTGATCGGGAGCTGTTGGCTGTTGTCAGAGCCCTGACCGCGTGGAGGCACTGGCTCGAGTGGGCGAAACACCCTTTCCTTGTCTGGACGGACCACTGTAACCTGGAGTACATCCGGGCAGCGAGGAGACTAAACCCTCGCCAGGCCAGGTGGGCCTTGTTCTTCACCCGGTTTGATTTCACGCTGTCATACATACCAGGCACAAAGAACGTGAAGGCAGACGCACTGTCACGGCTGTACGACACAGAGGAGAGGCCCATAGACAACACCCCCAACCTCCTGCATTGTGGCGCCGGTAGTGTGGGCAATGGAATAGAATTGGACATAGAGCGGGCGTTACGCACAGAGCCATCTCCACCTCAGTGCTCAGCTGGGCTGCGGTACGTGCCATCTCTTGTCCGTGATCGTCTTATCTATTGGGCACACACGTCCCCCTCCTCTGGTCAACCAGGTATCGGTCTTACAGTGCCCTGCCTGACTGGGAAGTACTGGTGGCCTACCTTGGCTAAGGACGTGAGGGTATATGTCTCCTCCTTCTCGGTGTGCGTCCAGAGTAAGGCACCAAGGCACCTCCTAGTGGGTAAGTAACATCCCTTGCCAGTTCCACAACGGCCATGGTCCCACTTGTCAATTGACTTCCTCACTGATCTTCCCCTCTCTCAGGGTAACACCACCATCCTGGTCGTTGTGGATCGCTTTTCTAAAGCCTGCCGCCTCCTTCCTCTGCCCGGTCTCCCCACGGCCCTGCAAACAGCGGAAGCCCTGTTTACTCACGTCTTCCGGCACTACGGGGTGCCAGAGGGTATATTGTCTGACCGGGGTCCCCAGTTTACGTCCAGAGTCTGGAAGGCGTTCATGGAATGTCTCGGGGTCTCGGTCAGCCTGACCTCTGGGTTCCACCCCGAGGCTAAAGGGCAGGTGGAACGGGTGAATCAAGATGTGGGTAGGTTCCTGCAGTCCTACTTCCAGGACCAGCCGGGGGAGTGGTCGGTGGTTCTTGCCATGGGACGAATATGCCCAGAACTCTCTCTGCTCTCCTCCACTAACCAATCTCCCTTTCAATGTGTTTTAGGTTATCAGCCGGTCCTGGCACCGTGGCATCAGAGCCAGACCGAAGCTCCTGCGGTGGATGACTGGTTTCGGCACGTGGAGGAGACGTGGAACACTGCCCACGTCCACCTCCAGCATGCCGTGCGTCGCCAGAAGGCCAATGCTTATCGCCACCGCAGTGAGGCCCCGGTCTTTGTACCGGGTGATCGGGTCTGGCTCTCGACCCGGAACCTGCCCCTCCGCCTGCCCTACCGGAAGCTGAGCCCGCGGTTTGTGGGGCCGTTCAAAGTCCTGAGGAGAATAAACGAGGTTAAGTATAGGTTACTACTCCCTCCTGATTACCGTATTAACCCCTCGTTTCATGTGTCTCTCCTCAGGCCGGTGGTGGCTGGTCCACTCCAGGAGTCGGAGGTGTGGGTGGTCCCTTCGCCCCCTCTGGACATCGAGGGGGCCCCGGCGTACTCCGTCCATTCCATCCTGGATTCGAGGTGTCTGGTGGGGGGCCTTCAGTACCTCGTGGAGTGGGAAGGGTACGGTCCAGAGGAGCGGTGCTGGGTCCCGGTGAAGGATGTCCTCAATCCTTCCCTGTTGTGGGATTTCCACCGTCACCATTTGAATCGCCCCTCTCCGCGTCCTCCTGGCCGTCCCCGAGGCCGGTATCGGCGCGCTGCTTGAGCTGCGCGTCAAGGGAAGGGGGGTACTGTCACGACTTCCTCCGAAGCTGCCTCCTCTCCTTGTTCGGGCAGGCTTCGGCGTTCGTCGTCACCGGCCTTCTAGACACTGCCTCTCCTCATCTCATCATTCCATTTGTTTTGTCTTATTTATTACACACACACCTGGTTCATATCCCCTCATTAGTACCTGTATAAGTATTCCCTCTGCCCCCCACCCCCCCCCCTGTCTTTGTGTGTGTTCAGTTATTGTGGTGGAGCTACTTTGTATCGCCAGGATATTCACCCGTGTGCCTTGTTTTCTCCAGTGCACCGTATTTACCGCACTGGAGTGTTTTACGCATTGCTGCGTACCACTGTGTTCCTGAATAAACCATAAATTCTGTGATTTACCCTCCTGCGCCTGATACCTTCCAAAATCACCCACTACGATACCTGACACAGACCAGAGAAAGACCACCAACACACTTCCTTCTGTTCTCAAGCCTACTGTTGCATCTCCCACCCTGCAGTCTTAGACAACAAACACACTTTATACCTGGTGAAAAACTACAACTGATACTTCAATTAAGCAGGAAAAAGCACTTATTATAACAGATGTGGAGCACTGTAAGACACATGTTTCTGTCGATTGATTTAAACCTGTTTTATTCTAAGGACCATGACTATAACATTGAGTGTTGGGACCCAGGCCAACAACATATCCTGGTCTCCTCTACATAGTCAATTATATATATTTGAAATAGTATTTTTTTAAACATTTATATGGAATCAGCAATGCTAAACAAAACAAAATATATGAAACCACACTCCATCATTTTACTATATTATTCACATGCAAGCATTCATATTGCAAAAAATCAAATTAATTAGAATGGTAAGGTTCAGTATAAGCTGTTATCAAGTTACAGGGTGAAGAGAGAGAGGTTTGGTAGGAGACATTACTGGCTTTGTGAAAACAGAATAATGTGATGTCTGTGGTTGACACCAACTAGATGTACTGAGGGGCTAAAATGGGGATGCAGAGCTGGCGTCTTGTCTTCATGATGCCTCTTCCTAACAACATGTCAGTGAAGGTCTTTACAAGAAATGCATTTTTGTGCCCATAACAATAGGCTTATGGTTTCTCTGTGAATTCTGTATGTCTCACCAGCTACACTAAAACCTGGTGTTTCCAGTGTACTGTACTACAGTGCTTTCTACTGGCATCTCAACACAACAACCATCAATATGACAAAGACAGTCTATTGAGTAGCACTGGGGCGGTTGAATTTCACAGCAGCGTAGTGGACATCCTCGTCCTGTTTCTGTGGCTGAGGCAGTTGAACGGTGGAGTGCAGAGGCACTTCCTGTTTTTTGTGGTGGACACTGGCGTAGTGAACGTCATCATGCTCGCCTGTGTCCGCTCTCTGTGCTGCAGTAGGAGCCATGGCCATGCCTGAGACGTTGTCATACACTGGACTAGAGTCTCTCTGATGGAGAGAGAGGACAGACAACATGAGGATTGAAAAATAAATGAATACCACAGTCATTGGCAGAGAAAGTGCCCACTTCTGTTGTTCAGGGGAAAGGAAAGTTAGGTTCAAAATACTCTATCCCTGACAAATAGAAACGCTGCTAAGGGTGATGCACACATACCATTCTCAGTCAGCTGATTCCAACAGACTCACCTGTCCATGCTCTGCTGTGTCTCTTCTGTCTCTTATGTCAGAGGTGGATATGGAGGCCTTCTTCCTGTTTTTGTGAATGAAGGAATTAATAAACAAATGAACGGATGAATTAATGAATACATTAAAATCATGTTCAATATTTAGATCAATGATAAAAAACTAAATGTAAAAAAGGGTAAATTCCTCTCACTCACCTGAACCACATGAAGCCAGAGAGACAGAGGATGAGAATCAGAACAACCACTATGATTCCTACAGCTGCTTCCTTCAAAGACGATTGTTCCCCCACAGACAATACAGGAGAGTGGAGATTCTTGTAGCCTTCTATAGTACAGGAGTATCTGCCTGCATCCTCACTGCTGACTGGGTCTAGGGAGAGGTAGTTATCTTGGGTCTTTGAGTTGGTGAGACGTTGTCCGTTCTTGTACCAGATGTAGGTGGGGTTGGGGTCGTCAGTCAGAGTACAGGTGGTGCTACAGGTCAGTGTCAGAATCCCTTTCTCTGTGGCAGGAGTCACCTTCACCTGCAGACCTGAAATTAGGTGTAGAAACATCACTTTGTCAGTACTCTGTGCCATAGACCAAGACTCCATATCGTAAACTGTTGGTGTAATATTACCTGTGTTAGTAGTTATAGAAGTAGTAGATATGATATATTACCTGTGACAGTCAGAGTTGTTCCAGGGAAGCTGTACCCCCATTCTGAAAACTGTGTTTTAAATCTGAACTTGTACTCAGCTGAATCACTCGCTCTCATGTCTTTGAATCTCAGGGTACAATCTTTCTCTTTGTCCACACCAAACACCACAGGATCTGCACACTCTGAGGTCAGGATTTTAAGCCCTTCATCACGTTTCTCTTGGATATACCAGTTAGCTTCTGAGACTATATGATTACTTGGATGTTGATATGTGCAGGGCAGTTCCACTGTTGAGCCCTTCATAGCACAGATACTCTGAAGGGTGTAAGTCACGTTGAAACAGTTCTGATCCAGAACACCTAAAACAGCGGAGGCCCATTCATTAATTTTTTCAATAAATGTATTCAATTATTGTTAAATCAGCTGATTCAGGACTGAAAAATAAAATTTTAGTAATAATCGCCATAATCTTTGCAAACGTTTAAAAAAACGGTAGTTGTATTCAGACTTACACACTGCAGGAGAGCAGAGAGCCTCACAGCCTTTGACAGCACAGGAGTAGCTGTCTGAATAGTAAATCTTGACAGAGTGTTGTTTGGAGGTGGCTTCATCTAGACGTTGTCCGTTCCTGTACCAGATGTAGGTGGGGTTGGGGTTGTCACTGGTGGTGCTACAGGTCAGTGTCACCTCCTGTCCCTTCTCTGCGTTGGTGGGAGACACCATAACTTGGCTTTTTTCTTCACACTTTGTTGCCGTAGTTGCTGAGTTGCGTGTGAATGGAAACCTTTGATGAGCATCACTCAGTGAAGTGTGAGAGACAACTATTTATAATGAAGCGGAGTCTATGGCATTCATACTTAAAGGGATATTTCAACTAAATTACAAAATGACATATTGGTTTCCTCATCTACAAATAACTTCCATAAGCTACATAATCATTTCTAAATACTTTAGGATGATTTGGACATGAAAAGCGAAGTATGATAATATTGGTACTATTGAATAGCATCGGATTTTTCCCACAAATGCTAAAACTTTTCTGGAAACAGTGGCCAGGTAAACAAAACGAAAGAATGGATTGCTGTCATTCCTTGTCCATATACTGCTTAAAGGGTAAGAAAACCTATATGTAATTTAGGTGAACTATCCCTTTAAGCATGTTTTTCTGAATTGTTTTATGACATTTTAGAATTGTATGTTCATCAAACAATCTAGAGAAAGAGTGTAAGATGAATGAGCCCATACCTTCCACATACCAGAGAAAGACCACCAACACACTTCCTGCTGTTCTCAAGGCCATTGTTGCATCTCCCACCCTGCAGTCTTAGAAACATAAACAACAACTCACTATATAGCTGGTGAATTACTACACCCTACACATCAATTAAGGGGTGAACAACAGTCACTTATTGAACAGACCTGTCTGTAGCACTGTATACACATAATGATTCATGTATTGCTTCAAATCTGTTTTAATATTACAACCCTGACTATAGCTTTGATACAAGGGTCCCTATCAATATCATTACCCAGAAGAACATGGTTCATGACAAAAACATACTATCAAACACAATATTATATGATATCTTTGAGTGTACTTACAGAGTGAAGGGGAGTGGTTTTGTAAGACAACTTACTGGCAGTGAGTTTATGGTTGACACATAAGTGGTCAGGGCTGTAATTTCCTTCCTCATTAAGACGTATACATGACGCAAGAATACAACTATTGTCACTGTCACAGAGGCCTACATATCTTAACACCAGTTTTTTTTAAATCAATGTGTATTTACATTTACATTTTTTCATTTGTGTTTTCTCCATATATGAAATGTGTAAATTGTATCAAATAATTCAGCCTCACTGCCACTGATATCCTATAATGTTTTGAAATTGTATAAAAAAACCATTCTCTCTTTCAGTTAACAAAGCAAATTACTGTGGGCCAGATCTGGCTGTTAGGTGGCACATATGGCTCAGTGCTGGAAAATGTTATAAGGTCCAGATCCGGCTGTTTGCTGGCACATATGACTCAGTGTGAAGCATCATATGGGCCCACATGTTGGAGATATTTGCCTGGATATTGCCTGGTTTAAATCTTATCTCATCAGTTTGTCTTTGTGGATGGTTTGTCCTCTGAGAAATCAATGGATATCTGCTGTTGGATATGACAATTAATCTCGATGGTTGTAATAATAATATAATATGCCATTTAGCAGACGCTTTTATCCAAAGCGACTTACAGTCATGCGTGCATACATTTTTGTGTATGGGTGGTCCCGGGGATCGAACCCACTACCTTGCGTTACAAGCGCCGTGCTCTACCAGCTGAGCTACAGAGGACCACAGTTGTACAGTCGTCTCAAATAAAACTGAAGGACCTCTCTTTTGACAAAAAATTTTCAAGAGCAGCTTTTTTCCATCTTCATAACAACGCTTTGTCCAAAAATGGAGAAAGGCTAATCCATGCTTTTGTCACTTCAAGATTAGACTACTGAAATGCTCTACTCTCCGCCTACTCGGATAAAGCTCTAAATAAACTTCAGCTAGTGCTAAATACGGCTACTAGAATCTTGACCAGAACCCAAAAATGTGATCATATTACTCCAGTGCTAGCCTCTCTACAGCGGCTTCCTGTTAAGGCTAGGACTGATTTCAGTGTTTTACTGCTAACCTCCAAAGCATTACATGGACTTGCTCCTACCTATCCCTCTGATTTGGAGCTGCCGTATATACCTACATGTACTCTACGGTCACAAGATGGAGGCCGTATATACCTACATGTACTCTACGGTCACAAGATGGAGGCCGTATATACCTACATGTACTCTACGGTCACAAGATGGAGGCCGTATATACCTACAGGTACTCTACGAATCTCAATATGGAGGCTGTGTATACCTACAGGTACTCTACGGTCACAAGATGGAGGCCGTATATACCTACATGTACTCTACGGTCACAAGATGGAGGCCGTATATACCTACAGGTACTCTAAGGTCACAAGATGGAGGCCGTATATACCTCCAGGTACTCTACGGTCACAAGATGCAGGCCGTATATACCTACAGGTACTCTACGGTCACAAGATGCAGGCCGTATATACCTACAGGTACTCTACGGTCACAAGATGCAGGCTGTATATACCTACAGGTACTCTACGGTCACAAGATGGAGGCCGTATATACCTACATGTACTCTACGGTCACAAGATGGAGGCCGTATATACCTACAGGGACTCTACGGTCACAGATGCAGGCCGTATATACCTACAGGTACTCTACGGTCACAAGATGCAGGCCGTATATACCTACATGTACTCTACGGTCACAAGATGGAGACGTATATACCTCCAGGTACTCTATGGTCACAAGATGCAGGCCGTATATACCTACAGGTACTCTACGGTCACAAGATGCAGGCCGTATATACCTACAGGTACTCTACTGTCACAAGATGCAGGCTGTATATACCTACAGGTACTCTACGGTCACAAGATGGAGGCCGTATATACCTCCAGGTACTCTATGGTCACAAGATGGAGGCCGTATATACCTACATGTACTCTACGGTCACAAGATGCAGGCCGTATATACCTACATGTACTCTACGGTCACAAGATGGAGGCCGTATATACAGTGGGGAGAACAAGTATTTGATACACTGCCGATTTTGCAGGTTTTCCTACTTACAAAGCATGTAGAGGTCTGTAATTTTTATCATAGGTACACTTCAACTGTGAGAGACGGAATCTAAAACAAAAATCCAGAAAATCACATTGTATCATTTTTAAGTCATTAATTTGCATTTTATTGCATGACATAAGTATTTGATACATCAGAAAAGCAGAACTTAATATTTGGTACAGAAACCTTTGTTTTCAATTACAGAGATCATACGTTTCCTGTAGGTCTTGACCAGGTTTGCACACACTGCAGCAGGGATTTTGGCCCACTCCTCCATACAGACCTTCTCCATATCCTTCAGGTTTCGGGGCTGTCGCTGGGCAATACGGACTTTCAGCTCCCTCCAAAGATTTTCTATTGGGTTCAGGTCTGGAGACTGGCTAGGCCACTCCAGGACCTTGAGATGCTTCTTACGGAGCCACTCCTTAGTTGCCCTGGCTGTGTGTTTCGGGTCATTGTCATGCTGGAAGACCCAGCCACGACCCATCTTCAATGCTCTTACTGAGGGAAGGAGGTTGTTGGCCAAGATCTCACGATACATGGCCCCATCCATCCTCCCCTCAATACGTTGCAGTCGTCCTGTCCCCTTTGCAGAAAAGCATCCCCAAAGAATGATGTTTCCACCTCCATGCTTCACGGTTGGGATGGTGTTCTTGGGGTTGTACTCATCCTCCTTCTTCCTCCAAACACGGCGTGTGGAGTTTAGACCAAAAAGCTCTATTTTTGTCTCATCAGACCACATGCCCTTCTCCCATTCCCCTTCTGGATAATCCAGATGGTCATTGGCAAACTTCAGACGGGCCTGGACATGCGCTGGCTTGAGCAGGGGGACCTTGCGTGTGCGCTGCAGGATTTTAATCCATGACGGCGTAGTGTGTTACTAATGGTTTTCTTTGAGACTGTGGTCCCAGTTCTCTTCAGGTCATTGACCAGGTCCTGCCGTGTAGTTCTGGGCTGATCCCTCACCTTCCTCATGATCATTGATGCCCCACGAGGTGAGATCTTGCATGGAGCCCCAGACCGAGGGTGATTGACCGTCATCTTGAACTTCTTCCATTTTCTAATAATTGCGCCAACAGTTGTTGCCTTCTCACCAAGCTGCTTGCCTATTGTCCTGTAGCCCATCCCAGCCTTGTGTAGGTCTACAATTACATCCCTGATGTCCTTACACAGCTCTCTGGTCTTGGCCATTGTGGAGAGGTTGGAGTCTGTTTGATTGAGTGTGTGGACAGGTGTCTTTTATACAGGTAACGAGTTCAAACAGGTGCAGTTAATACAGGTAATGAGTGGAGAACAGGAGGGCTTCTTAAAGAAAAACTAACAGGTCTGTGAGAGCCGGAATTCTTACTGGTTGGTAGGTGATCAAATACTTATGTCATGCAATAAAATGCAAATTCATTACTTAAAAATCATACAAATGTGATTTTCTGGATTTTTGTTTTAGATTCCGTCTCTCACAGTTGAAGTGTACCGATGATAAAAATTACAGACCTCTACATGCTTTGTAAGTAGGAAAACCTGCAAAATCGTCAGTGTATCAAATACTTGTTCTCCCCACTGTAGGTCAGCAATGTTACTGCTTCCTACAAGAACACAAAACATGTAGGCTACATTTCAAGAGGTCTTTAAAAAGCCAGCTAGGTAAAAAGCCTATGTCTTAATTAAAGGGGCAGTGTTGTATTGAGACAGGCTTGACTATGCAAATACGCCAATAGGCAGAGGGGTAGCCTACGTTGTCTAATTCTCTGTATGGTAATAATACTTCATTTTATTTTGTATAGTGGTTTCTTGCATCATGCAACACAATGCAATTTACAGTCACCTATTTAGCCCATGGTGTTACAGACCAAGTAAAAAATCATTAATTAATGTCAAGCCTTTAAGGTAAAAACGTTTTTTAAATTCTCATGCAATGTAGGCCTGCATTGAACACCACATATAGGATACTGTAGGCTATATCATAGAAATCAAAAGCTATTTCCATGTAAAAATGTTATGGGATTGGCTCCATTGGTTTTGTTGTTAGGCCTACATTATGCTCAAATAGCCACTACTGGCTACTGTCTAAAACTGTAAGGGTAAAGCCTCAGTGTTCACTGTAAACGAGTACCGGGAGTTGCACAAAATTCTTACAATGTTCAAGTTTCTGCTCACAAGACCTAAAATTTGCTTAGTGCCCCAAAACATTAGAGGGAACATTGGTCAGGACACAAGTAGCTGATACAGAACTATACTTCCTCTTTAAGACATTAGTCTACACTGAGTATACAAAACATTAGGAACACCTGCTCAGGTGACCAGGTGAAAGCTACGATCCCTTATTGATGTCACTTGTTAAATCCACTTCAAATCAATGTAGATGAAGGGGAGGAGACAGGTTAAAGAAGAATGTTTAAGCATTGAGACATGGACTGTGTATGTGTGCCATTCAGAGGGGGTGAATGGGAAAGACAAAATACCTATTAAGCGCCTTTGAAAGGGGTATGGTAGTAGGTGTCAGGCGCACCGGTTTGTGTCAAGAACTGCAACGCTACTAGGTTTTTCACGCTCAACTGTTTCCCTTGTGTATCAATAATGGTCAACCACCCAAAGGACATCTAGCCAACTTGACACAACTGTGGTAAGCATTGGAGTAAACATGGACCAGCATCCCTGTGGAACGCTTTCGACACCTTATAGAGTCCATGCCCCGATGAATTGAGGCTGTTCTGAGGGCAAATGGGGGGGTGCAGCTCAATATTAGGAAGGTGTTCATTCTGCAGAACAAATCACCAAGAGAAGGTAGAATGGTAATGTAAAAGGTACTTCCAGAGTGAAGAGAGGAGTTTGGTAGGATACATTATACTGGCTGTGTGAAACAGAAGACTGTGAGTTCTGTGGTTGACACCAACTAGATGTACTGAGGGTCTAAGAAGGTGATGCAGATCTGGCTTCCTGCACCCATGATGCCTTTTCCTGACAAACAACACGTCACTGAAGTGCTTATAAACAATGTGTGAACATCTTTTTGGAGCACACGTACTATGCTGGAAGGAAAGTTGGAAAATATCCATATTAAAATCCTTTAAAATAAATGCAACAACATAATTGGACCATAACAATAGATGTATGGTTTCTCTGTAGTTCTGTATGTCCCACCAGCTACACTAAAACCTGGTGTTTCCAGTGTACTGTACTACAGCGCTCTCTACTGGCATCTCAACAACACAACAACCATCAATGTGACTCAAAAACAGTCTATTTTGCAACAGACAGGCACTTCCTGGTTTCTGTGGTGGATGCCGGTGTAGTGAACATCATCCTGCCCGCCTGTGTCCACTCTCTTTGCTGCAGTAGGGGTCCTGGCCTGATGTAGCCAGGTGGTAAATGCACATTGCTGTATTCATTTCTATCCACTAGATGTCCATTTAAGAGATCAGTAAATCATGTCAAGAAGGTGTTATGGGATTGCGCCTGCACATTGTGTATGAGTGAGAGCAAGCAACTACATTAAAGAGCTGTTGTAATCCATTATGGGTCAAATATTACTTTAGATGTATTACTTTAGGTAAATAATACTTTTTTAAAATCTTACTGTTGTACTGAAATATATCATATTTTGCATCATCTGCAATGTATAAGAGTTTGTTTTGTAATATTTATGCCAGATGGTCATGTTATCCTGTTGATAATTTCAGATTGACATGAGGATGTTAGCTTCTTGCTAGCTGAATACCAGTGCTCTCAGAACCACGTTGTGGAGAGATGGGGGTCTGGGTGAGATGAGGATCTACCGTTGCATGTGGGTTTAGGGTATCACGTGGACAGTGTGTTTGTAAATATTCATATTGTATTTGATGACAGAATGGATTTTAGTTTTTCATGCACAACGTCATTTTGTTGATGGACATCTTGTACTCAGACATTTGAAACATTGGAAAGTCTATTCTAACTGTGAACATTGTGGTCTTTGTATTTTCTTGTATTTTCGTTGTAGAAAGCACAGCCACTACCGTTTATGCATTTCACTTTGTACTTATTTAATCTGTACTCAGATTGTTTTTATGCACTTTACTAACAGATTTATTTCACTTGATGGTGATTTAGACTGAACTTTACTTCATGGTGACTTCACCTTGCGGTGATTTCCACCTTACATCATCCTTTTTTAAATGTAAGCTTTGACAGAATAAACAACCCCAAATTAGTTTTGTGTCCTGTGCTGGGTTTACTTTCACCAGGCTACACAGATGTTGTCATACACAGGACTCAAGTCTCCCTAATGGGAGAGTCAAATAAAGTAATACCACAGTCATTGAGTCCATCTCTACACAGATATCATACCCAGGACTCGAGTCTCCCTAATGGGAGAGTCAAATAAAGTAATACCACAGTCATTGAGTCCATCTCTACACAGACCACTGCAGTTCTCAGTCAACTGATTCCAGCAGACTCACCTGTCTAGGAGAGTGGAGATATTCAGGTCCTTCTACAGCACAGGAGTAGCTGCCTGCATCCTCACTGCTGACTGGGTCTAGGTATAGGTAGTTATCGTACAGGTAGTTATCAGGTAGAGTCTTTGGGTCGGTAAGACGTTTTCCATTCTTGTACCAGATGTAGGTGCACAAAATTCTCACAATGTTCAAGTTTCCTAGAGTCTTTGGTGCTACAGGCCAGTGTCAGATTCCTCTGTCCCTCACTCATTCATTCACTCACTCACTCACTACATCACAATGGACTTACTGCCAGAGTGTCATACTATGGTGACCTGGTCCTCATGTTCAGAGCTGTGTACGTGTCACTGTTAGGATCGGGTGGACTCTCTGTTGGAGAGAGACACACAGAGTCATGGGTAACTGCATACGTGGAGTGTGTCTGGAAGTGGGCGTTGCGAAACAAGTGGGAGGCTCAACCCAAGTGGTGTATTGAAACCTAACAGCTAATTTGGCAGATTGGTTGCCACCCAAGACCGTTTTGCGTGGCTGCTTGCTGCTTCCTTGTAGCATTTTAGCTAAGCCCTTTTCCTTATCCTAACCTGCCACGTTAATTCTCCTAACCTGCTACATTTATTCTCCTAACCTGCTACATTGATTATCCTAACCTGCTACATTTATTCTCCTAACCTGCTACATTTATTCTCCTAACCTGCTATGTTGGTTCTCATTACCTTCCACGTTAATGATCCTAACCTGCCTAACTGGCTTAGCTAAAACGCTACAATGAAGCAGGAAGCAGCCACGCAAAACAGTCTTGAGTGGTAACTATCTGCCATCAATTAGCTGTTATGTTTCGACACACCCACTGGTGTTGATCCACCCAATTGCTTTGCAACGGCCACTTTCATGCACACTCCACGTATGCAGTTACCCATGACTTGCGCACACACACACACACACACACACACAAATTAATTAGCACACAAATGAATACATTATAAGAGACTGACTGCCAGAGTGTAGTAGTCAGGGGATCTGGTCCTCATGTTCAGAGCTGTGTACGTTTCAATTTCAGGATCAGGGGGGACACTCTGTAGAGAGAGATTACAAAGTAATAATAATAATTTTTTACAACTAGTAGGAAAGAGACTGTCGTGATGCAGTATTGTGATGTCAGCAGTGTGGAGGTGGTCATAGAATCACCTGTGTCTGCTGTGGCATCACTCCCTCCTGTAGATCTCCTGTAAAGAGGGACAGAGTGAGTTCTGCTCTCTAGTGACCACTAGTGGAAGACTTACCTCTTCAGTGTGCAGTAGATGGTGATTAGAAGAGCTCCAGCAGTCAGAACAGCCCCCACCACATGAACCCAGGGAAACACTGCTGCAGGATCATTAATACATGTTAGAAAATACTTCTGTCAAATCAGTCATTTTACAGAACTATAAAAATGGATATGACATCATGCAGCACTTACACAAAACTAAACTGCCCTCTACTATTTCACCAGAAGGACTGACTGACGATGAGGGCTTCTTTGGAGCATCTGGTGTTGAGGATGACAGAAAAGTGTACAGTCGTGGTCAAAAGTTTTGAGAATGCCACAGGTATTGGTCTTCACAAAGTTTGCTGCTTCAGTGTTTTGGGATCTTTTTGTCAGATGTTACTATGGTATACTGAAGTATAATTTCAAGCATTCCATAAGTGTCAAAGGCTTTTATTGACAATTATACTAAGATTATGCAAAGAGGCAATATTTGCAGTGTTGACCCTTCTTTTTCAAGACCTCTGCAATCCGCCCTGGCATGCTGTCAATTAACTTCTGGGCCACATTCTGACTGATGGCAGCCCATTCTTACATAATCAATGCTTGGAGTTTGTCAGAATTTGTGGGTTTTTGTTTGTCCAACTGCCTCTTGAGGATTGACCACAACTTCTCAATGGGATTAAGGTCTGGGGAGTTTCCTGACCATGGACCCAAAATGTCAATGTTTTGTTCCCCGAGCCACTTAGTTATCACTTTTCCCTTATGGCAAGGTGCTCCATCATGCTGGAAAAGGCATTGTTCGTCACCAAACTGTTCTTGGATGGTTGGGAGAAGTTGCTCTCGGAGGATGTGTTGGTCCATTCTTTATTCATGGCTGTGTTCTTAGGTGAGCCCACTCCCTTGGCTGAGAAGCAACCCCACACATGAATGGTCTCAGGATGCTTTACTGTTGGCATGACACAGGACTGATGGTAGCGCTCACCTTGTCTTCTCCGGACAAGCCTTTTTCCGGATGCCCCAAACAATCGGAAAGGAGATTCAGAGAAAATGACTTTACCCCAGTCCTCAGCAGTCCAATCCCTGTACCTTTTGCAGAATATCAGTCTGTCCCTGATGTTTTTCCTGGAGAAAAGTTGCTTCCTCGCTGCCCTTCTTGACACCAGGCCATCCTCCAATAGTCTTCGCCTCAATGTGCGTGCAGATGCACTCACACCTGCCTGCTGCCATTCCTGAGCAGGCTCTGCACTGGTGGTAACCCGATCCCGCAGCTGAATCAACGTTAGGAGACGGTCCTGGCGCTTGCTGGACTTTCTTGGGCGCCCTGAAGCCTTCTTCACAACAATTGAACCTCTCTCCTTGAAGTTCTTGATGAGCCGATAAATGGTTGATTTATGAGCAATCTTACTAGCAGCAATATCCTTGCCTGTGAAGCCCGTTTTCTGCAAAGCAATGATGACGGCACGTGTTTCCTTGCAGGTAACCATGGTTAACAGAGGAAGAACAATGATTTCAAGCACCACCCTCCTTTTAAAGCTTCCAGTCTGTTATTCTAACTCAATCAGCATGACAGAGTGATCTCCAGCCTTGTCCTCGTCAACACTCTCACCTGTGTTAACGAGAGAATCAGTGACATGTCAGCTGGTCCTTTTGTGGCAGGGCTGAAATGCAGTGGAAATGTTTTGGGGGGATTAAGTACATTTTCATGGCAAAGAGGGACTTTACAATTCATCTGATCACTCTTCATGACATTCTGGAGTATATGCACATTTCCATCATAAAAACTGAGACAGCAGACTTTGTGAAAATTAATATTTGTGTCATTCTCAAAACTTTTGACTACGACTGTACACAAAGTACAGTGCCTTGCAAAATAATTCATCCCCCTTGGCGTTTTTCCTATTTTGTTGCATTACAACCTGCAATTTAAATAGATTTTTATTTGGATTTCATGTAATGGACATACACAAAATAGTCCAAATTGGTGAAATGAAATTTTAAAAAAACAATGTTACAAAAAATTATAATAAATAAATAACGAAAAAGTGATGCGTGCATATGTATTCACGCCCCTAAATAAGATCTGGTGCAACCAATTACCTTCAGAAGTCACATAATTAGTTAAATAATAATAATAATAATAATAATAATAATAATAATATGCCATTTAGCAGACGCTTTTATCCAAAGCGACTTACAGTCATGTGTGCAATACATTTTTACGTCTGGGTGGTCCCGGGGATCAAACCCACTACCCTGGCGTTACAAGCGCCATGCTCTACCAATTGAGCTACAGAGGACCACGTGTGTGCAATCTAAGCGTCACATGATCTGTCACATGATCTCAGTATATATACACCTGTTCTGAAAGGCCTCAGAGTCTGCAACACCAATAAGCAAGGGGCACCACCAAGCAAGCAGCAACATGAAGACCAAGGAGCTCTCCAAACAAGTCAGGGACAAAGTTGTGGAGAAGTACAGATCAGGGTTGGGTTATAAAAAAAAGATCTGAAACTTTGAACATCCCACGGAGCACCATTAAATACATTATTAAGAAATGGAAAGAATATGGCACCACAACAAACCTGCCAAGAGAGGGCCGCCCACCAAAACTCACGGACCAGGCAAGGAGGGCATTAATTAGAGAGGCAACAAAGAGACCAAAGATAACCCTGAAGGAGCTGCAAAGCTCCACAGCGGAGATTGGAGTATCTGTTCATAGGACCACATTAAGCCATACACTCCACAGAGCTGGGCTTTACGGAAGAGTGGCCAAAAAAAAGCCATTGCTTAAAGAAAGAATAAGCAAACAAGTTTGGTGTTCGCCAAAAGGCATGTGAGAGACTCCCCAAACATATGGAAGAAGGTACTCTGGTCAGATGAGACTAAAATTGACCTATTTGGCTATGAAGGAAAACGCTATGTCTGGCGCAAACCCAACAGCTCTTATTACCCCAAGAAGCATGTTTCAGTCTTCCAGAGATTTGAGACTGAACAGAGGTTCACCTTCCAGCAGGACAATGACCCTAAGCATACTGCTAAAGCAACACTTGAGTGGTTTAAGGGGAAACATTTAAATGTCTTGGAATGGCCTAGACCTCAATCCAATTGAGAATCTGTGGTATGACTTAAAGATTTCTGTACACGAGCGGAACCCATCCAACTTGAAGGAGCTGGAGCAGTTTTGCCTTGAAGAATGGGCAAAAATCCCAGTGGCTAGATGTGCCAAGCTTATAGAGACATACCCAAAGATACTTGCAGCTGTAATTGCTGCAAAAGGTGGCTATACAAAGTATTGACATTGGGGGGTGAATAGTTATGAAAACTCAAGTTTTCAGTTTGTCTTGTTTGTTTCACAATAAAACATATTTTGCATCTTCAAAGTGGTAGGCATGTTGTGTAAATCAAATGATACAAACACCCCAAAAATCAATTTTAATACGAGGTTGTAAGGCAACAAAATAGGAAGCATGCCAAGGGGGGTGAATACTTTCGCAAGCCACTGTAATGTGATAAGCAGACGTTGTTAAGCAGATAATGGATCTAATTTATTGATCTATTGAATACAAGAATACACAACTCGTACTGTTGAAACATTATTATACATGATACAAGTAATTAATGGATAACAGGAGTTAATGAAATAAGCTACAGCTCTGAACACCCCCACCCCACAACACACACAGCACTCCTACTCCGAGACGAATGATCGATATGGATCCAGAGCTTGACATTATGCTACACAGGTTATCATGGTATTCAGACTTAGTATACTGTTAGAGAATGGGAGATGGATGACTCTTCACAATGTTTTCTATTGAAACATTATTTAGGGATCTGGAACCGGTGCCGGAGAGGAGGGAGATAAAGGATGACATGTTTGTTCTTTCTGGTGTTTTATCAGTGACCCTGAATGAGCAAAGCTCTTTCCACATAGACAGGAGTAAGGTTTCTCTCCAGTGTGTTTGAGCTGGTGTGTAGTCAGGGTGAAATCTTGAGCAAAACTAACTCTTCCCACACTGATCACAGCTGTAAGGCTTCTCTCCAGGCTACACAGATGTTGTCATACACAGGACTCGAATCTCCCTAATGGGAGAGAGTCAAATAAAGTAATACCACAGTCATTAAGTCCATCTACCAGATGTAGGTGGAGTTGGGGTTGTCAGTCAGAGTACAGGTGGTGCTACAGACCACTGCAGTTCTCAGTCAACTGATTCCAGCAGACACACCTGTCTAGGAGAGTGGAGATATTCTGGTCCTTCTACAGCACAGGAGTAGCTGCCTGCATCCTCACTGCTGACTGGGTCTAGGTACAGGTAGTTATCTAGAGTCTTTGGGTCGGTAAGATGTTGTGTCTGAAAACATGTTGCTAATCATGCTGTGGAGGACAAGGAGATCCTCTGACACTGTACTTTGATTATAAAGGTTTATTCATAACAAAGGATTTCAGCGTCGATTTACAGATACCTGCAAGCATCTGGAGAACAGTGGACCCAAAAGAATATGTTGTTCTGACCTCCTTTGTCTTCACCAAGTATTTATAATCTTTACCAAGATAGGGGTGGTTTCCCCTACAGACCAATCCCATCACTCCACACAACAGACTTCCTCTGTTTTAGGGTACTCCTATAGAACTGCTCTCCAGATGTCTCCCTGGGCCAAATCAACATTCTCTAAGCTACCATTTGCAAACACTAACAACGTCATAAATTCCTTAGATACCACACTACCATTTGCAAACGCCCACAAAGTCATAAATTCCTTAGATACCACATTACCATTTGCAAAGCTAACAAAGTCATAAATTCCTTAGATACCACATTACCATTTGCAAAGCTAACAAAGTCATAAATTCCTTAGATACCACAAAGACATTTTCCATTCTTGTACCAGATGTAGGTGCACAAAATTATCACAATGTTCAAGTTTCCTAGAGTCTTTGGTGCTACAGGCCAGTGTCAGATTCCTCTGTCCCTCACTCACTACATCACAATGGACTTACTGCCAGAGTGTCATACTCTGGTGACCTGGTCCTCATGTTCAGAGCTGTGTACGTGTCACTGTTAGGATCGGGTGGACTCTCTGTTGGAGAGAGACACACAGAGTCATGGGTAACTGCATACGTGGAGTGTGTCTGGAAGTGGCCGTTGTGAAACAAGTGGGAGGCTCAATCCAAGTGGTGTATTGAAACCTAACAGCTAATTTGGCAGATTGGTTGCCACCCAAGACCGTTTTGCGTGGCTGCTTGCTGCTTCCTTGTAGCATTTTAGCTAAGCCTAACCCTTTTCCTAACCTTAACCTCATTATACTAAACTGCTAAGTTAGTTATCCTAACCTGCCACGTTAATTATCCTAACCTGCTACATTTATTCTCCTAACCTACTACATTTATTCTCATAACCTGCTACATTTATTCTCCTAACCTGCTACATTTATTCTCCTAACCTGCTACATTTATTCTCCTAACCTGCTACATTTATTCTCCTAACCTGCTACATTTATTCTCCTAACCTGCTATGTTGGTTCTCATTACCTTCCACGTTAATGATCCTAACCTGCCTAACTGGCTTAGCTAAAACGCTACAATGAAGCAGGAAGCAGCCACGCAAAACAGTCTTGAGTGGTAACTATCTGCCATCAATTAGCTGTTATGTTTCGACACACCCACTGGTGTTGATCCACCCAATTGCTTTGCAACGCCCACTTTCATGCACACTCCACGTATGCAGTTACCCATGACTTGCACACACACACACACACACACTATACTATATCACATACAAATTAATTAGCACACAAATGAATACATTATAAGAGACTGACTGCCAGAGTGTAGTAGTCAGGGGATCTGGTCCTCATGTTCAGAGCTGTGTACGTTTCAATTTCAGGATCAGGGGGGACACTCTGTAGAGAGAGATTACAAAGTAATAATAATTATTTTTTACAACTAGTACGAAAGAGACTGTCGTGATGCAGTATTGTGATGTCAGCAGTGTGGAGGTGGTCATATAATCACGTGTCTGCTGTGGCATCACTCCCTCCTGTGGATCTCCTGTAAAGAGGGACAGAGTGAGTTCTGCTCTCTAGTGACCACTAGTGGAAGACTTACCTCTTCAGTGTGCAGTAGATGGTGATTAGAAGAGCTCCAGCAGTCAGAACAGCCCCCACCACAGGAACCCAGGGAAACACTGCTGCAGGATCATTAATACATGTTAGAAAATACTTCTGTCAAATCAGTCATTTTACAGAACTATAAAAATGGATATGACATCATGGAGCACTTACACAAAACTAAACTGCCCTCTACTATTTCACCAGAAGGACTGACTGACGATGAGGGCTTCTTTGGAGCATCTGGTGTTGAGGATGACAGAAAAGTGTACAGTCGTGGTCAAAAGTTTTGAGAATGACACAGGTATTGGTCTTCACAAAGTTTGCTGCTTCAGTGTTTTGAGATCTTTTTGTCAGATGTTACTATGGTATACTGAAGTATAATTTCAAGCATTCCATAAGTGTCAAAGGCTTTTATTGACAATTATACTAAGTTTATGCAAAGAGGCAATATTTGCAGTGTTGACCCTTCTTTTTCAAGACCTCTGCAATCCGCCCTGGCATGCTGTCAATTAACTTCTGGGCCACATTCTGACTGATGGCAGCCCATTCTTACATAATCAATGCTTGGAGTTTGTCAGAATTTGTGGGTTTTTGTTTGTCCAACTGCCTCTTGAGGATTGACCACAACTTCTCAATGGGATTAAGGTCTGGGGAGTTTCCTGACCATGGACCCAAAATGTCGATGTTTTGTTCCCCGAGCCACTTAGTTATCACTTTTCCCTTATGGCAAGATGCTCCATCATGCTGGAAAAGGCATTGTTCGTCACCAAACTGTTCTTGGATGGTTGGGAGAAGTTGCTCTCGGAGGATGTGTTGGTCCATTCTTTATTCATGGCTGTGTTCTTAGGTGAGCCCACTCCCTTGGCTGAGAAGCAACCCCACACATGAATGGTCTCAGGATGCTTTACTGTTGGCATGACACAGGACTGATGGTAGCGCTCACCTTGTCTTCTCCGGACAAGCCTTTTTCCGGATGCCCCAAACAGTCGGAAAGGAGATTCAGAGAAAATGACTTTACCCCAGTCCTCAGCAGTCCAATCCCTGTACCTTTTGCAGAATATCAGTCTGTCCCTGATGTTTTTCCTGGAGAAAAGTTGCTTCCTCGCTGCCTTTCTTGACACCAGGCCATCCTCCAATAGTCTTCGCCTCACTGTGCGTGCAGATGCACTCACACCTGCCTGCTGCCATTCCTGAGCAGGCTCTGCACTGGTGGTAACCCGATCCCGCAGCTGAATCAACGTTAGGAGACGGTCCTGGCGCTTGCTGGAATTTCTTGGGCGCCCTGAAGCCTTCTTCACAACAATTGAACGTCTCTCCTTGAAGTTCTTGATGAGCCGATAAATGGTTGATTTATGAGCAATCTTACTAGCAGCAATATCCTTGCCTGTGAAGCCCGTTTTCTGCAAAGCAATGATGACGGCACGTGTTTCCTTGCAGGTAACCATGGTTAACAGAGGAAGAACAATGATTTCAAGCACCACCCTCCTTTTAAAGCTTCCAGTCTGTTATTCTAACTCAATCAGCATGACAGAGTGATCTCCAGCCTTGTCCTCGTCAACACTCTCACCTGTGTTAACGAGAGAATCAGTGACATGTCAGCTGGTCCTTTTGTGGCAGGGCTGAAATGCAGTGGAAATGTTTTGGGGGGATTAAGTACATTTTCATGGCAAAGAGGGACTTTGCAATTCATTGCAATTCATCTGATCACTCTTCATAACATTCTGGAGTATATGCACATTTCCATCATAAAAACTGAGGCAGCAGACTTTGTGAAAATTAATATTTGTGTCATTCTCAAAACTTTTGACTACGACTGTACACAAAGTACAGTGCCTTGCAAAATAATTCATCCCCCTTGGCGTTTTTCCTATTTTGTTGCATTACAACCTGCAATTTAAATAGATTTTTATTTGGATTTCATGTAATGGACATACACAAAATAGTCCAAATTGGTGAAATGAAATAAAAAAAAAACAATGTTACAAAAAATTATAATAAATAACGAAAAAGTGATGCGTGCATATGTATTCACGCCCCTAAATAAGATCTGGTGCAACCAATTACCTTCAGAAGTCACATAATTAGTTAAATAATAATAATAATAATAATAATAATAATAATAATAATATGCCATTTAGCAGACGCTTTTATCCAAAGCGACTTACAGTCATGTGTGCAATACATTTTTACGTCTGGGTGGTCCCGGGGATCAAACCCACTACCCTGGCGTTACAAGCGCCATGTTCTACCAATTGAGCTACAGAGGACCACGTGTGTGCAATCTAAGCGTCACATGATCTGTCACATGATCTCAGTATATATACACCTGTTCTGAAAGGCCTCAGAGTCTGCAACACCAATAAGCAAGGGGCACCACCAAGCAAGCAGCAACATGAAGACCAAGGAGCTCTCCAAACAAGTCAGGGACAAAGTTGTGGAGAAGTACAGATCAGGGTTGGGTTATAAAAAAAAGATCTGAAACTTTGAACATCCCACGGAGCACCATTAAATACATTATTAAGAAATGGAAAGAATATGGCACCACAACAAACCTGCCAAGAGAGGGCCGCCCACCAAAACTCACGGACCAGGCAAGGAGGGCATTAATTAGAGAGGCAACAAAGAGACCAAAGATAACCCTGAAGGAGCTGCAAAGCTCCACAGCGGAGATTGGAGTATCTGTTCATAGGACCACTTTAAGCCGTACACTCCACAGAGCTGGGCTTTACGGAAGAGTGGCCAAAAAAAAGCCATTGCTTAAAGAAAGAATAAGCAAACAAGTTTGGTGTTCGCCAAAAGGCATGTGAGAGACTCCCCAAACATATGGAAGAAGGTACTCTGGTCAGATGAGACTAAAATTGACCTATTTGGCTATGAAGGAAAACGCTATGTCTGGCGCAAACCCAACAGCTCTTATTACCCCAAGAAGCATGTTTCAGTCTTCCAGAGATTTGAGACTGAACAGAGGTTCACCTTCCAGCAGGACAATGACCCTAAGCATACTGTTAAAGCAACACTTGAGTGGTTTAAGGGGAAACATTTAAATGTCTTGGAATGGCCTAGACCTCAATCCAATTGAGAATCTGTGGTATGACTTAAAGATTTCTGTACACCAGCGGAACCCATCCAACTTGAAGGAGCTGGAGCAGTTTTGCCTTGAAGAATGGGCAAAAATCCCAGTGGCTAGATGTGCCAAGCTTATAGAGACATACCCAAAGATACTTGCAGCTGTAATTGCTGCAAAAGGTGGCTATACAAAGTATTGACATTGGGGGGTGAATAGTTATGAAAACTCAAGTTTTCAGTTTGTCTTGTTTGTTTCACAATAAAACATATTTTGCATCTTCAAAGTGGTAGGCATGTTGTGTAAATCAAATGATACAAACACCCCCAAAATCAATTTTAATACCAGGTTGTAAGGCAACAAAATAGGAAGCATGCCAAGGGGGGTGAATACTTTCGCAAGCCACTGTAATGTGATAAGCAGACGTTGTTAAGCAGATAATGGATCTAATTTATTGATCTATTGAATACAAGAATACACAACTCGTACTGTTGAAACATTATTATACATGATACAAGTAATTAATGGATAACAGGAGTTAATGAAATAAGATACAGCTCTGAACACCCCCACCCCACAACACACACAGCACTCCTACTCCGAGACGAATGATCGATATGGATCCAGAGCTTGACATTATGCTACACAGGTTATCATGGTATTCAGACTTAGTATACTGTTAGAGAATGGGAGATGGATGACTCTTCACAATGTTTTCTATTGAAACATTATTTAGGGATATGGAACCGGTGCCGGAGAGGAGGGAGATAAAGGATGACATGTTTGTTCTTTCTGGTGATTTTCCAGTGACCCTGAATGAGCAAAGCTCTTTCCACATAGACAGGAGTAAGGTTTCTCTCCAGTGTGTGTGAGCTGGTGTGTAGTCAGGGTGAAATCTTGAGCAAAACTAACTCTTCCCACACTGATCACAGCTGTAAGGCTTCTCTCCTGTGTGTATGCGTTGGTGTATAATCAGGGATCCTGATTGACTGAAGCTCTTCCCACACTGATCACAGCTATAAGGCTTCTCTCCTGTGTGTATGCGTTGGTGTCTAATCAGGGCTCCTGAATTATTAAAGCTCTTCCCACACTGATCACAGCTATAAGGCTTCTCTTCTGTGTGTATGTGCTGGTGTGTAGTCAGGGTTCCTGATTGATTGAAGCATTTCCCACAATCAAAGAAGGGGTAAGGCCTCTCCCCGTATGAATTCTCTGATGAGATTTTAAGGTTTTAGATGCATTGAAACTATTCCCACACTGAGAGCAGCAATGATCAAGTTTCTTTCCTATACCTCTCTGCTGGTGTTTCTTGAGGTGTTCTGATCCGGATAGACTTTTCTCTGTCTTGTGAGCATCATGATGTTGTTGAGGCTCCCCAGATGATAAGCTCCTCCCACTGAGAGAGCAACTATTAGGGCTGTCCCCTGTGAAACAAAGACATTGAATTGTTAGGTTTTGCAAACATGGGCCCATAAACAGATGGGTCGTTCCATGAAATGAATGTCTTTTACGTCCCTTTTATATTTGTTCAGTAGAAATTGTGCACCAATATAACATTTTAAATGTGGTCCTCTGTAGCTCAATTGGTAGAGCATGGCGCTTGTAACGCTAGGGTAGTGGGTTCGATCCCCGGGACCACCCATACGTAAAAATGTATGCACACATGACTGTAATTCGCTTTGGATAAAAGCGTCTGCTAAATGGCATATTATTATTATTATTATTATAAAATCTCTGTTATATTAAATAAAGTGCCCATTAAAACAGAACACATGGAGAATTCGATTGATCCGATTTTTATATGAATAAAGACTTGCTAAATTTAAAAATAATTCTGCATTTTGACAAGTCCCTCCGTCAACCCTGTGTAACTTTTAGAAAGATTTTAACCCACCTAATACAATAATTTCTCCAAGTTTTACCATCATTGAGTACGGTTACATGCGCAGAATAATATGATTATTATGAATAGTCAATTAATATAAGAGAGTTTGATTTAAACGTTGACATACTATGAAAGAGGAACAATTTCTCTAATAATCCTGTTTACATGGACACATCTGAAATCAGGCTAATTAATGGGAATTTGATGAATGCCGAATATTGGCAATCAAAATTAATGTTCTACCACAGCTACCATGTTATTTTTGAGAAGCATATTTAATTCTGAGTTCGGACAAATAAAGTTTGTATGTGAAAACTATTTCTAAGCTGCATACTTTCAGTTTGTCCGAATTCACTGCACTAAGTTAGCATGGGCTGCTTGTGTTGCACATGTACAGATTAAATACACCGCTGTAACTCTGATTGAAGCATTTACATGTCCTAATAATTGTAAACATTGCTCTGAAAACCAGTTGTTTTTAAAGGCGTATGTTTACTTTGGTTATGAGCTTGCACCAATTAAGATAACCAGAGTGAGGTGTTTACATGACTAATGCCATACTCGGCCAACTGCCATAATCAGTTTAATATTAAATTATGTGTGTGCATGTAAAGCCCTAGTTATTTGGTTACTTTGACAGTCATTTCTGAAGATTATTTATTTCATGTGATTCATTTACGTCTGTCCCTCATTTTACATTACATTTTAGTCATTTAGCAGACGCTCTTATCCAGAGCGACTTACAGTTAGTGAGTGCATACATTTTTCATACTGGCCCCCCGTGGGAATCGAACCCACAACCCTGGCATTGCAAGCACCATGCTCTACCAACTGAGCTACAGGAGGGCATTTTAAGGTCAACCCTTGTTTAAATATGGTGAAACTGTTCCTTACATTCTTTTTGCAAAAGTAACATTGAACATCAAATAGTTAAATCATAGAGTAAAAGCAGGTGAGCTGGTTCTAATCTTTTTGCCAATTTTCTGGTGTTTTGTGGTGGAAAACTGAGCAAGTAAACCCTTTTATCCTTAAATTGATATGGTAGACATTTTTTAACAATTACATTTTTTTGTGAAGCTTGCATTCAATTGCCAGTCCTTGTTGCACAAAACTAGCTTCCATTACCCCGGTTATAAGCAAATTTGTGGCTGATTTAAAGGACTATTTTTCCAATGTAATGTACTGGTTTTGTTGTTTTCAGTCGTCTGCTGTTAATGTCAACCCTGTTACTTTATTTGGCACATAGGCACTTACTATATCATTTCTATTTTATTTAACCTCGAGATGGGAAAACATTTTTTAATGAAGTTGTACACGAGCTCTTTATGACAGAATGTTAAAATTAGGTGAAATCCAAAGTTGATGACCAAGTTACACTTCTCAAAATTGGGTGGAACGACCAGATATTTTCATCAAAACTGCTCAAAAAAATAAAGGGAACACTTAAACAACACAATGTAACTCCAAGTCAATCACACTTCTTTGAAATCAAACTGTCCACTTAGGAAGCAACACTGATTGACAATACATTTCACATGCTGTTGTGCAAATGGAATAGACAACAGGTGGAAATTATAGGCAATTAGCAAGACACCCCCAATAAAGGACTGGTTTTGCAGGTGGTGACCACAGACCACTTCTCAGTTCCTATGCTTCCTGGCTGATGTTTTGGTCACTTTTGAATGCTGGCTGTGCTTTCACTCTAGTGGTAGCATGAGACGGAGTCTACAACCCACACAAGTGGCTCAGGTAGTGCAGCTCATCCAGGATGGCACATCAATGCGAGCTGTGGCAAGAAGAAGGTTTGCTGTGTCTGTCAGCGTAGTGTCCAGAGCATGGAGGCGCTACCAGGAGACAGGCCAGTACATCAGGAGACGTGGAGGAGGCCGTAGGAGGGCAACAACCCAGCAGCAGGACCGCTACCTCCGCCTTTGTGCAAGGAGGAGCAGGAGGAGCACAAACAGAGCCCTGCAAAATGACCTCCAGCAGGCCACAAATGTGCATGTGTCTGCTCAAACGGTCAGAAACAGACTCCATGAGGGTGGTATGAGGGCCCGACGTCCACAGGTGGGGGTTGTGCTTACAGCCCAACACCGTGCAGGACGTTTGGCATTTGCCAGTGAACACCAAGATTGGCAAATTCGCCACTGGCGCCCTGTGCTCTTCACAGATGAAAGCAGGTTCACACTGAGCACATGTGACAGACGTGACAGAGTCTGGAGACGCCGTGGAGAACGTTCTGCTGCCTGCAACATCTTCCAGCATGACCGGTTTGGCGGTGGGTCAGTCATGGTGTGGGGTGGCATTTCTTTGGGGGGCCGCACAGCCCTCCATGTGCTCGCCAGAGGTAGCCTGACTGCCATTAGGTACCGAGATGAGATCCTCAGACCCCTTGTGAGACCATATGCTGGTGCGGTTGGCCCTGGGTTCCTCCTAATGCAAGACAATGCTAGACCTCATGTGGCTGGAGTGTGTCAGCAGTTCCTGCAAGAGGAAGGCATTGATGCTATGGACTGGCCCGCCCTTTCCCCAGACCTGAATCCAATTGAGCACATCTGGGACATCATGTCTCGCTCCATCCACCAACGCCACGTTGCACCACAGACTGTCCAGGAGTTGGCGGATGCTTTAGTCCAGGTCTGGGAGGAGATCCCTCAGGAGACTATCCGCCACCTCATCAGGAGCATGCCCAGGCGTTGTAGGGAGGTCATACAGGCACGTGGAGGCCACACTGAGCCTCATTTTGACTTGTTTTAAAGACATTACATCAAAGTTGGATCAGTGTGGTTTTCCACTTTAATTTTGAGGGTGACTCCAAATCCAGACCTCCATGGGTTGATACATTTGATTTCCATTGATACTTTTTGTGTGATTTTGTTGTCAGCACATTCAACTATGTAAAGAAAAAAGTATTTCATAAGATTATTTCATTCATTCAGATCTAGGATGTGTTATTATAGTGTTCCCTTTATTTTATTGAGCAGTGTATAATGAATCAATGAATTGTTACAGAAGCAGACTCTAGTCTAATCCACACACCATGCTTCATACTTAATTAAATCAAATATCCATGTTCCTCTTCTCCTCTCTCAGTTCCACTCTGCCCCGGTGTTTTCCTGCAGTCGACTAGACCCAGCAGTAAAGTACCGGTAGACGGTCAACCTGGGGACTCCGGGAGGGTGGAGGGGGACAGGCTAGATTTGTCCTGTTGGCGGCAATAATTATTCTACATAGATTAACATTAAACCAAATATTTTATTAATTTAGTCTAAACCTCGGATTGATTTGGGTGCATCCCTCGAATATCTCATTTTACCTGAAATGTTCAATCGTTCACTACAACCCACAAATCTAAGAGCATTGGATTGGTGGAGGCATGGGCTAGTTTCCACCATATTTCTTATACCGGTCATTTCCTATCAAACAGCGAGGAAGAGGCGAAGCGAGAGGGATAACTGGGCCCAAAATCTGGCTTCTGCCTTATTTGATCGAATTAGGTTGTTAGGAATGTATATGTAAAAGTAGGACACGTGACATCCCGGCAACATTGGGGGAAAAAAAACACTTATATGGGAGTAGTGCCTGGTCGTCACTAGTTGCCACAAACAAAGTCATAAACCACGCCCATTTCTAGAATTCATCTTATTAAAATGTGATCTTAACTCTATCCTTAACCAAACTTCTAACTTTATGCTTAACCCTAAATGAATAAAAATACGATATAGCAGTGCTTAATTTGAGTTTGATGAAATTTCTCATGTCCAAAAATCTAGAGAAAGATTGTGAATCGAACCCAGAACGAGCCAGAGAACTGTCCGTGCCTGAGGAGAGGAGTGAGGGGCAAACTGTTCCTGGTGGCGATGCCTTAGCTAGCAGCGCTGCTAATTCTGCCAGTTCAGCATCACCACCGGCACCTCCACTAGCTAGTAGGCAGAGTAGCGAGTCAGACTCAGCAGGAGAGGGAGACGGGGAGCTGGGGGGAAGAGCAGGTGCAATTTGCAGGTCAAGAACAAGCAAACGTATAACCCCTGGCTTGTCATTTATAATTCAAAGTTGGGCTGTCCAACATGCAAAAAGGTAGGGAGCTTGGGTCTAGAAACGACTGGAGGGATTAAACTAGCAAAATAGTGGGTGGAATGTACAGTAAAATCCTCTGCCTCAGATGTAAAACAACAAAACAACAAAGAGACCTCAGAAAAAAGGTTTTTGAACATGCCCCAACCAAGGCATATTTGATGGCAGCAAGCCTTGTAGACAAGGCTAAAGAGGACACCCAGGTTATAGTTAACACTCAAAATGAAAAAATAGACACTACAGCCAGAGTCTTCAGAACAGCCTTAGAAGGAGGCTAAACGTCACAGCCACAGGCCCGCTCATGGCTTTGAGCAAGAAATGTACTCTCAGGAGTTAAATGGACTTGACATGGGGAGAGTCATTGTGGGAGGTTTTGAAAACTAAGGTAGGAGTTTATTTTTTCTTTACAAACTTGTTCTGTGAAGGTAATCTGAATATTTGCTTCATATTATCACATAGGCAGGAGGCCTATATATTCTGATGTGTGTTCTAATGTAGCGTACATTGATTTATTTTATTTGAAGTTATATTGTAATATTTGTTCTACTGCTACATTGATGTCTTGAAAATTATATGCAATGTGGTTATGTAAGCCCCACAGCTGAGTATGTGTGGATATGCATATGGCGGGTTTCCTGCAGTGTCTTCTAAAAATGTTGCTGTACATTGATGTCTAGAAAATTAGACTATAAGAAATTCTGACTTGTGTAAGCCGCACAGCTATACTCAAGTATGTGGGCATACTGCAGTGACATTTAAAATGCTTTGAATTAATCAGCTCCTTGTAGAGTGCTGTCCGTATCACCACCATAGATAGTAGGCTACTTAGCTGTTTACTCTGTCTGCTGCGCTGCTACGTTGTTTGACACATTTTTTCTTAATGTGTTCCGGTACCTCAGAGCCCCTCGGATAACCACCACTCTAGCGCTCACTATGTGTTACTGGACATCCCGAAATACAAATTAAGCACTGCGATATAGACGTTTGACTTTGTGGCAACTAGTGGAAACACGCATATCTGCCCTCTCATTGGCTATAATGGTCCCACCTGATCTTGCCTCTTCCCGACAGCCTTCCATTTTTGAAGACAATTATGTTATTTGTTAGAGCGGCCACTTGAGTAGCTGGTCAAATAATGGATAATGTGTTCGAAATCAGTGAAGGAATGAGAGATAATTAGGTCATTGTCACAGATTCCTAAACATGAATAGTAGTAGGCTACTTTGAAGTAAAAAAACATGTTTTTTTTGTCCAGCCGTTTAAACAGAACACAGGAATGTGGAAAATCAAAGATGATGAAAACTAGGCCTAGACATTTTATACAGCACAGCAGGCCTATACTGTTAAAAGGAAACCAGACTTACCGGATCCATCGTGGAAGCTACTGTTTCTTTGTATGACATGAAATGTTGTCGGCTACAACAGTACAGTTAGAATGCTTTGCTGTTGTCTTCTTCTTTAAGGTTTATGGCAGACTACACCTATTTTTGTGTTGCTGCCACGAAAAATAAGGGGGGCGGGGAAATACAGTACCACCATCATATACAATACAAACATTTAATTAATCCCAAAAAACCCCACCCCTTCAGTGATAATCCAAATCACATCCCTACATAGGATCAGGGGCCTGTGTGGACGGAACATATATCGACAGGATTCCTTATAATCCCTCTATATAATCCCTCTATTGTCCCAAAAAACGTTCAGCTGCACTCACAAATTATGCCTATTTTCTCAGATTTCTTCTTTGTTTGTTCTGTGCGTTTTAAAACCAATGCAATAAACCAGGGGCGCCACTTTGGTTTTAGAAGTGGGGGGGACATAACCTGTCTGGGGGTCCTCCCCCAGAATTTTGATGGGCATCTAAAGGTTATTTTCCGCATTTTTACACAATCCAATATGCCGTCTCCATTTAGAATAAAAAGTAAGCAAAAATGCCCACAGTCATCAAGCTAGGTAAGAGATCATTAAAAAATATATTTAAGTGAATAATAAGACTGAACTACATCAAATATAATTCAATAATAAATATTGTGTTGCACCTTTAACCAATAGCTATATCAAATTTCAGCCAGACTGACCAGCCAGCCTAAGCCGCCTGCACGCCTAACCCACACCAGTCTAGTCAATAACTATACTCTCTCCAAACACAATTTTTTGCCTATTTGATAATGCCTATAGGGCGCAAAATTGCTGGGACCATGGCTGGCAAGTGAGCTGCATCACATATGCCTAAAATAGCATTGCGGGACTGAGATTGGGTTTGGGTTTGGACCAGTTCTTACAGTAGCAGGCGGGAGTCAGGACAGAAACCCAGCAGGTGTGGGTGGGAGCGGAATGAAGAAACCTGTGTGCACCATGACAGTGAAGCCTGTAACATTAGAGCTGTTTCCATATGTTTTCCATATGGGCTCCCGAGTGGCGCAGCAGTCTAAGGCAATGCATCTCAGTGCTTGAGGCGTCACTACAGACCCCCTGGTGCGATTCCAGGCTGTATCACAACCGGCCGTGATTGGGAGTCCCATAGGGCGGCGCATAATTGCCCCAGCGTCGTCCGGGTTTGGCCGGTGTAGGCCGTCATTGTAAATACGAATTTGTTCTTAAGTGACTTGCCTGGTTAAATAAAAATATGGGGGGGACAGAAATGCAATTTCAGGGTGTGGGGGGGGGGGGGGGCAGGGCATTATACAAAGTCCACCTTTTTAACATGCAACCTGTCAGGATCCTGTTGGAGAGTTGCATTTACTAATGTCTCTAATCCAACTACCATGGTTTCTTCAACTTTACTCCCTTCTTCCACTCGTCTCACCTCCTCCGGATAGGAGACATGCTGGACAGCCCTTATTCTTGCCACCTGGGTCTCCTTCACCCTAACAGGGCACTTCGTGAATTCTGGTTCATGCTCGCCACCACAACTGCAGCATTTCGCCTCAACTGGCATACAATATGCCTCCCGTCTACATACACTTGACACGTCCAAATAGTTTACATTCATCCCACTGCAAGGGTTTGGGCATGAAGACTCTTGCAGGATATCTCACATAACCCAAATATACGTATGAAGGGAGAGACTCTTCTTCAAATAACAAAATAATGGATGGAATGGTCTTCCTCACTCCATCACCATACGGGTCAGTCAGCGTGCATCAACCACTACATCTACTTCTTCAGTTACATCCTTTACACTCACTTCTAGAGCCACTCCAGAGATAACCCCCTTGATAGGTGCCCTGCTTCACAGATCCACACGACACATTCCGATCCGATATATATTTTTCAGGTGCAAAGCACGCTCCTTCTGCTCCTTGGACATACAAACAAACAAAAATAATACATCTTGATATTTTCACTGACGCCACCTCATCTAACACATCTATGACTTTCATCGAGACTTCAAACGGATCTCCTTGGTATCTCGATTGATCCAAAACTATGGAGCCAGATAGCTGCCAAAAGATTTAACGTACATATTGTTAGGATCGTTCGAAAATCCATACGTAAATTTTTAGGATCGTAAGAAAAGCCATGCGTGAAACGTAACCGTGAAATTTCATCTGTGAACATACAAACACCATGTTACGATTACGGACTAACATTTTAGGCTTGAACAAATCTTGTTACAGAAGGATTACTTTTATACTATTCCAGGTATTCCTTAAAGAGGTAGGGTTTCAAGTGTCTCCGGAAGGTGGTCAGTGACTCCGCTGTCGTGGGGGAGCTTGTTCCACCATTGGGGTGCCAGAGCAGCGAATAGCTTTGACTGGGCTGAGCGGGAACTGTGCTTCCGTAGAGGTAGGGGGGCTAGCAGGCCAGAGGTGGATGAACGTAGTGCCCTCGTTTGGGTGTAGGGTCTGATCAGAGCCTGAAGGTAAGGAGGTGCCGTTCCCCTCACAGCTCCGTAGGCAAGCACCATGGTCTTGTAGTAGATGCGAGCCTCAACTGGAAGCCAGTGGAGTGTGCGGAGGAGCGGGGTGACATGAGAGAACTTGGGAAGGTTGAACACCAGACGGGCTGCAGCGTTCTGGATAAGTTGTAGGCGTTTAATGGCACAGGCAGGGAGCCTAGCCAACAAAGAGTTGCAGTAATCCAGACAGGAGATGACAAGTGCCTGGATTAGGACCTGTGCCGCTTTCTGTGTAAGGTAGGGTCGTACTCTGCGAATGTTGTAGAGCATGAACCTGCAGGATCGAGTCACCGCTTTGATGTTAGCGGAGAACGACAGGGTGTTGTCCAGGGTCACGCCAAGGTTCTTTGCACTCTGGGAGGAGAACACAATGGAGTTGTCAACCGTGATGGCGAGATCATGGAGCAGGCAGTCCTTCCACGGGAGGAAGAGTAGCTCCGTCTTGCCGAGGTTCAGCTTGAGGTGGTGATCCGACATCCACACTGATATGTCTGCCAGACATGCAGAGATGCGATTCGCAACCTGGTTATCAGAAAATGGTGTGTCGTCTGCGTAGCAATGATAGGAGAGACCATGTGAGGATATGACAGAGCCAAGTGACTTGGTGTATAGAGAGAATAGGAGAGGGCCTAGAACTGAGCCCTGGGGGACACCAGTGGTGAGAGCACGTGGTGCGGAGACAGATTCTCGCCACGCCACCTGGTAGGAGCGACCTGTCAGGTAGGACGCAATCCAAGAGTGAGCAGCGCCGGAGATGCCCAACTCGGAGAGGGTGGAGAGGAGGATCTGATGGTTCACAGTATCAAAGGCAGCGGATAGGTCTAGAAGGATAAGAGCAGAGGAGAGAGAGTTAGCTTTAGCAGTGCGGAGAGCCTCCGTGACACAGAGAAGAGCAGTGGCTTCTTCCTTGCTGAGCGGCCTTTTAGGTTATGTCGATATAGGACTCGTTTTACTGTGGATATAGATACTTTTACCTGTTTCCTCCAGCATCTTCACAAGGTCCTTTGCTGTTGTTCTGGGATTGATTTGCACTTTTTGCACCAAAGTACGTTAATCTCTAGAAGACAGAACGCGTCTCCTTCCTGAGCGGTATGATGGCTGCGTGGTCCCATGGTGTTAATACTTGCGTACTATTGTTTGTACAGATGAACGTGGTACCTTCAGGCGTTTGCAAATTGCTCCCAAGGATGAACCAGACTTGTGGAGGTCTACAATTAAGTCTTGGCTGATTTATTTTGATTACCCCATGATGTTAAGCAAAGAGGCACCGAGTTTGAAGGTAGGCCTTGAAATACATCCACAGGTACACCTCCAATTGACTCAAATTATGTCAATTAGCCTATCAGAAGCTTCTAAAGCCATGACATCATTTTCTGGAATTTTCCAAGCTGATTAAAGGCACAGTCAACTTAGTGTATGTAAACTTCTGACCCACTGGAATTGTGACAACAACACCCCTTTCACTAAGAATCCTGTTGTCTGCTGTCTCTATTTTTACCTGACAGCAACTTGGAACAGTTCTATTTGAGTCCAGTAAGACACGTGTTTCTCTGTTGATTGTTTTAAACCCGTTTTATTGTCAGGACATTGACTATAATATTGAGTGTTGGGACACAGGGCAACAACATATCCTGGTCTCTTCTACATAATACAACTAAACGTTTAAAAAAATACATTTTAATAAATGAATATGCAATCGGCAATGTAAAACAAAACAAGAAAACATGAAACCACATTCCAGATGTATCTTTTACAATGACATTTACATGCAAGCATTCGTTCTGAGTAACAATTCACCAATAAAAAGTAGAATGGTAAGGTATAAGATATTATCAAGTGTATTTCCAGAGTGAAGAGAGAGAAGTTTGGTAGGAGACCTTACTGGCCATGAGAAAACAGAAGAGTGTGAGGTCTGTGGTTGACATGACCTATAAGTACTGATGGGCAGAGCTAGCTTCCTGTCCCCATGATGCCTCTTCCTAACAACCAACACATAATTCGCTTCACAATAAAAATGTGTGTACATCTTTTTGGAGCACACTGAATATACAATAAGGAAAGTTGAAAGATATCCCAATTAAAATCCTTTAAAATAAATACAACAACATAATTTGACCACACTAATAGCCCTATGACTTCTGTATGTCCATTCAGCTACACTAAAACCTGGGTTTTACAATAAATGTGAACATATTTTAGGAGCGAACTAATTATACAAGAGGCCTATGCTTCTTATGAAAATATATTATTATTAAAGATTTAAAAAACAATTACAGTGACTTGCAAAAGTATTCATCCCCCTTGGTGTTTTTCCTATTTTGTTGCATTACAACCTGTAATCTAAATGGATTTTTATTTGGATTTCATGTAATGGACATACACAAAATAGTCCAAATTGGTGAAGTAAAATATATATATATTTTAAAAAATAACGGAAAAGTGGTGCGTGCATATGTATTCACCCACTTTGCTATGAAGCCCCTAAATAAGATCTGGTGCAACCAATTACCTTCAGAAGTAACCCTGAAGGAGCTGCAAAGCTCCATAGCGGAGATTGGAGTATCTGTCCATAGGACCACTTTAAGCCGTACACGCCACAGAGCTGGGCTTTACAGAAGAGTGGCCAGAAAAGAGCCATTGCTTAAAGAAAAAAATAAGCAAACACGTTTGGTGTTCGCCAAAAGGCATGTGGGAGACTCCCCAAACATATGGAAGAAGGTACTCTGGTCAGATGAGACTAAAATTTAGCTTTTTGGCAATCAAGGAAGACGCTGTGTCTGGCGCAAACCCAACAAATCATCACCCTGAGAACACCATCCCCACAGTGAAGCATGGTGGCAGCATCATGCTGTGGGGATGTTTTTCATCGGCAGGGACTGGGAAACTGGTCAGAATTGAAGGAATGATGGATGGCGCTAAATACAGGGAAATTCTTGAGGGAAACCTGTTTCAGTCTTCCAGAGATTTGAGACTGGGACGGAGGTTCACCTTCCAGCAGGACAATGTCCCTAAGCATACAGCTAAAACAACACTCGAGTGGTTTAAGGGGAAACATTTAAATGTCTTGGAATGGCCTAGTCAAAGCCCAGACCTCAATCCAATTGAGAATCTGTGGTATGACTTAAAGATTTCTGTACACCAGCGGAACCCATCCAACTTGAAGGAGCTGGAGCAGTTTTGTCTTGAAGAATGGGCAAAAATCCCAGTGGCTAGATGTGCCAAGCTTATAGAGACATACCCCAAGAGACTTGCAGCTGTAATTGCTGCAAAAGGTGGCTCTATAAAGTATTGACTTTGGGGGAGAGAAAAGTTATGCACGCTCAAGTTCCGTTTTTTAAATACTTTTCTTGTTTGTTTCACCCCAAAAAATATTTTGCATCTTCAAAGTGGTAGGCATCTTGTGTAAATAAAATTATACAAACCCCCCAAAAGTCCATTTTAATTCCAGGTTGTAAGGCAACAAAATAGGAAGCATGCCAAGGGGGGTGAATACTTTAGCAAGCCACTGTAATGTGATAAGCAGATGTTGTTAAGCAGATAATGGATTGAATTTATTGATCTATTAAAAACAAGAATACACATCTCGTATTGTTGAAACATTATTATACATGATACAAGTATTTAATGGCTAATAGGAGTTAATGTAATAAGATACAGCTATGAAAACCCCCACCCACTACAACATCCCCCACCCCACAACACACAGCACTCCTAGACGAATGATAGATATGGATCCAGAGCTTGACATTATGCTACATAGGTTATCATGGTATTCAGACTTAGTATAATGTTAGAGAATGGGAGATGGATGACTCTTCACAATATGTTTTCTATTGAAACTTTATTTAGGGATCTGGAACCGGTGCAGGAGAGGAGGGAGATAAAAAATGACATGTTTGTTCTTTCTGGTGTTTTTTCAGTGACCCTGAATGAGCAAAGCTCTTTCCACATAGACAGGAGTAAGGTTTCTCTCCTGTGTGTATGCGTTGGTGTGTAGTCAGGTATCCTGATTGATTGAAGCTCTTCCCACACTGATCACAGCTATAAGGCTTCTCTCCTGTGTGTATGCGTTGGTGTGCAGTCAGGGCGGAATCTTGAGCAAACCTCTTCCCACACTGATCACAGCTATAAGGCTTCTCTCCTGTGTGTATGCGTTGGTGTGAAGTCAGTTCTCCTGATTGATTGAAGCTCTTCCCACACTGATCACAGCTATAAGGCTTCTCTCCTGTGTGTATGCGTTGGTGTGTAATTAGGGATCCTGAATGATTGAAGCTCTTCCCACACTGATCACAGCTGTACGGCTTCTCTCCTGTGTGTATACGTTGGTGTGTAGTCAGGGATCCTGAATGATTGAAGCTCTTCCCACACTGATCACAGCTATAAGGCTTATCTCCTGTATGTATGCGTTGGTGTGTAGTCAGGGCTCCTGATTGATTGAAGCGCTTCCCACACTGATCACAGCTATAAGGCTTTTCTCCTGTGTGTATGCGTTGGTGTGTAGTCAGGTGTCCTGAATGACTGAAGCTCTTTCCACACTGATCACAGCTATAAGGCTTCTCTCCTGTGTGTATGCGTTGGTGTGCAGTCAGGGTGGAATCTCGAGCAAAGCTCTTCCCACATTGATCACAGCTATAAGGCTTCTCTCCTGTGTGTATGCGCTGGTGTCTAGTCAGGAGTGCTGAATGATTGAAGCTCTTCCCACACTGATCACAGCTATAACTCTTCTCTCCTGTGTGTATGCGTTGGTGTGTAGTCAGAAGTCCTGAATGATTGAAGCTCTTCCCACACTGATCACAGCTATAAGGCTTCTCTCCTGTGTGTATGCGTTGGTGTGTAATCAGGGATCCTGAATGATTGAAGCTCTTCCCACACTGATCACAGCTGTACGGCTTCTCTCCTGTGTGTATGCGTTGGTGTGTAATCAGGGATCCTGAATGATTGAAGCTCTTCCCACACTGATCACAACTATACGGCTTCTCTCCTGTGTGTATGCGTTGGTGTGTAGACAGATGTCCTGAATGATTGAAGCTCTTCCCACACTGCTCACAGCTATAAGGCTTCTCTCCTGTGTGTATCCGTTGGTGTGTAATCAGGGATCCTGATTGACTGAAGCTCTTCTCACATTGATCACAGCTATAAGGCTTCGCTCCTGTATGTATGCGTTGGTGTCTGGTCAGGTGTCCTGACTTCCGGAAGCTCATCCCACACTGATCACAGCTATAAGGCTTCTCTCCTGTGTGTATGCGTTGGTGTGTAGTCAGGTGTCCTGATTGACTGAAGGTCTTCCCACAAACAAAGCAGGGGTAGGGCCTCTCCCCTGTATGAATTCTCTGGTGAGATTTTAAGGTTTTAGATGCAGCAAAACCCTTCCCACACTGAGAGCAGCGGTACGGTTTCTCTCCGGTGTGAATCAGTTGGTGAATTATCAATTCCCTCTGTTTAGCAAAACCCTTCCCACAGTCAAAGCAGCAGTGGTGAGGTTTCTTCCCTATACATGTGTGCTGGTGTTTATTGAAACGATCTGATCTGGAGAGACTCTTCTCTGTCTTGTCAGCATCATGATGTTGTCGAGGCTCCCCAGATGATAAGCCCCTCCCACCGAGAGAGCAAATGTCCCCTGTGAAACAAAGATATTAAATAGCATGAACATCTGAAATCAGGCTACCTGATGGGACTTTGATTAATGATAAATTGCCATCAAAATAAACGTACTACCGTACTACTAAGTATATTTGATTCCGAATTCGCACATATAAAGTTTGTGAAAACGATTTCTAAGATGCATACTTTCAGTTTTTCCCGAACTCACTGCACTCGTGCAAAGAAGAAAGCTTGTGCTGTTCGCGCTAGCACATGTGCAGATTAAATATGCCTCTATGAATCTGAGTAAGGCGTTTACGTGTCCTAATCATTTGAAAGATTGCTCAGAAAACCAGGTGTTTTTAACATCATTACTTCGATTGTCACCTAAAGCCAATTAAGAAAAGCAGAGTAAGGTGTTTACATGACTAATGCCATACTCTGCCTACTGCCATAACCAGTTTAATGTTAGATGAGTGTGTGTGTTGGATTCTAGCTTGAAATATACCTATTCATGTTACCATACTAGAACCTATTGATTACTTTCCATGTATAAGGAATGTATATGTGGGGGTCAATGGAGGGTGGATAGGAACTAAGTGTATGGAAAGTTACTGAGTGAGACAAGGGGGGGTGCAGAAGTGTTTACATTCTGTCAAAACATGTTATTGTTCATATCATGGCTCCTAAGGAGGGAGGCAAAGGGCAACAGTCTGGTTTCAGTCACTGATAAGGTAAGACAGCTGTGGATTAGGGAGGACTGAGGAATTCATCCCGAGGTCAGGTCAGATGAAGTGAGAAGAAACAGTCCTATTTCACACACATATACTTCCACGCCCACAAAGGTTTTAGCATTAGGCAGGAACATGACTACACCAGTGAGAGGAACCATTGAAGTTCCTGCCTAGCAACAGAGATGTATTGGCTGTCTAGATGTGCAAGGAGTTGACTCCGCCCTTGTAGGAGGGTATAAATATATGCGCTTGTGTAATCACGTCTTTGTAGCTGTATGACCCAGTGGGTGAATATACTTTGTTTAAGCTTTTTCTAGTTGTCTGAGTTTTTATTCTGTTTGTTCAGAACCAAACACATGTAAACATACTCATTGTAAAGCACTAGTTATTTCGTTTCTTGACAAAGTCATTTCTCTAGATTATTATGAATGTGATTAGTAAGTCATTTACATCTGTCCCTCATTTTAAGGTCAACCCTGTTACATGAACTGAACTCTCGTTTTAATATGGTGAAACTATTCCTTTCAAAAAAAAATTTTTTAAACAAACATTGAACATCTAATAGTCAAATCAGAGTAAAAGCAGGTCAGCTGGTTCTACTCTGTCAATTTACTGGTGTTTTGTAGTGGAAAACTGAGCAAGTCAACCCTTTTACCCATTCATAGACATGCTAGAAATGTTTTAACAATTATCTTTTTTTGTGAAGATTGCATTCAATTCCCACTCCGTTTCATAAAACAACCTTCTATTTCCCCGGTCACAAGCGGTTTTATGGCTGAATTAAAGGACTATTTTACCCATGTTATCCAGTGGGTTTGATGTTTTCAGTAGTCCCCTGTTACGGTCAACACTTACTTTATTTGGTACTTAGTGTAGTACTATTTTTATTCAATGTCTTGAGATGGGAAAACATGTGCTCTTTATTACAGAATGTTAATTAGTTACAGTTGAAGTCGGAAGTTTACATACACTTAGGTTGCAGTCATTAAAACTCGTTTTTCAACCACTCCACAAATGTCTTGTTAACAAACTATAGTTTTGGCAAGTTGGTTAGGACATCTACTTTGTGCATGACAAGTAATTTTTCCAACAATTGTTTACAGACAGATTATTTCACTTATAATACCCTGTATCACTCCAGTGGTTGACTGTGCCTTTAAACAGCTTGGAACATTCCAGAAAATTATGTCATGGCTTTAGAAGCTTCTGATAGGCTAATTTACATCATTTGAGTCAATTGGAGGTGTACCTGTGGATGTATTTCAAGGCCTACCTTCAAACTCAGTGCCTCTTTGCTTGACATCATGGAAAAGAAATCAGCCAAGACCTCAGAAAAAAAATTGTATTCTGGTTCATCCTTGGGCGCAATTTCCAAATGCCTGAAGGTACCACGTTCATCTGTACAAACAATAGTACGCAAGTATAAACAACATGGGACCACGCAGCCATCATACCGCTCAGGAAGGAGACGCGTTCTGTCTCCTAGAGATGAACGTACTTTGGTGCGAAAAGTGCAAATCAATCCCAGAACAACAGCAAAGGACCTTGTGAAGATGCTGGAGGAAACAGGTACAAAGGTATCTATATCCACAGTAAAACGAGTCCTATATCGACATAACCTGAAAGGCCGCTCAGCATGGAAGAAGCCACTGCTCCAAAACCGTCATTAAAAAAGCCAGACTACGGTTTGCAACTGCACATGGGGACAAAGACTGTACTTTTTGGATAAATGTCCTCTGGTCTGATGAAACAAAAATAGAACTGTTTGGCCATAATGACCATCGTTATGTTTGGAGGAAAAAGGGGGATGCTTGCAAGCCAAAGAACACCATCCAAACCGTGAAGCACGGGGGTGGCAGCATCATGCTGTGGGGGTGCTTTGCTGCAGGAGGGACTGGTGCACTTCACAAAATAGATGGCATCATGAGGAAGGAAAATTATGTGGATATATTGAAGCAACATCTCAAGACATCAGTCAGGAAGTTAAAGCTTGGCTTGCAAATGGGTCTTCCAAATGGACAATGACCCCAAGCATACTTCCAAAGTTGTGGCAAAATGGCTTAAGGACAACAAAGTCAAGGTATTGGAGTGGCCATCACAAAGCCCTGACCTCAATCCTATAGAACATTTGTGGGCAGAACTGAAAAGGCGTGTGCGAGCAAGGAGGCCTACAAACCTGACTCAGTTACACCAGCTCTGTCAGGAAGAACGGGCCAAAATTCACCCAACTTATTGTGGGAAGCTTGTGGAAGGCTACCCGACACGTTTGACCCAAGTTAAAACAATTTAAAGGCAATGCTACCAAATACTAATTGAGTGTATGTAAACTTCTGACCCACTGGGAATGTGATGAAATAAATAAAAGCTGAAATAATTCACTCTACTCTTATTCTGACATTTCACATTCTTAAAATAAAGTGGTGATCCTAACTGACCTAAAACAGGGAATTTTTACTAGGATTAAATGTCAGGAATTGTGAAACTGAGTATTTGGCTAAGGTGTATGTAAACTTCTGACTTCAACTGTACACTTTTAAAAATGGGTGGAATGACCAAGATCATTTCATCTGGGTGAGGGAAAAAAGTATTTGATCCCCTGCTGATTTTGTACGTTTGCCCACGGACAAAGACATGATCAGTCTATAATTTTAATGGTAGGTAAATTTGAACAGTGAAAGACAGAATAACAACAACAAAATCCAGAAAAACCGATGTCAAAAATGTTATAAATTGATTTGATTTTTAATGAGGGAAATAAGTATTTGACCCCTCTGCAAAACATGACTTAGTACTTGGTGGCAAAACCCTTGTTGGCAAACACAGAGGTCAGATGTTTCTAGAAGTTGGCCACCAGGTTTGCACACATCTCAGGAGGGATTTTGTCCCACTCCTCTTTGCAGATCTTCTCCAAGTCATTAAGGTTTCGAGGCTGACGTTTGGCAACTCGAACCTTCAGCACCCTCCACAGATTTTCTATGGGATTAAGGTCTGGAGACTGGCTAGGCCTCTTCTTGAGCCACTCCTTCGTTGCCTTGGCCGTGTGTTTTGGGTCATTGTCATGCTGGAATACCCATCCAGGACCCATTTTCAATGCCCTGGCTGAGGGAAGGAGGTTCTCACCCAAGATTTGACAGTACCGTAATTTTCGGACTATAAGCCGCGCCTTTTTTCCCATTTTTCGACCCTGCGGCTTATATAACGGTGCGGCTAATCTATGGATTTTTACAGCTAACGGCCACTAGAAGACCTCCTAAATCTATGGATTTTACAGGTTACAGTCCACCAACTCTAACTCTATGGGCTCTATGACCGATCCGCGCCCCCCACCTTTAAGCGGCGGGCTCCAGCAGGAAAAGCTGGAGGCCGGAAAAGAGTGAGACAGGTAGCGCGCAAAAGTAAAAGTGGAACCGAGAGTGGTACGAGAGACAGAACTAGAGACAGAACGAGAGCAAGACAGACAGACATTACGAGAGCGAGACAGTTTGTGCAAAGGAAGTTTTCATGCACAAACCCTTATTATGGAAAACAAACGTAGAAATGCATATGATGCAGCTTTTAAGTTAAAGGCAGTCAATATGGCTGTCAAAACATCCACGATCATTAACGGGTTCCGAAAGGCTGGACTGCTGCGTGATGAAGAGGAGAACGCCGCCACAGCTGAGGACCTTCAGAGGCTGTTCGATTCCGACAGTGACGAAGAGGAGTTTGTTGGTTTTGAGAGCGACAACGAAGGCGAGAGGAGAGTGGCTGACGAAGCCACCCTGAGCCTGTTCGTTTCCAACACTGAAGATGAGGACTTTGGTGGTTTTAGTACGCAGGAAGAAGACGGAGATGAGGATTAATGACTTGACTTTTCTGGTTACAGCCGTGTACTGCACCTTAGCCTAAAAGATGAAGACGAGGATTAATGACTTTTCTGGTAGGCTGATTACCGTATATTTTAAGCAGCCGTGTTGCTGCAACTTTAGGCTTACGCGCTTACTGTCGTGTTACAGGCACTTTATTTTGCACTTTCAAAAAAACACATTTAATTTAGCCATTGATATTGCCTCGTCAAGCGCTGTAAGCTTTGTTTTTTGTTATGGTACTACTGTAGGCTATAATGTAGATAAATATTCAAAGATGTGCCACACTTTTTCAAGGTTTTTCAAAAATAACCAAAGTTAAGTGGTTAAATGATTGTGACGCTATTAACTAATTTTGCTGGGGAACCCCTAGCACTCCCTCAAGGACCACTGGTTGAAAACCACTGCTGTAGATCACTGCCGGTATGTGCGCTGGGAGCGCACCGTTTAAGTTTGAAAGTTGAAAAGTTTGTGTGTCTGAAACGCTATGTGATACAGTACAGTTTACACAGCACAGTATATGTTCTGTAGCTACTATTGCACTAAATGGTAACACTTGAATACGTTATGCAAATATGCAACTTGTTTGTTGAAATGTTAATAAATGGGAGCTTCCTCAAGCAGCCATCTCTTTCCCGACAATCCCCTCTGTGCACGAACCCTTACATATGGTAATTAAACATTAAAACACCTGCGGCTTATAGTCCAGTGCGGCTTATATATGTACACATCATTCAATATCATTCAATTTAGCTGCTGCGGCTTATACTCCGGTGCGCCTTATAGTGCGGAAAATACGGTACATGGCCCCGTCCATTGTCCCTTTGATGCGGTGAAGTTGTCCTGTCCCCTTAGTAGAAAAACACCCCCAAAGCATAATGTTTCCACCTCCATGTTTGACGGTGGGGATGGTGTTCTTGGGGTCATAGGCAGCATTCCTCCTCCTCCAAACACGGCGAGTTGAGTTGATGCCAAAGAGCTCGATTTTGGTCTCATCTGACCACAACACTTTCACCCAGTTCTCCTCTGAATCATTCAGATGTTCATTGGCAAACTTCAGACGGGTCTGTATATGTGCTTTCTTAAGCAGGAGGACCTTGCGGGCGCTGCAGGATTTCAGTCCTTCACGGCGTAGTGTGTTACCTAATGTTTTCTTGGTGACTATGGTCCCAGCTGCCTTGAGATCATTGACAAGATCCTCCCTTGTAGTTCTGGGTTGATTCCTCACTGTTCTCATGTTCATTGCAACTCCACGAGGTGAGATCTTGCATGGAGCCCCAGGCAGAGGGAGATTGACAGGTCTTTTGTGTTTCTTCCATTTGCGAATAATCACACCAACTGTTGTCACCTTCTCACCAAGCTGCTTGGCGATGGTCTTGTAGCCCATTCAAGCCTTGTGTAGGTCTACAATCTTGTCCCTGACATCCTTGGAGAGCTCTTTGGTCCTCGCCATGGTGGAGAGTTTGGAATCTGATTGATTGATTGCTTCTGTGGACAGGTGTCTTTTATACAGGTAACAAGCTGAGATTAGGAGCACTCCCTTTAAGAGTGTGCTCTTAATCTCAGCTCGTTACCTGTATAAAAAGACACCTGGGAGCCAGAAATCTTTCTGATTGAGAGGGGGTCAAATACTTATTTCCCTCATTACAATGCAAATCAATTTATAACATTTTTGACATGCATTTTTCTGGATTTTTTTGTTGTTATTCTGTCTCTCACTGTTCAAATAAACCTACCATTAAAATTATAGACTGATCATGTCTTTGTCAGTGGGCAAACGTACAAAATCAGCAGGGGATCAAATACTTTTTCCCCCTCACTGTATATAATTAATCAATGAATGACTAAAGTGCATAAAGATGTTAGAATTCTGAAATGACGTCATTGTTTTAGCACTATCCACTGAGTTATGAAACTATGGTGTGCGACATTGTTCAATGTTCCAATAAATCAACACAATCTATTTTTTCGTTTTTTTTTCAAATTGCCAGCGTCTTGAAGCTAAAATTGGGATCATGTTTACAATGCTAATGACCATACCAAAAAAACAGTAAAGGAGAGCAATGTACAATACAGTGAATTTAGCAAAACAAGGAATTTGTGGTAAGTACATGCGGGCCGCCATCTTTATGCACCTCCACTATTGTTACAGAAGAAGACTGTAGTCTAATCTACACACCATGGTTCTTACTTAATGAAATCAAATCTCCATCTTCCTTCTCTTCTCCTCCTCCTCTCTCAGTTCCACTCTGCCCCGGTGTTTTCCTGCAGTCGACCAGACCCAAAGCGGTACCGGGAGGCGTTTGACCTGGGGACTCCGGGAGGGTGGAGGGGAACGGGCTAGCTTTGTCCTGTTGGCCATAAGAAATATTAAACAGTTTATCATTAAACCAAACATTTGATTAATTTAGTCTACACCTCTGATTGATTTGGGTGCATCCCTAGAATATCTCATTTCTCCTGAAATGTTCAATCATTCACTACATCCCACAAATCTAATAGCATTGGGTTGGTGGAGGCATGGGCTAGTCAGAGTTTCCACCATATTTCTTATACCAGTCATTTCCTTTCAAAACAGGAAGAGGTGACATGTGGCTTATTTGATCAAATATACATGACAGTATGAAAAATTTATGCACTCACTAACTGTAAGTCGCTCTGGATAAGAGCGTCTGCTAAATGACTAAAATGTAAAATGTAATGCCAGCAACTTGAGAGAAAAAAACCTAGTGACAGGTCTTCACTAGTTACCACAGCCACAAAGCCATAAACCACACCTATTTCTACAATTGTTCTTCTTAAAATTGTAATCCTAAACCTAACCTTAACCACACTGCTAACCTTGTGCCTGACCCTAACCTTAAAATCAAAAAAGCACATTTTTGTTTCCATGAATTTCTACGATAAACATTTTAGGCATTGTGGCTGTGGTAACGACAGCTTTACATTCTTTAAAATACATTTATTTTCATTGCCATTACATATTAGAAGGCAATCACTGCCAATTAATTATTGGGTTAACTTACAGGAACATGGGGTGTCTCACCCCACAAAAGGGGTGCTACAGAAAAGTTGGGAGCATGAACATGGACAGAATAAAAGCTTTGGATGGGTGGGTGATAACCAGGCGAGGCAGATGGGATTGTATGGTAGGGACTTTAGCCCCACGGTACCTATCCCTGTGAGTCCACCATGGCTACTCCCACCTCCAGTAGTTGATTTACAAGTGTTGGAGAGAGTACGGAAAGACAGGGAGGGGGTTGATCCTTGCGAGTTCTTTAAAAGGCGACTGGAAACTGTAAATCAGTATTTTTTTGCCCATATATACAGATGGATCAAAAGATCCAAAGACAGGTCAGACTGGATCAGCCTTTGTTGAACAGGAAAGTGGGGGTGGCTGTCAGGAGACGTATTACAGACCACCTGGCTGTGTACATGGCAGAGCTGATGGCCGTACGTTTAGCCTTGCAATGGGTGGAGGAAGTCAAGCCAGACAGAGTAGTTATATGTTCTGACTCGTGCTGTGTTGATGAGTCTGTAATCATTTAGCTAACATAGCAGACAAGGCCTGCTATATGAGGGAATTCAAATTCATGCCTGGGTGAGACAGATGGGTGTCCATATAAGCTTTGCTTAGGTCCCGGCCCATGTGTGGGTGGAAGGGAATGTAGGAAGTAGATGTGCTAGCTAAACAGGCCCTTAGGAGACAGGAGGTGGAGGTGCTAATAAGCGAGGCTAAGGGAATGATATGGGCAGTGGTGGTGCAGAGATGGCAGGAAAAGTGGAACAGTGACACTCAGGGCAGGCATCTATTCATTGTTTACATTTTAGTCATTTAGCAGATGTGCTTATCTTGAACAATTTACAGGCGCAATTAGGGTTAAGATGCTCAAAGGAACATTGACAGATTTTTCACCTTGTCGGCTCGGGTTACTGGCCCAACGCTCTAAACCACTAGGCTATCTGCCGCCCCTATTCCAGGTACAGAGTAATGTAGGGGAGGATGGTAGGAATGGACAGAAGAGAGGAGGCCATCCTTACAAGGCTAAGGGTGGGACACAGCCAGCTGAATAAGTCATTAACCCTTGTGCTTTGCTGGAAAAAAATGACATCCATTATGTTACGGGTCAAATTGACCCGCACAGTTTAAACACACTCAAGACAGTCAAAGAATTAAGTAAAAACAGAAACAACTTTATTTTGTCTTATCAGACATTTCAGAAAGAAGAAATACAATACTTTTTATTTTTTTTAAACAATATTTAAGAACTATTTGTTAAATATATTTCCTTTCTCACAAACAAGATTTTTCAGTTTCCCCAAGTAGGTTTTTTCCCCCCCTATTGGTCCATATTATCCCTTCAGTCTTTCTCTCTACATGTTGAACACAATGTGTGTGTGTGCTTTCTGCAGATGTATTTATTGCATTCTACACAAGTGGTGCTTGTTTTACTGTCTTGTCGAGGGGGGCAGAGCTGGCATCTTTTCCGTTTCTTGCCACTGCCTGTATCCACTGGATCCATTTCTGGTTGATTGGAGGCATGTGTTGATGGTCCAGCTTGAATTTTCTGGACGGCAGATGCAGCTGCTGTCGACCGAGGAGGCCGGACTCTCCTCTGGATCTTGGGAGTGATGAGAGCTTTGCCGAGCTCCTCTAGGAAAAGCCGGCGTCGGTACAATTTGCCACCATTCCATTGCTGGTTGATTTCAGTCCACAGGACATAGGCATTGTAAGCAGACACATCCACAATGTTGTAGAAAATCACCAAAGGCCAGCGGGCAGTCATGCGCTGACAACTATATGTTGCTGTGACTTTATCCAAATTGTCAACTCCTCCTTTGGTGGAATTGTAGTCCAGTATTATTTGTGGCTTGATGTCCTCTCTTGCACTCAGCGATGCATCTTTGTGCATTGTGCTCATTACAAGAACATTCTTGTTCTTCTTTGGGCAGTATGAAACAACAGTTGCATTTTCAGAGAAAGCAAATTTAGAGGAATGCACAGTTCTGCCCTGCATTTTCAGAAGCTCACTGGGAAGTTCAGGTTTGTTTTTTCTGATTGTTCCAACCATGGTCAGCTTTCTCTTCTGTAGTTCAACACCAAGGCGGTAGGATGTGAAGAAGTTGTCACACGTGATGTTATGACCTTGCAGCCCTTCACTCATGTCCAGCACCACCCGCATCCCCTGGTTTTTCTCAGGCACTCCGCCGGGTGGCTTCCCAGTGTAAACTTGCATATTCCATGCATAGCTTGATGTGGCATCACATGCTGCCCATATTTTGATGCCACATTTTGCAGGCTTGTTTGGCATATACTGTCTGAAGGGACAACGTCCTCTGAATGGAACAAGGCGTTCATCAACTGTAACATGAGGACTGGGATTGTACAGTAACGGTAGAATTTCCACCCATTTATCCCATACATCTCTGATTGCAGCTAGTTTGTCTCTTTCACGTCGACCCGGTCTGGTATCACGGTTATCAAAGCGAATCACCCGAGAAATTATGTGGAATTCTTGTAGAGACATTGTTGCCCGAAATATTGGCCTTCCATTCTCTTCATTCCACAGGCTGGCCGTTGCTTCTCCGTTTGACCGGTAGACTCCAGCTAATATGAGCAATCCAATGTATGCATGCAAGTCAATCCGATCCAGTGGCTTCCAGTTCTCTTGAAACACACGGCTCCCCTCCAAGTTGGTCATGTCCAGAACAATCTTCTCGATTGCTTGGGGTAAAAAGAGCTCAAAAGCTGATTGTATGTCATGGACTCGAGTGACAGCAAATCGTGTAGGTCCTGGAACCATTTTTATTACATTGGAAGCTGAGAGTCTACCTTGACCTCGTTGTGGTGACGGTGACCATTCAATATGACCATCTTTAGACTTCCATGTCTTCTCTTCTCTTGATGATGCTTGTTGCATGATCTGTCTCTCATCTGATGTAGGGGATGGTACGGCAGACTCCTCCTCTGAATCCTCTTCAATGAAGACAAAATCTGGATCATCAACAGCATTGTCCTCTATCTCTGAAATATCCTCTGTCTCTGAAACCTCTTCTTCTTTTTCACTGTCACAGTCCAGAATTTGTGATAAGACTTCATTGATTGAAAATCTTTTGGAGCTCATTTTTGAGTGTCTGTGTCAGGGACCTGCTGCTCTCACACTGAGGAGAAGCTTGGGAAAGCCCTTTTTAACCCAAACACAATTCTAAAAGTGCAACCAGGACCAGTCAAAACAAAATAAATCAAAGACACTTTTTTGTTTTGCACCTGTGCAAATATATATACACATGAAAGCCTCCGGGTCAAAATGACCCACAACATCATGTTTGTATACAAAATGTACACAGACATTCCACAACACATCAGTGTGTCCACATTTTGCAGTTAGGTTCATGACCCTAAATGAGGAAAAGTCATGTAATTTCATGGCGAAAAAGAGTGGTTAACTAGTATTTTAGACAACGCAAAAGTGGAAACGGGTCAAATTGACCCACAACATAACAGGAGGGTTAAATGTGATAGGAAAGCATCCAACAGGAAGGTGTGATTACTGCCAGGAAACAGAGACAGTGGAGCATGCACTGATACAGTGTGGGCAGTATGATAGGGAAAGAGAGAGACTGATCCAGTATGAGGGAGAAGGGGGTACAGGATTGAGTTTGATAAGCATACTGAGTAGAACATTGTTAGATACAGTCGCAAATATGTTATCTTTTTAAAGAGAAACGGGGCTGGCAGGTGGGATTAAGTTCCTCGATCCTTGTCTCTGGCCCACACTCCATTACAGTAGGTGGCATAATGCACCATAACGTTCGATGCCAACCACTGATAAACCCCACACAAGTATTTTCAATGTTAGAGTGGCCATTTGAGGATCTGGTCATATAATGGATCATCTGACTTTCAAATTAGTGGAGGTGAACGAGTGCACACTTTGGGAGGAAGGAGAGATAATTAAGTAATAGACACAGATTCCTACACATGATAAAGTAGTAGGTTACTTAGCTTTAGAAAAAAAAATCCCAACAAGTTTTACCGTCATGTTTTTTTTTTTGGGTCCAGCCACTAACACAGAACACAGGAATGTGGTGGATCAAAGATGATAACTAGGCCTATACATTTTAAACAGCATAGCAGGCCTATACTGTTAAAAGGAAACCAGACTTACCGGATCCATTGCAGAATCTATTGTTTCTTTAGCGTTTCTTCATCAGACAACTTGTCTTAGACCAGAAATGTGTTGGCTACAGCAGTACAGTTACTTTGTTTTAAGTGTTCACAACGGGTTTGCCGGGAATCTTACTTTCACTCTGAACGAAACATAAAAAATGGCGGACAGTTGATCTTTCTTCATATCTGAAATCAGTGGTAACCATCAACTTCAATGACAGTTAACATAAAATTAAAACATGTATCTGACATTCCAGCGCCACAATAGCATTGTCGCCGAGGATGGCTTGCTAGCTAGCTAGTGTTTGATTCATATCATCCGTTTTGTTATAATACAGCTGAGCTAGTTAGATTAATGCTAATTCGCGACGCTACGTTAGCTAAATTCCGGAGCTCGTGTATGTACATAACCTCCAAGAGCCTGTGGGTTAGATATGATTCCACCATGGACAACAACAACTGGCTACTAGTTCGTTTTCTGACAAATGTTCAATTCATAGCTAGTTTATCCAGTGACCACCGCATTTGGAAGGACAACTACTGACTGACATGTAGCTGGCTAGTTAGCATTCTGGCTCACACTGGCCATGCAGTAGTAAAATACACAGCTATCTCGATTTATGAGCTCATGGCAGAGATATTAGAGAAAGGATCTAGGAATCTCATTCGGCAATTAATGGAAAAACGTATAACGCGTTCAAGTTGTTATGCTGGGTCACGCAATCCCTTCTAAGAGTCAGGGTATTTCCTCCACAGTAAATAACGTCACGATTCCAAAGCAATACGATATTACTGAGAATAAGTAAATGATCTCACATATTGGAAAATATTTGCAATGACGAAATTCTTCTTCTTCAGTGGGCTTTAATGGTGGTTGGCATCCAATCTCTTGCATTACCGCCTCCAACTGGACTATAGTATAAACCAATTACACTTTAGGGACATGCAGAAATGTACCTAATTACTGTATTTCTGGACGAAAATGGGGGAAGGTTATGTTTTTTCAATTTCAGTCTGGGGAGGGTTTATTATTTTTTTGGTACAGGGAAGGGTCATGTAATTTGTAATTGATTAAATGTCAGTATTTGTCACCATTTTGGGATTTACGTATTTTAATTACCATCTAACTTCGGTGTACAACCCTGCTCCCCCTCTCTCAATTCAATTTCAATTTAAGGGCTTTATTTGCATGGGAAACATATGTTAACATTGCCAAAGCAAGTGAAATAGACAAACAAAAGTGAAATAAACGTCTTTTTTTTTTTTACAGTAAACATTCCACTCACAAATGTTCCAAAAGAATAAAGACATTTCAAATGTCATATTATGTGCAAATAGTTCAAGTACAAAAGGGAAAATAAATCAACATAAATATGGGTTGCATTTACAATGGTGTTTGTTCTTCACTGGTTGCCCTTTTCTTGTGGCAACAGGTCACAAATATTTCTGCTGTGTTGGCACACTGAGGTATTTGAACCAATCGATATGGGAGTTTATCAAAATTGGGTTTGTTTTCAAATTCTTTGTGGGTCTGTGTAATCTGGTCATACATTTGGCAAGAGGTTAGGAAGTGCAGCTCAGTTTTCACCTCATTTTGTGGGCACTGTGCACATAGCCTGTCTTCTCTTGAGAACCAGGTCTGCCTACGGTGGCCTTTCTCAATAGCAAGGCTATGCTCACTGAGTCTGTACATAGTCAGAGCTTTCCTTAAATGTGGGTCCGTCACAGTAGTCTCTCTCTCTCTCTCTCTCGCTATCTCTCGCTCACCCTTGTGGGCCCCCAGTGTTGAGGATCAGCGAAGTGGAGGTGTTGTTTACTACCTTCACCACCTGGGGGCGACCCGTCAGGAAGTGCAGGACCCAGTTGCACAGGGCGGGATTCAGACCCAGGGCCTCGAGCTTAATGATGAGCTTGGAGGGTACTATGATGTTGAATGCTGATCTATAGTCAATGAACAGCATTCTTACATAGGTATTCCTCTTGTCCAGATGGGATAGGGCAGTGTGATGGTGATTGCATCGTCTGTGGATCTATTGGGGCAGTAAGCAAATTGAAGTGGGTCTAGGGTGTCAGGTAAGGTAGTCTCTCAAAGCACTTCATGATGACAGAAGTGAGTGCTACGGGGCGATAGTCATTTAGTTCAGTTACCTTTGCTTTCTTGGGTACGGGAACAATGGTGGACATCTTGAAGCATGTGGGGACAGCAGACTGGGATAAGGAGAGATTGAATATGTCCGTAAACACTCCTTCCAGCTGGTCTGCGCATGCTCTGAGGACGTGGCTAGGGATGCAGTCTTGGCCGGCAGCCTTGCGTGGGTTAACACGCTTGAATGTCTTACTCACGTCGGCCACGGAGAAGGAGAGCCCACAGTCCTTGGTAGCGGGCCGCGTCAGTGACACTGTGTTATCCTCAAAGCGGGTGAAGAAGGTGTTTAGCTTGTTCGGAAAAAAGACGTCGGTGTCTGCGACGTGGCTGGTTTTCCCTTTATAGTCCTTGATTGTCTGTAGACCCTGCCACATACGTCTTGTCTGAGCCGTTGAATTACGACTCCACTTTGTCTCTATACTGACATTTTGCCTGTTTGATTGTCTTACAGAGGGAATAACTATAATAATAATAATAACAATATGCCATTTAGCAGACGCTTTTATCCAAAGCGACTTACAGTCGTGCGTGCATACATTTTTGTGTATGGGTGGTCCCGGGGATCGAACCCACTACCTTGGCGTTACAAGCGCCGTGCTCTACCAGCTGAGCTACAGAGAATACACTGTTTGTATTCTAACATATTCCCAGTCACCTTGTCATGGTTAAATGCGGTGGTTCACGCTTTCAGTTTTGCGCGAATGCTGCCATCTATCCCTATTCCAGGTACAGAATAAAGTAAGGGAGGGGAGGATGGTAGGAATGGACAGAAGAGAGGAGGCTATCCTTTCAAGGCTAAGGGTGGGACACAGCTGGATATGTCATTAAATGGATGTCTGGATATGTCATTAAATGTGATAGGAAAGCATCCACCAGGAAGGTGTGATTACTGCCAGGAAACAGAGACAGTGGAGCATGTACTGATACAGTGTGGGCAGTATGACAGGGAGAGAAAGACTGATCCAGTATGAAGGAGAAGGGGGTACAGGATTGAGTTTGATAAGCATACTGAGTAGAACATTGTTAGATACAGTCGCAAATATGTTATCTTTTTAAAGAGAAACGGTGCTGGTGTAACAGGTCGAAGAATTACAGATTTTTGCAACCGTTCATTTTCTATTTTTTATTTTATTTTGTGAGTTGATTTCACCAAAATATTGTAATGTTCAGCATTTCGTGTAGTCTTCAGATATTGGGAGAGTTAGTTGTGTAAGTGCGCCCTCTAGAGTGTTGGTTTGGTTATATGCGGAGGGGTGTCATGCTTTTCTCAGTCTGCATTGTACTCGGCTGGGAGAGGTATGTGTTCACTTCGGCGTGATATAAACTTGATATACCTGTTAAAACTAAAACGTTTCAGTGCACATAGTAACTTGTATGTATATTATATGATGAGTGTACGTACATTTAATCAAGCTGTGTCGTGAATTTAGCTATTTTTGAGAGTTTGAGAAATTGCTAACTTAGCTAACCTCGTGTTTTGTTTAGCTGTAAGTTAGCAATCGTCATTCTATCCTTGTGATGAAGCCCACGTTGTTCTTTTTATGTTAGGCGGATTCTGGTCGAGGGTAGAGTTTTGAACATTTTCTCTCTTTGATGTTGAACAGGTATGTATTCCCTATATCAGGTTAAAAATATGTGTTCATTTAAAATGTTTTCATATATTGATTAGTGTTTAATGGCACTGAAAAGCTCAAATGTGAAGGATTACATGTTGCTTCGTGCATATTACTGTATGTATTACCTATTTGAAAGATGGTTTATGTCATGTTGCACAGTATTAATGTAAAGGCTAAAAGTTCAGAGTTTTTGGCAGAGATAACATGCAATATGACACATACATAAGATATACACCAGATGCTATGTTTATTTTCCAATTATGTTGTATTTTATTCCTTGGATCTTTGAATGTGATTATACTGAGTCTGCATTGTACTCGGCTGGGAGAGGCGGATTCTGGTCGAGGGTAGAGTTTTGAACATTTTCTCTCTTTGATGTTGAACAGATTGAGAGAGTTGTACACAATAAAGTGCCTTCAAGTACGCCAGTGTCTTGTCTTCAGTGCACCGGAACACAACGCAGTAGTCGGCAACGAACAGACCGCGCCGGCTACACTGGCAGGTGGGACTAAGTTCCTCCATCCTTGTCTCTGGCCCACACTCCATTACAGTAGGTGTGGTAATGCACCATAACGTTGGATGCCAACCGCCGATAAACCCCACAGAATATGTATTTTCATCGTTAGAGTGGCCATTTGAGTATCTGGTCATACATGGATAATCTGACTTTCAAATTAGTGGAGGTGAACAATTGCACACTTTGGGAGGAAGAAGAGATAATTAGGTAATATCACAGATTTCTAAACATGATATAGTTGTATGCTACTTTCCTGAAGGGAACAAAATCCCAACAACGTTTATCATCGTTTTTTTGTCCAACCATTTAAACCGAACACAGGAATGTGGAGGATCAAAGATAATGAAAATTAGGCCTAGACATTTTATACAGCACAGTAGACCTATACTGTTAAAAGGAAACAAGACTTACTGGATCCATCGTGGGAGCTATTGTTTCTTCAGTGTTTATTCCTAAAACAAGAAATGTGTAGGCTACTGTAGTTACTATGTTGTCACAGTGTTCAGATAAGGATTAGGGGGTTAGCGGGAGAGAATTCAAATCTCAAGGATGCAACTGATGCACCTAGACCAGATTAATCAAACATCTATTTAAATATCAAAGCTCAATTACGTTATGACAACATAACGTCGCACATGACATGTAGGCTAATCTTACTTCAGAAAGTTATTGGATCAGATTTGACCTAATCTATAAAAGTTGAGTAAAGTCAAAAAACGTTCAACAACACCCCTTTCACTAAGGATCATGTTGTCTGCTATCGTCTACTTTTACCTGACAGCAATTTGGAACAGAGTTCTATATTAGTCCAGATGTTCTCAAGGCTACTGTTGCATCTCCCTCCCTTCAGCCTTAGAAACATAAAGATAGACAACAAACACACTTTATAATTGGTGAAAAACTACACCTGATACTGAAATGAAGCAGGAAAAAGCACTTATTATAACGGATGTGTAGCAATGTAAGACACGTGTGTCTCTGTTGATTGTTTTAAACCGGTTTTATTCTCAGGACCATGACTATAACATTGAGTGTTGGGACACAGGGCAACAACATATCCTGGTCTCTTCTGCATAATACAACTATACAGTGGTGGGAAAAGTACCCAATTGTCATACTTGAGTAAAAGTAAAGATTCCTTAATAGAAAATTACTCAAGTAAAAGTCACCCAGTAAAAAAATCATACTTACATTTACATTACATTTACATTTTAGTCATTTAGCAGACGCTCTTATCCAGAGCGACTTACAGGAGCAATTAGGGTTAAGTGCCTTGCTCAAGGGCACATTAACGTCATTTAGCAGACGCTCTTAGCCAGAGCGACTCACAAATTGGTGCGTTCACCCTATAGCCAGTGGGATAACCACTTTACAATTTGGGGGGGGGGTAGAAGGATTACTTTATCCTATCCCAGGTATTCCTTAAAGAGGTGGGGTTTCAAATGTCTCCGGAAGGTGGTGAGTGACTTCGCTGTCCTGGCGTCATGAGGGAGCTTGTTCCACCATTGGGGTGCCAGAGCAGCGAACAGTCTAAAAGTATTTGGTTTTCAATATACTTAAGTATCAAAAGTATTAATATTTTCAAATTCCTTATATTAAGCAAAACAGACGGCACCATTTTCTTGTTTTTAATTTATTTACGGATAGGCAGGGGCAAGCTTCAACACTCAGACATAATTTAGAAACGAAGCATGTGTTTAGTGAGTCCACCAGATCAATGGCAGTAGGGATGACCAGAGATGTTGTCTTGATAGTGTGTGAATTAGACCATTTTCATGTCCTGCTAAACATTCAAAATGTAATGAGTACTTTTGGGTGTCAGGGAAAATGTATGGAGTAAAAAGTACATAATTTTGTTTAGGAATTTAGTAAAGTAAAAGTTGTCAAAAATATGAATAGTACAGACACCCCAAAAAAGTACTTAAGTAGTACTTTCAAGTATTTTTACTTAATTACTTTACACCACTTCAACTAAACATTAAAAAAAATACATATTTTAAAAAATGAATATGCAATCAGCAATGTAAAACAAAACAAGAAAACATGAAACCACATTCCAGATGTATGTTTTACAATGACATTCAAGCATTCGTGCCGCATAATAAATCCCCAATAAAAAGTAGAATGGTAAGGTATAAGATATTATCAAGTGTATTTCCAGAGTGAAGAGAGAGCAGTTTGGTAGGAGACCTTACTGGCCATGAGAAAACAGAAGAGTGTGATGTCTGTGGTTGACATTACCTATAAGTACTGATGGGCAGAGCTGGCTTCCTGCCCCCATGACACCTCTTCCTAACAACCAACACATAATTCGCTTCACAATAAAAATGTGTGAACATCTTTTTGGAGCACACTTAATATACAATAAGGAAAGTTGAAAGATATCCCTATTAATATATTTAAAAATAAATGCAACAACATAATTTGACCACACTAATAGGCCTATGGCTTCTGTATTTCCGTATGTCCCATCAGCTACACTAAAACCTGGTGAAGGGATTTATAATAAATATGTGAACATCTTTTAGGACCAAACTAATTATACAAGAGGCCTATGCTCCTTATAAAAAATAATAATAATTATAGATTTTAAAAACATAATTAATGTGATAAGAAGACATTGTTGAGCAGATAATGGATTGAATTTATTGATCTACTGCAGGGTTCTTCAATTCCGGTCCTGGAGGGCCGAAACACTTCAGTTTTTTATTTCTACCTGGTAGTTAATTGCACTCACCTGGTGTCCCAGGTCTGAATTAGCCCCTGATTAGAAGGAGAGGATGAAAAACAGAGGTGTTTCGGCCCTCCAGGACCGGAATTGAAGAACCCTGATCTACTGAATACAAAAATACACACCTAATATTGTTGAAACATTCTACATTATAAAATTATTTAATGGATAATAGGAGTTAATGAAATAGGATACAGCTCTGAACACCCCCACCCCACCACACCACACCACACACACAGCACTCCTACTACGAGATGCTTGATACATATGGATCCAGAGCTGCATATTATGCTACACAGGTTACCATAGTAATCAGACTTAGTATACTGTTAGAGAATGAGGGATAGAAAACATCTTGTAAAGAGTAATGTATTGAAACATTATTTAGGGATCTGGAACCGGTGCCGGAGCAGAGGGAGATAAAATATGACATGTTTGTTCTTTCTGGTGTTTTTTCAGTGACCCTGAATGAGCAAAGCTCTTTCCACATAGACAGGAGTAAGGTTTCTCTCCAGTGTGCGTGAGCTGGTGTGTAGTCAGGGTAAAATCTCGAGCAAAACTCTTCCCACACTGATCACAGCTATAAGGCTTCTCTCCTGTATGTATTCGTTGGTGTGTAGTCAGGTCTCCTGATTGATTGAAGCTCTTCCCACATTGATCACAGCTATAAGGCTTCTCTCCTGTGTGTATTCGTTGGTGTGTAGTCAGGTGTCCTGAATGATTGAAGCTCTTCCCACACTGATCACAGCTATAAGGCTTCTTTCCTGTGTGTATGCGTTGGTGTGTAGTCAGGTGTCCTGACTTCCTGAAGCTCTTCCCACACTGATCACAGCTATAAGGCTTCTCTCCTGTGTGTATTCGTTGGTGTATAGTCAGGTCTCCTGATTGACTGAAGCTCTTCCCACACTGATCACAGCTATAAGGCTTCTCTCCTGTGTGTATGCGTTGGTGTGTAGTCAGGTGTCTTGACTTCCTGAAGCTCTTCCCACACTGATCACAGCTATAAGGCTTCTCTCCTGTGTGTATGCGTTGGTGTGTAGTCAGGTTTTCGGATAGAGCAAAGCTCTTCCCACACTCATTACAGCTATAAGGCTTCTCTCCTGTGTGTATGTGCTGGTGTGTAGTCATTGATCCTGAATGATTGAAGCTCTTCCCACACTGATCACAGCTATAAGGCTTCTCTACTGTGTGTATGCGTTGGTGTATAGTCAGGTATCCTGACTTCCGGAAGCTTTTCCCACACTGATCACAGCTGTAAGGCTTCTCTCCTTTGTGTATGTGTTGGTGTGTAGTCAGAGCTCCTGATTGACTGAAGATCTTCCCACAATCAAAGCAGGGGTAAGACCTCTCCCCTGTATGAATTCTCTGAGATTTTAAGGTTTTAGATGCAGCGAAACGCTTCCCACACTGAGAGCAGCGGTACAGTTTCTCTCCAGTGTGAATCCGCTGGTAAATGATCAATTCCCTCTGTTTAGCAAAACTCTTCCCACAGTCAAAGCAGCAGTGGTGAGGTTTCTTCCCTATACATCTCTGCTGGTGTTTATTGAGACTTTTCTCTGTCTTGTCAGCATCATGATGTTGTTGAGGCTCCCCAGATGATAAGCCCCTCCCACTGAGAGAGCAAAGGTTAGGGCTGTCCCCTGTGAAACAAAGATATTGAATAGCATGGACATCTGAAATCAGGCTACCTGATGGGACTTTGACAAATGCTGAAAATTGCTAATCAAAATAAACGTACTACCACAGCGACCATGTTATTTTTGAGTAGCATATTTGATTCCGAATAAGTTTGCATCTTTGAAATAGTTTTCACATTCATACTTTCAGTTTTTCCCGAACTCACTGCAAAAGGAAGCTTGCGTTGCTCGTGCTAGCACATGTGTAGATTACATATGCCTCTATGAATCTGATTAAGGCGTTTACGTGTCCTAATAATTTGAAAGATTGCTCAGAAAACCAGGTGTTTTTAACAGCGTTACTTCAATTGTCACCTTAAGCCAATTAAGATAAGCAGAGTAAGGTGTTTACATGACTAATGCCATACTCGGCCTACTGCCATAACTACTTTAATTTCAAATTATGAGCGTGAATGTGTTGGATTCTAGCTTGAAATATACCCATTCATGTTACCATACTAGAACTTATTGATTACTTTCCATGTATAAGGAATGTTGGGGTCAATGGAGGGTGGATAGGAACTAAGTGTATGGAAAGTTACTGAGTGAGACAAGGGGGGTTGCAGAATGTTTACACTCTGTCAAAACATGTTATTGTTCATATCATGGCTCCTAAGGAGGGAGGCAAAGGGCAACAGTCTGGTTTCAGTCACTGATAAGGTAAGACAGCTGTGGATTAGGGAGGACTGAGGAATTCATCCCAAGGTCAGGTCAGATGAAGTGAGAAGAAACAGTCCTATTTCACACACATATACTTCCACGCCCACAAAGGTTCTAGCATCAGGCAGGGGCATGACTACAACAGTGAGAGGAACCAATTCAGTTCCTGCCTAGCAACAGAGATGTATTGGCTGTCTAGATGTGCAAGGAGTTGACTCCGCCTAGTAGGAGGGTATAAATATATGTGCTTGTGTAATTATGTCTTTGTAGCTGTATGACCCAGTGGGTGAATAACCTTGGTTTGAGCTTTTTCTAGTATGTCTGAGTTTTTACTCTGTTTGGGACCACCCATACACAAAAATGTATGCACGCATGACTGTAAGTCGCTTTGGATAAAAGTGTCTGCTAAATGGCATATTATATTATTATACATTTACATTTACGTCATTTAGCAGACGCTCTTATCCAGAGCGACTTACAAATAGGCATATTATTGTTCAGAACCTAAGACATGTAAACATACTCTTTGTAAAGCACTAGTTATTTTGTTGCTTTGACAAAGTCATTTCTGAAGAGTATTATGAATGTGATTAGTAATTCATTTATGTCTGTCCCTCATTTTAAGGTCAACCCTGTTACATGAACTGAACACTTAAAAAAATATGTTTTCAAAAGTAAAAGCAGGTGAGCTGGTTCCACTATTTTTGTTAATTTACTGCTGTTTTGTGGTGGAAAACTGAGCATGCTAGAATTTTATTAACAATTACATTTTTGGGTGAAGATTGCATTCAATTGCCACTCCCTGTTTCACAAAACAACCTTCCATTACTCCTGTCACAGGGGGTTTTATGGCTGATTTAAAAAACTATTTTACCCATGTAATCTGGTGGTTGTGTTTTCAGTAGTCCCCTGATATGTTCAACCATGTTACTTTATTTGGCACTTACAGTATAGTAATATTTTTATTAAATGTCTTGAGATGGGAAACATGTTTTTTATTTATTTATTTTATTTTATTTATTTAACCTTTATTTAACCAGGTAAGCCAGTTGAGAACAAGTTCTCATTTACAACTGCGACCTGGCCAAGATAAAGCAAAGCAGTGCGATAAAAACAACAACACAGAGTTACATATGGGGTAAACAAAACAAAGTCAAAAATACAACAGAAAATATATATACAGTGTGTGCAAATGTAGCAAGTTATGGAGGTAAGGCAATAAATAGGCCATAGTGCAAAATAATTACAATTTAGTATTAACACTGGAATGATAGATGTGCAAGAGATGATGTGCAAAGAGAGATACTGGGGTGCAAAGAGCAAAATAAATAACTATATGGGGATGAGGTAGTTGGGTGGGCTAATTTCAGATGGGCTGTGTACAGGTGCAGTGATCGGTAAGCTGCTCTGACAACTGATGCTTAAAGTTAGTGAGGGAGTCTCCAGCTTCAGAGATTTTTGCAGTTCGTTCCAGTCATTGGCAGCAGAGAACTGGAAGGAATGGCGGCCAAAGGAGGTGTTGGCTTTGGGGATGACCAGTGAGATATACCTGCTGGAGCGCATACTACGGATGGGTGTTGCTATGGTGACCAATGAGCTAAGATAAGGCGGGGATTTGCCTAGCAGTGATTTATAGATGACCTGGAGCCAGTGATTTGGCGACGAATATGTAGTGAGGACCAGCCAACAAGAGCGTACAGGTCACAATGGTGGGTAGTATATGGGGCTTTGGTGACAAAACGGATGGCACTGTGATAGACTACATCCAATTTGCTGAGTAGAATGTTGAAGGATATTTTGTAAATGACATCGCCGAAGTCAAGGATCGGTAGGATAGTCCGTTTTACGAGGGCATGTTTGGCAGCATGAGTGAAGGAGGCTTTGTTGCGAAATAGGAAGCCGATTCTAGATTTAACTTTGGATCGGAGATGCTTCATGTGAATCTGGAAGGAGAGTTTACAGTCTAACCAGACACCAAGGTATTTGTAGTTGTCCACATACATACAGTGGGGGAAAAAAGTATTTAGTCAGCCACCAATTGTGCAAGTTCTCCCACTTAAAAAGATGAGAGGCCTGTAATTTTCATCATAGGTACACGTCTGTGGGTTGGATATGATTCCATTTTGGGCCTGTAATTTTCATCATAGGTACACGTCTGTGGGTTGGATATGATTCCACTTTGGGCAACAACAACTGGCTACTAGTTCGTGGCAGAGATATTAGAGAAAGGAGGATCTACAAATCTCATTCGGCAATGAATGGAGGAACGTATAACGCCTCACCCAGCAGACTGTCGAACAATCGCGTTCACGTTGTCATGCTGAGTCACGCGGTTGCTAAGGTAATCGTCACGCAATCCTGCTCAGTGTCAGGATGAGTCCAGAAACCTGCATATTTTCCTCCACACTAGATAATGTCACGATTACAAAGCTATACGATATTACAGAGAACAAGTAAATTATCTCACATACCGGAAAAGATTTTCAATGACGAAATTCTTCTTCTTCTTCAGTGGACTTTAATGGTGGTTGGCATCCAATATCTCTCATTACCGCCTCCAACTGGACTATAGTTTAAATCTATTATTCTTCTTCGATGAGGTTTAACGGCGGTTGGCATCCAATTTGTTGCATTACCGCTACCTACTAGACTGGTGTACAACTCCCTTATATTTTAAATCCATTATACTTTAGGGACAGGCAGACATGTATGGAATTACTGTATTTCCTAGAGGAAAATGTATTCTTCTTCAATGGGGTTTATCGGCGGTTGGCAGCCAACGTTATGGTGAATTACCGCCACCTACTGTACTGGAGAGTGGACCAGAGACAGGGAGAAACTAAATCCAACATGCCAGCCCCCGTTAATCTTAAAAAATATAACAAATATTTGAGACTATATCTAATGACGTTCTACTCAATATACTATTTAAAGGGAAATGGAAACACTTTAGGAAGTAAATCTAAGCAAAGAGATGTATTCAATCCACTAAACACGTGCATTTAACATAAAAACATCTCTATATTTTTTATTTTGATAGTCGACAAGGTTTATTTGAGCTATGGTCAGCACCATGTTTAATTGCCATAGTAACGACTGACGCAAGTGCGTCACTGGAAGGAATCATCAAATTGTCTGTGAAAGCAGGTCCATCACTAAAGAGCTCGGGGCCCAGCTAGCGCTCACGAACATCAGTATACAACCGAGTCCTGCCTCTATACGCCACAGATGGAGCTGACAGAGAGTGAGATCAGTGAAGACCATAACTCGCTGTTTGAACCTGAGAGCTCAGAAATACAATCATCACATTGCAAGCCAAGATATACTATCGATCACTTTGGGGGAGCGGGCTGGTGTTCCGAAAATGGAGAAGGGGCAGGCCATTCAACAGCGAATTCAAAGATACACCCATCCATAAAGGGAATCGGAGTGGAATTGTTTTTCCACTGATTGTTTTACCCGTTTCAACAGATGTGCTACCTTGTCCCGGTCCTGCTGTTTCGACTCTCTCAAGTTATGAATGCTCAGCTATGAAAAGCCAACTGATATTTGCTCCTGAGTTGTTGAACTGTTGCACCCTCTATAACCACTGTGGTTATTATGTTGTTGTAAAAAGGGCTTTTGTAAAATACATTTGACGGATTGATTGTTTGCTGTGTTGGATGCTGTGTATTCACTAACTGTCTGAGTTATGGGACATTTCTATAGTATCTGTAACATATTTTGGTGTGTATTTAATCTGCATCTTAACTTCTTAAAGTGGCAATCAGCAGTAGAAATAATAACAAAGTGGTTCCCTGCTCCTCTTTCGGTAAAAAGCTGAGGGATGGGGCTGGAGAAATTTAACCACTCTCAAATTCATAGAGCTGTAGATGCAAGGACTGACCATCCATGATATCAAAATTGTAATCCTGTTTCTATGATCTGTTTCCACTACCATGTACCCAGTTCGCTTTGGATAAAGGCGTCTGCTAAATGGCATGTATTATTAAAGTCTACTTTGACTCTACCAACTAGCTGTCCAGTGTAGTTACTGTTCCTTTCCAATAGAATGCAGCCAAAGCTAGTTGAAGTCACTACTCTAGCGACAGGGACAATGTGTTAGTGCTTGTTGAAAGTCGTTTTATCTTCAAAGCAAATGTATCTGGTTACGCTTGAACCTGTTGTTATAGTGGACAAGCTAACTAATACTATTTTTACATAAGGCGCAGGCATTATGTCTATGTCTTGGAAAAAAATGACAGCAGGCTAGATTTACTAAATGAACTGGTTTTATTCAAACTCAAACCCTACGTAAATGCCTTTGCTTCTGGTTTATGCGCTGCTTATGGAAGAAACGACACGCAGGGATTAGACGTCGTACACCTCGTCCAATTCTCCCTTGTGCCCATAGGGTGAACTGGCGATAAACTGCCAGCCTTGCTCTGCAAACAAAATCATAAGAAAAGTTAGTCTGATACCGAAACTAAATCACAATGTATTTAAAATGAGCACGCCCCATTATTGGTTAGAATGAGATTTCATGAATCATGATGGTGTCTGCTATTCGAACTCCGGTCGTCTAATCAAAAGGTAAATGTGTTACCATCGCGGCAATCGGCTCTGGTGATAAACATCGTTATAGGATACTGATTATATATATTAAGCACCTACCCACTACTGATATTAACTTGTTTGATTTGAATAAATACTTTAGGATCAGAAGGAGCAAGCTGCAGAGCGACAGTCACCTGCTCCTGTGGCACTAGCCTTGCCCCTTTTCAATGGATAGAGAGGGACAGCAGAGGGAACATAATTCACCAAAGACCTGGACAAACAAGGTCTAAGAAGACCTCAACACATGGTAAGTGTTATGTACCTATTTGGTTGTGTGTTTGTTTACGCATGTAAAGTGTGAAAAACATTTCTAAATAGATAACATATGCCAGTCCTGGCTGCCTCATGTTAATTGTATATTATTGTCATCAAAAGTCACAGTGGAGGACATGAACCTTACCGGAACTGTTAACCATATTGCAGCTAATAGCGGGGGTGAGTACCGCCATAATTAGAGCTTGACCCTGGGGCATATGACCCTAAAAAAGGGTTTCCCAATCCTCTCCACTGGTCCCCCCAGAAGTTTCATATTTGTGTTTTAACCCTAAATTGCCACCACCGATTTAATTAGTCAAAGGCTTGATGATTAGTTGACTAATTGAACCATGTGTGCCAGTTAAGAGTTAAAACAAAAATGTGAAACATCTGGAGGGACAGAGGAGAGGTTTGGGAAACTCTGCCCTAAAGGAACCCCAAGGGAGATGCCAAGAGTGAGATCTCCCTTGGGGGATTTCTTAATAGACTTATCAAGGCTAGGATCGTTACACTACTCCCTCTGTTCAGAAAACACAACCTGTGCTTCTCTATCACAAATCCCTCACGCCTTAACAGGACATGCTTTTGAGCCTCATACACTATCCTACTTCTGCTCATCAGAGTAGCAAATGGTAGGAGGGGGTATTGACCTGAGGTAGGCTTGAAGCCAGGTCACTTGACCCTAAGGAAATCACGCTACACACAACAACCCCAAGAGAGTAAGGGCCTCATCAAGGCTAGCGTCATTCAACTTGTCAGGCAGCATGACTACCTTGTTAGGACATTTCTAACTAGTACTAAATGCTGTTGCAATATACTGTCCAATTTTAGCTGGCTCACTGGCTTTCATTTCAATGTGGGATAAAATGCAATGTAGTGCTATAAAACGTTCAAATCCTCAGACCGATTGACTGTAACCTAAGCCTCTGTCTTGCAGGCATTAACTCTTAGGTTGCAGGTATTGAAAATAAACGCTCAAAATAAGAAGAACCACTGCTAATGTACATTAAAACCACATAGTTATGCACATGTCATTTAATGACATATATCTAATATAATGACGTACAGTATATCATCATATTAGGAAATATATCTGTCAGAGTGGATTCTCATCTCTTCACCCAATAAACACAGTTAAACTTAAGTTGCGTTGATGAAGAAATAACACAATTTTTAGTGAATAGTTTCTAGTACCAGTACCCATCCTCCTGCAGTACCCATGTTCCTGCACCTATCCCCACAAGATACAGGCACAGTATGCTAGAATGCCAAACAAATGCGATGCCAACCTTAACATTTTTTAATACAGCCAAGCTATTCTTTTCATGAGAGACTATCATGTTTTTTTTTTGTTTTTTTACATCTCCACAAGACTCCCTGATGCAGGACCTACAGGAGCTGATGGGGAGTTTCACGGGGCCAGATTGTCATGTAACCCCAAAGGTGACTTGGGCAGAGAGGCAGGCCTTGTGTGCACAAAAGTGGGGGGAAAAGAGAGAAGCAATGGTGGACAGCATGCTCTCAGCTGAAGGTACTGTGTTGGGCCAATGTCAGTATTACAACAGTGAGGATGCTGTTGTTGAAGGTACTGTGTTGGGCCAGTGTCAGTATTACAACAGTGAGGATGCTGTTGTTGAAGGTACTGTGTTGGGCCAGTGTCAGTATTACAACAGTGAGGATGCTGTTGTTGAAGGTACTGTGTTACCTTCCAGGAGCAAGGTATGTGTGTTTATTGTTTAGGTGATTCAAATTCAATCTGATAGCACCTCCTGCAATACCAACGTTTTAGTCATGCTACACAATGCATCAGTATTTACAGTCCAAATACATACAACCATTTATTAGTGATTTTTTTTGGGGTGTCACATGTTGGTTTCTAGTTTGTGTTTTGCCACGGCTGTGTGGTTGTGCCACGGCTGTGTGGTTGCGCCACGGCTCTGCAGTTGCGCCCTGACAGTGACGAGTGGCAAGCAGGTCATCCTGATTGGAATAAATGGTAAGTATGTGGTTTTTAAGGACTTTACTTCTATTCACATGTTTTTAAAGAATGTAATGAATTATTTCCTAATAATTACTCCTGACTCAGGGCGCTACAACCTGACCCTTCCTGCCCTGAACTGCTCCGGGTGTCTGAGACATTGGACAGTGGGGCTGGATGACAAACTTGTAAAGAGTGGCTACTGGTCAGCCACTGTGACTCACTAGACCATCTTCACAGTGGACCTCTTCTAGTCCTTTGAAGACATGAAGGTGTTGGCCCCAGGATGCTCCCGTCAAGCCTTTGTGGGAATGCTTGACGGATGAACAAAGCACTTTGGCAGGGTAAGTGTGTATATAATTAGTGGTTAATATTTGCCTGTAATATAAAAATTGTCCCTTACTTATACCTCTGTATGTTTTGCATGTTATTAGAGTGGAAAGATATGTGGCGACACATTCCAGAAGGCATTCCGTGAGTGGACGTACTGGCAGTTTGAAATAGACAAGCTTTGTGGAAGCAATCTCCTCCATTGTCCTGCCTGCTCACAGGAGATGCATGCTATATCAGTGGATGGGAATCACAATCAATACCGCTTCCGGAGAGCCTCAGGGTTTGTACTACCTTATGTGAAAAACTGAGTTTAATGTATTTGGCTAAGGTGTATGTAAACTTCCGACTTCAACTGTAACTTGTATACAATAAAATAAAGATGTCCTTTCAAAATAACAGTAAACATAATGCTTTATAGCTACAATATAGCTAACGTTAGCTAGCTAATGACAAGCTCATCTCTGCTGCCTGGATGCTTTCACGTTTCTCTCGTCTGGGTTTCTTGCTGTTAGCTAGCACATGGACAAGCAGTAGCCTACTGCAGTTGTCAGACTACACCAATTACCAATATTGTATTTTTACACTGCACAAATATTTGAGAACAGTCAGCCCTCGAATGCTAGCGAACTAACGTTAGCATTGACACTGTCTGTATGCTGACTACAGGTTTGGAGCCCACTCTAAAGATGAACCCTTTATCCTGACACCTCTGGAGCGGTGCTGCAGGTAAAACATGGGTGCATGATTAAGCATTAAGGCGCAAAAAGTAGTGTTATCATGAATATATACAGTGAGGGGAAAAAAGTATTTGATCCCCTGCTGATTTTGTACGTTTGCCCACTGACAAAGAAATGATCAGTCTATAATTTTAATGGTAGGTTTATTTGAACAGTGAGAGACAGAATAACAACAAAAAAATCCAGAGAAACACATGTCAAAAATGTTATAAATTGATTTGCATTTTAATGAGGGAAATAAGTATTTGACCCCCTCTCAATCAGAAAGATTTCTGGCTCCCAGGTGTCTTTTATACAGGTAACGAGCTGAGATTAGGAGCACACTCTTAAAGGGAGTAATCCTAATCTCAGTTTGTTACCTGTATAAAAGACACCTGTCCACAGAAGCAATCAATCAATCAGATTCCAAACTCTCCACCATGGTCAAGACCAAAGAGCTCTCCAAGGATGTCAGGGACAAGATTGTAGACCTACACAAGGCTGGAATGGGCTACAAGACCATCGCCAAGCAGCTTGGTGAGAAGGTGACAACAGTTGGTGCGATTATTCGCAAATGGAAGAAACACAAAAGAACTGTCAATCTCCCTCGGCCTGGGACTCCATGCAAGATCTCACCTTGTGGAGTTGCAATAATCAAGAGAACGGTGAGAAATCAGCCCAGAACTACACGGGAGGATCTTGTCAATGATCTCAAGGCAGCTGGGACCATAGTCACCAAGAAAACAATTGGTAACACACTACGCCGTGAAGGACTGAAAGCGCCCGCAAGGTCCCCCTGCTCAAGAAAGCACATATACAGGCCCGTCTGAAGTTTGCCAATGAACATCTGAATGATTCAGAGGAGAACTGGATGAAAGTGTTGTGGTCAGATGAGACCAAAATCGAGCTCTTTGGCACCAACTCAACTCGCCGTGTTTGGGGGAGGAGGAATGCTGCCTATGACCCCAAGAACACCATCCCCACCATCAAACATGGAGGTGGAAACATTATGCTTTGGGGGTGTTTTTCTGCTAAGGGGACAGGACAACTTCACTTTCATAACATTTTTGACATGCGTTTTTCTGTCTCTCACTGTTCAAATAAACCTACCATTAAAATTAAAGACTGATTATTTCTTTGTCAGTGGGCAAACGTACAAAATCAGCAGGGGATCAAATACTTTTTTCCCTCACTGTATACTCATATATACAGTGGGGAGAACAAGTATTTGATACACTACCGATTTTGCAGGTTTTCCTACTTACAAAGCATGTAGAGGTCTGTAATACAAATCCAGAAAATCACATTGTATGATTTTTAAGTAATTAATTTCCATTTTATTGCATGACATAAGTATTTGATCACCTACCAACCAGTAAGAATTCCGGCTCTCACAGACCTGTTAGTTTTTCTTTAATAATAATATAATAATATGCCATTTAGCAGACGCTTTTATCCAAAGCGACTTACAGTCATGCGTGCATACATTTTTGTGTATGGGTGGTCCCGGGGATCGAACCCACTACCTTGGCGTTACAAGTGCCGTGCTCTACCAGCTGAGCTACAGAGGACCACATACAGAGGACTGTACATTCCACTGGACACACATTGGTTGAATCAATGTTGTTTACACATCATTTCAACGAAATTACGTTGAACCAATGTGGAATAGACGTTGAATTGACATCTTTGCCCAGTTAGATATTTGTACCCACCATAAGGTACAATGATACATTTTGGCCACATAAAAGAAACTAACAGCCTTTCATGCAACTTTTTTCAAATCATCATTAGAGTCGCATCATAATGCCTTAGAATGTTCTCCACTCATTATCTGTACTAACTGCACCTGTTTGAACTCGTTACCTGTATAAAAGACACCTGTCCACACACTCAATCAAACAGACTCCAACCTCTCCACAATGGCCAAGACCAGAGAGCTGTGTAAGGACATCAGGGATAAAATTGTAGACCTGCACAAGGCTGGGATGGGCTACAGGACAACAGGCAAGCAGCTTGGTGAGAAGGCAACAACTGTTGGTGCAATTATTAGAAAATGGAAGAAGTTCAAGATGACGGTCAATCAGCCTCGGTCTGGGGCTCCATGCAAGATCTCACCTCGTGGGGCATCAATGATCATGAGGAAGGTGAGGGATCAGCCCAGAACTACACGGCAGGACCTGGTCAATGACCTGAAGAGAGCTGGGACCACAGTCTCAAAGAAAACCATTAGTAACACACTACGCCATCATGGATTAAAATCCTGCAGCGCACGCAAGGTCCCCCTGCTCAAGCCAGCACATGTCCAGGCCCGTCTGAAGTTTGCCAATGACCATCTGGATGATCCAGAGGAGGAATGGGAGAAGGTCATGTGGTCTGATGAGACAAAAATATAGCTTTTTGGTCTAAACTCCACTCGCCGTGTTTGGAGGAAGAAGAAGGATGAGTACAACCCCAAGAACACCATCCCAACCGTGAAGCATGGAGGTGGAAACATCATTCTTTGGGGATGCTTTTCTGCAAAGGGGACAGGACGAATGCACCGTATTGAGGGGAGGATGGATGGGGCCATGTATCGTGAGATCTTGGCCAACAACCTCCTTCCCTCAGTAAGAGCATTGAAGATGGGTCGTGGCTGGGTCTTCCAGCATGACAACGACCCGAAACACACAGCCAGGGCAACTAAGGAGTGGCTCCGTAAGAAGCATCTCAAGGTCCTGGAGTGGCCTAGCCAGTCTCCAGACCTGAACCCAATAGAACATCTTTGGAGGGAGCTGAAAGTCCGTATTGCCCAGCGACAGCCCCGAAACCTGAAGGATCTAGAGAAGGTCTGTATGGAGGAGTGGGCCAAAATCCCTTCTGCAGTGTGTGCAAACCTGGTCAAGACCTACAGGAAACGTATGATCTCTGTAATTGCAAACAAAGGTTTCTGTACCAAATATTGAGTTCTGCTTTTCTGATGTATCAAATACTTATGTCATGCAATAAAATGCAAATTAATTACTTAAAAATCATACAATGTGATTTTCTGGATTTTTGTTTTAGATTCCGTCTCTCACAGTTGAAGTGTACCTATGATAACAATTACAGACCTCTACATGCTTTGTAAGTAGGAATACCTGCAAAATCGGCAGTGTATCAAATACTTGTTCTCCCCACTGTATATAGCAGCTAGAGGAGAGAACATGATAAATGAAAAGTATAATTTATTCCTCTTCTTTCTCAACTTTCACTCCATTACTCTCTCGCTCTCTTCCTCCCTCTAGGATTCGTCGCTCCACCCTCCTGCGTCTGTCTGCGTCTTCTCTCCCTGCTCCAGTACAGTCTGTGATGTCATGAGAGGTTCTCTTTTCCATTATCCTCTATTCTCCGTGGACCCTCTCCGCCCTGGACCGCCGCCTAGCGACCGTGCTCAGAACCGTGAGCCGTTGCCAGGAGTGACAGTGTGGCCACTATGGAGGAGGCGAGGATGATGTCACTCTTATAAGACCTTGGTTACACCTGTGACACATGCAGGGTACACTCTTAGAAAAAAGGATTCCAAATGGGTTCTTCAGCTGTCCCCATAGGAGAACCCTTTTGGGTTCCATGTGGTTCTACATGGAACCCATAAGGGTTCTATCTGGAACCAAAGAGGTTCTATCTGAAACCGAAAAGGTTCTATCTGAAACCGAAAAGGTTCTATCTGGAACCGAAAAGGGTTATCTTATGGAAAAGCCGAAGAACCCTTTAAGGTTCTAGGTAGCACCTTTATTTTCTCAACGTCAACACTTCAACCGTTAAAAGAAATTGTCAAGGCGCATCACCATGGCGTTGATGAATTGTGTGACGTCATTGCGTCAGCAATCCACAAGACTGACATAAGGACATTTGGAGTTCCTGGCATTATTTGTTTGGCTTCTAACTGTTAGAGCGGATAGCTGCATCCCAAATGTCAACCGACATACTGTACCAGTCAAAAGTTTGGACACACCTACTCATTCCAGTTTTTTTTTTACTATTTTGTACATGGTATAATAATAGTGAAGGCATCAAAACTATGAAATCATGTAGTAACCAAAAAAGTGTTATATTTTAGATTCTTCAAAGTAGCCACCCTTTGCCTTGATGACAGCTTTGCACACTCTTGGCATTCTCTCAACCAGCTTCATGAGGTAGTCACCTGGAATGCATTTCAATTAACAGGTGTGCCTTGGTAAAAGTTAATTTGTGGAATTTCTTTCCTCCTTAATGTGTTTGAGCCAATCAGTTGTTTTGTGACAAGGTAGGGGTGGTATACAGAAAATAGCTCTATTTGGTAAAAGACCAAGTCCATATTTTGGCAAGAACAGCTCAAATAAGCAAAGAGAAACGACAGTCCATCATTACTTTAAGAAGTGAAGGTCAGTCAATCCGGAAAATGTCAAGAACTTTTAAATTTCTTCAAGTGCAGTCGCAAAAACCATCAAGCGCTATGATGAAACTGGCTCTCATGAGGACCCCCACAGGAAAGGAAGACCCAGAGTTACCTCTGCTGCAAAGGGTAAATTCATTAGAGTTAACTGCACCTCAGATTGCAGCCCAAATACATGCTTCACAGACAGATCTCAACATCAACTGTTCAGAGGAGACTGTGAATCAGGCCTTCATGGTCGAATTGCTGCAAAGAAACCACTACTAAAGGACACCAATATTAAGAAGAGACTTGCTTGGGCCAAGAAACATGAGCAATGGACATTAGACGGGTGGAAATCTGTCCTTTGTGTCACACTCTGGCTCTGGGGACTTTATATGTTGAGTCAGGGTGTGTAGATTCCGTGTGTTTTTGTGCTGTGTTTTAGTGTCTAGTTGTTCTATGTCTAGGTTGGCCTGAGTGACTCCCAATCAGAGGCAACGAGTGTCAGCTGTTTGCTGGTTGTCTCTGATTGGGAGCCATATTTAAACTGTCGGTTTTCCTTTGTGTTTTGTGGGTTCTTGTTTCGTGTTGGTTGTGTTTGACCGTTTACTGTCACGTTACCGTCTTTTGTTGTTTTGATCGCGTTTCACTAAATAAATGAGTATGTTTGCCTGCAACGCTGCGCCTTGGTCTACTCCTTACCCAGACGATCGTGACAGAAGAACCCACCAAAACTGGACCAAGCAGCGAGTCGAGGAGCCATCGCCAGGGAGATCCCTAGCAGATCTCCGTGGCAGCCTCGACTGGGTCAAGCCGAGGGAAGAGCAGAGAGAGTGGACGTGGGAACAATGGAGGAAGAGCCTCGACTGGGTCAAGCCCATTGAGGAGCTGAATAGCGGGAGTTGGAAGCAGAGGAGTGAGAGTTGGGCGAGAAGTATAGAGGCCTGGCCCACGGGGAGGAGAGAACCCCAGAAATTTTTTAGGGGGGGGCTCACGACGTGGACGACGGGGCAGCAGGAGGCCGCGAAGGAGCAGTCCAGCGGGTGTGCAGAGGAGGCCGCCAGGTTAAGGGGGCCACTGGTCACAGAGGAGAGGGAGAATGTGGAGGCACGGCGAGAGGTACTGGGGTGTGTTACCAGTCCGGTCCGGCCCGTTCCTGATCCCTGCGTAGGGCCAGTGGTGTGTGTCCCCAGTACGGTCCGGCCTGTTCCTGTTCCTCGCATCGAGCCTGTGGTGCGTGTCGTCAGCCCGGCCCGGCCTGTTCCTGCTCCCCACACCGAGCCTATGGTGCGCTTCGTCAGCCCTGTCCGGCCTGTTCCTGCTCCCCGCACAAAGTCTGTGGTGCGTTTCGTCAGCCCTGTCCGGCCCGTTCCTGCTCTCCGCACCAAGTCTGTGGTGCGCGTCGCCAGCCCAGTCCGGCCCATTCCTGCTCCCCGCACCAGGTCTGTGGTGCGTTTCGTCAGCCCTGTCCGGCCTGTTCCTGCTCTCCGCACCAAGTCTGTGGTGCGCGTCGCCAGCCCAGTCCGGCCCATTCCTGCTCCCCGCACCAAGTCTGTGGGGCGTTTCGTCAGCCCTGTCCGGCCCGCTCCTGCTCTCCACACCAGGCCAGTGGTGTGCGTCGTCAGTCCGGTGAGGCCCGTTCCGGCTCCACGCACCAAGCCAGGGGTGCGTATCGTCAGCCCGGTCCGGTCCGTTGCTGCTCCACGCACCAAGCCAGAGGTGCGCATCGTCAGTCAGGTCCGGTCCGTTCCTGCCTCACGCGCCAAGCCAGGGGTGCGCGTCGTCAGTCCGGTGCCTGATCAGGTACTGGTCAGCTGCTCCACAACGGAGCTTAAGCAATCCGCTCCGTCGATGTCCAGTCCTGATCCAGTCAGCGGGGTCAGACCGGACCAGGGGCGCTACGGGGGGATTATGGAGGGGTGGTGGTCAAGCCCGGAGCCGGAGCCGCCTCCGAGGAGGAATGCCCACCCAGCCCTCCCCTGTTTGGGGTTTTGTTGAGGCGCGGTCGCAGTCCGCGCCTTTGGGGGGGGGGTACTGTCACACTCTGGCTCTGGGGACTTTATATGTTGAGTCAGGGTGTGTAGATTCCGTGTGTTTTTGTGCTGTGTTTTAGTGTCTAGTTGTTCTATGTCTAGGTTGGCCTGAGTGACTCCCAATCAGAGGCAACGAGTGTCAGCTGTTTGCTGGTTGTCTCTGATTGGGAGCCATATTTAAACTGTCGGTTTTCCTTTGTGTTTTGTGGGTTCTTGTTTCGTGTTGGTTGTGTTTGACCGTTTACTGTCACGTTACCGTCTTTTGTTGTTTTGATCGCGTTTCACTAAATAAATGAGTATGTTTGCCTGCAACGCTGCGCCTTGGTCTACTCCTTACCCAGACGATCGTGACACTTTGGTCTGATGAGTCCAGATTTTTGGTTCCAACCGCCGTGTCTTTGTGAGACGCAGAGTTGGTGAACGGATGATCTCCCCATGTGTGGTAGCCACCATGAAGCATGGAGGAGGAGGTGTGGGGGTGCTTTGCTGGTGACGCTGTGATTTATTTAGAATTCAAGGCACACTTAACCAGCATGGCTACCACAGCATTCTGCAGCGATACGCCATCCCATCTGGTTTGCTCTTAGTGGGACTATAATTTGTTTTTCAACAAGTCAATGACCTAAAACACACCTCCAGGATGTATAAGGGCTATTTGACCAAGAAGAAGAGTGATGGAGTGCTGCATCAGATGACCTGGCCTCCACAATCACCCGACCTCAACCCAATTGAGATGGTTTGGGATGAGTCGGACGGCAGATTGAAGCATATGTGGGAACTCCTTCAAGACTGTTGAAAAAGCATTTCTCATGAAGCTGGTTGAGAGAATGCCAAGAGTGTGCAAAGCTGTCTTCAAGGCAAAGGGTGGCTACTTTGAAGAATCTAAAAGATATTTAGATTTGTTTAACACTTTTTTAGTTACTTCATGATTCCATGTGTTATTTCATAGCTTTGATGTCTTCAAAAATAAAGAAAAACACTTGAATGAGTAGGTGTATCCAAACTTTTGACAGGTACTGTATAGGGAATAGGATGCCATTTCAGACAGACTATTTGTAGGTCTATTCTAGTCTGGTGAATGGATGTGATGTTTAAATCACTGTGTACATTTATTATTAGGCCTCATTAAATAAAGCTGATTATATTGTGTTATTTAATACATGGAGCGTACTTAGTGAAATAGAGCCCAGTATATACTTTGGTTTAAAAAGGGATAGTTTAACCCAAAATCAATCTCATTATAAATTAGATAGTATTTTACAAAAGCATTTGACAAAAAATCCAAACAATTATAATATTAATTGCAAGATGTGTATTAAGGGCCCGATTCAGACTTGAGATACAGTGAAGGGAAAAAAGTATTTGATCCCCTGCTGATTTTGTATGTTTGCCCACTGACAAAGACATGATCATTCTATAATTTGAATGGTAGGTTTATTTGAACAGTGAGAGACAGAATAACAACAAAGAAATCCAGAAAAACGCATGTCAAAAATGTTATAAAATGATTTGCATTTTAATGAGGGAAATAAGTATTTGACCCCTCTGCAAAACATGACTTAGTACTTGGTGGCAAAACCCTTGTTGGCAATCAGAGGTCAGACGTTTCTTGTAGTTGGCCACCAGGTTTGCACACATCTCAGGAGGGATTTTGTCCCACTCCTCTTTGCAGATCTTCTCCAAGTCATTAAGGTTTCGAGGCTGACGTTTGGCAACTCGAACCTTCAGCTCCCTCCACAGATTTTCTATGGGATTAAGGTCTGGAGACTGGCTAGGCCACTCCAGGACCTTCATGTGCTTCTTCTTGATCCACTCCTTTGTTGCCTTGGCCGTGTGTTTTGGGTCATTGTCATGCTGGAATACCCATCCACGACCCATTTTCAATGCCCTGGCTGAGGGAAGGAGGTTCTCACCCAAGATTTGACGGTACATGTCCCCGTCCATCGTCCCTTTGATGCGGTGAAGTTGTCCTGTCCCCTTAGCAGAAAAACACCCCCAAAGCATAATGTTTCCACCTCCATGTTTGACGGTGGGGATGGTGTTCTTGTGGTCATAGGCAGCATTCCTCCTCCTCCAAACACGGCGAGTTGAGTTGATGCCAAAGAGCTCGATTTTGGTCCCATCTGACCACAACACTTTCACCCAGTTCTCCTCTGAATCATTCAGATGTCCATTGGCAAACTTCAGACGGGCCTGTATATGTGCTTTCTTGAGCAGGGGGACCTTGCGGGCGCTGCAGGATTTCAGTCCTTCACGGTGTAGTGTGTTACCAATTGTTTTCTTGGTGACTATGGTCCCAGCTGCCTTGAGATCATTGACAAGATCGTCCCGTGTAGTTCTGGGCTGATTCCTCACCGTTCTCATGATCATTGCAACTCCACGAGGTGAGATCTTGCATGGAGCCCCAGGCTGAGGGAGATTGACAGTTATTTTGTGTTTCTTCCATTTGCGAATAATCGCACCAACTGTTGTCACCTTCTCACCAAGCTGCTTGGCGATGGTCTTGTAGCCCATTCAAGCCTTGTGTAGGTCTACAATCTTGTCCCTGACATCCTTGGAGAGCTCTTTGGTCTTGGCCATGGTGGAGAGTTTGGAATCTGATTGATTGATTGCTTCTGTGGACAGGTGTTTTTTATACAGGTAACAAGCTGAGATTAGGAGCACTCCTTTTAAGAGTGTGCTCCTAATCTCAGCTCATTACCTGTATAAAAGACACCTGGGAGCCAGAAATCTTTCTGATTGAGAGGGGGTCAAATACTTATTTCCCTCATTAAAATGCAAATCAATTTATAAAATTTTTGACATGCGTTTTTCTGGATTTTTTTGTTGCTATTCTGTCTCTCACTGTTCAAATAGTCAGTGGGCAAATGTACAAAATCAGCAGGGGATCAAATACTTTTTTCCCTCACTGTATGTAGACTTAACATGGACAAGTTAATAAAACATGGACATTAGGCAATATTTTGGGACTTAAAATGATGTTAAGTTCTCAAGTCTCAATAGGGTCCGACATGAACAACAGTGTGGGTGTATAGTCTTGTACATTAATGAAGTTACAGAAATTATTTCCCAGTTTGTTGTGCCATGACACTCTACAACATTATGGGCAACAGTTTCTTCTTGCTAAAACACACTCAAAAAGGTAAAAACAACCAGCGCAATGACCAGTTTGGTATATTATCTTGTTCCCCTTTCAGATATACAAAGCAAAGCTTTTAGCCACAGCTCAGTGTCAAGCCATGAGACCGCAACCCATGTAGAACTTAACCAAGACCCTATAGTAGACCCTATAGTATACTATATTAAACCCTATAGTAGACCCTATAGTATACTATATTAAACCCTATAGTACACCCTATAGTATACTATATTAAACCCTATAGTATACTATATTAAACCCTATAGTACACCCTATAGTATACTATATTAAACCCTATAGTAGACCCTATAGTATACTATATTAAACCCTATAGTAGACCCTATAGTATACTATATTTAACCCTATAGTATACTATATTAAATCCTATAGTATACTATATTAAACCCTATAGTAGACCCTATAGTATACTATATTTAACCCTATAGTATACTATATTAAACCCTATAGTAGACCCTATATTATACTATATTAAACCCTATAGTATACTATATTAAACCCTATAGTAGACCCTATAGTATACTATATTAAACCCTATAGTACACCCTATAGTATACTATATTAAACCCTATAGTATGCTATATTAAACCCTATAGTAGACCCTATAGTATACTATATTAAACCCTATAGTACACCCTATAGTATACTATATTAAACCCTATAGTATGCTATATTAAACCCTATAGTATACTATATTAAACCCTATAGTAGACCCTATAGTACAGTCATGGTCAAAATATTTGAGAATGACACAAGTATTGGCCTTCACAAAGTTCGCTGCTTCAGTGTTATGAGCTATTTTTGTCAGATGTTACTATGGTATACTGAAGTATAATTACAAGCATTCCATGAGTGTCAAAGGCTTTTATTGACAATTACATTAAGTTTATGCAAAGAGTAAATATTTACAGTGCTGACCCTTCTTTTTCAAGACCTCTGCAATCCGCCCTGGCATGCTGTCAATTAACTTCTGGGCCACATCCTGACTGATGGCAGCTCATTCTTGCATAATCAATGCTTGGAGTTTGTCAGAATTTGTGGGTTTTTGTTTGTCCACCCGCCTCTTGAGTTCTCAATGGGATTCAGGTCTGGGGAGTTTCCTGGCCATGGACCCAAAATGTCTATGTTTTGTTCCCCGAGCCACTTAGTTATCACTTTTGCCTTATGGCAAGGTTCTCCATCATGCTGGAAAAGGCATTGTTCGTCACCAAACTGTTCTTGGATGGTTGGGAGAAGTTGCTCTCGGAGGATGTGTTGGTACCATCCTTTATTCATGGCTGTGTTCTTAGGCAAAATTGTGAGTGAGCCCACTCCCTTGGCTGAGAAGCAACCCCACACATGAATGGTCTCAGGATGCTTTACTGTTGGCATGACACAGGACTGATGTTAGCGCTCACCTTGTCTTCTTCGGACAAGGTGTTTTCCGGATGCACCAAACAATCGGAAAGTGGATTCATCAGAGAAAATGACTTTACCCCAGTCCTCAGCAGTCCAATCCCTGTACCTTTTGCAGAATATCAGTCTGTCCCTGATGTTTTTCCTGGAGAGAAGTGACTTCTTCGGTGCCCACCAGGCCATCCTCTAAAAGTCTTCACCTCACTGTGCGTGAAGATGCACTCACACCTGCCTGCTGCCATTCCTGAGCAAGCTCTAAACTGGTTGTGCACCGATTCCTTGCAGGTAACCATGGTTAACAGAGGAAGAACAATGATTTCAAGCACCACCCTCCTTTTAAAGCTTCCAGTCTGTTATTCTAACTCAATTAGCAAGGCAGAGTGATCTCCAGCATTGTCCTCGTCAACACTCTCACCTGTGTTAACGAGAGAATCACTGACATGATGGCAGCTGGTCCTTTTGTGGCAGGGCTGAAATGCAGTGGAAATGTTTTTGGGGGATTAAGTTCATTTTCATGGCAAAGAGGGACTTTGCAATTAATTGCAATTCATCTGATCACTCTTAATGACATTCTAGAGTATATGCAAATTGCCATCATCAACACTGAGGCAGCAGACTTTGTGAAAATTAGTATTTGTGTCATTCTCAAAACCTTTGACCACGACTGTATACTATATTAAACCCTATAGTATACAATATTAAACCCTATACTATATTAAACCCTATAGTAGACCCTATAGTATACTATATTAAACCCTATAGTAAACCTTATAGTATAGTATATTAAACCCTATAGTATACCCTATAGTATACTATATTAAAACCTATAGTATACAATATTAAACCTAATACTATACTATATTATTCCCTATAATATACCCTATAGTATACTATATTAAACCCTATATTAAAGCTAATAGTATACTATATCAAACCCTATAGTAGACCCTATAGTATACTAAAGTAAACCCTATAGTAGACCCTATAGTATACTATATTAAACCCTATTGTAGACCTTATAGTATACTATATCAAACCCTATAGTATACCATATATTAAACTATATTAAACCCTATAGTAGACCCTATAGTATACTATATTAAACCCTATAGTATACCCTATAATATACTATATTAAACCCTATAGTATACCCTATATTAAACGGAATTAAACCCTATAGTAGACCCTATAGTATACTATATTAAACCCTATAGTATACCCTATATTATACAATATTAAACCATATATTAAACCCTATAGTATACTATATTAAACCCTATAGTATACCCTATATTAAACTATACTAAACCCTATAGTATACTATATTAAACCCTATAGTAGACCCTATAGTATATTATATCAAACCCTATAGTAGACCCTATAGTATACTAAATTAAACCCTATAGTACACCCTATAGTATACTATATTAAACCCTATAGTATACAATATTAAACCCTATACTATACTATATTAATCCCCATAATAGACTCTATAGTATACTATATTAAACCCTATAGTAAACCTTATAGTATCCTATATTAAACCCTATAGTAGACCCTATAGTATACTATACTATATCAAACCCTATAGTAAACCTTATAGTATACTATATCAAACCCTATAGTAGACCCTATAGTATACTATATTAAACTCTATAGTACACCCTATAGTATACAATATTAAACCCTATAGTAGAACCTATAGTATACCATATTAAACCCTATAGTATAGTATATTAAACCCTATAGTATACCCTATATTATACTATATTAAACCCTATAGTAGACCCTATAGTATACTATATTAAACCCTATAGTATACTATATTAAACCGTATAGTATACCCTATATTAAACCCTATAGTATAGTATATTAAACCCTATAGTATACCCTATATTATACTATATTAAACCCTATAGTATACCCTATAGTATACTATATTAAACCCTATAGTATACCCTATATTAAACTATATTAAACCATATGTTAAACCCTATAGTATACAATATTAAACCCTATAGTAGACCCTTTAGTATACTATATTAAACCCTACATTAAACCCTATAGTATACTATATTAAACCCTATACTATACTATATTAATCCCCATAATAGACCCTATAGTATACTATATTAAACCCTATAGTAGACCCTATAGTATACTATATCAAACCCTATAGTAGACCCTATAGTATACTATATTAAGCTCTATAGTACTCCCTATAGTATACAATATTAAACCCTATAGTATACACTATATTATACTATATTAAACACTATAGTAGACCCTATAGTATACTATATTAAACCCTATAGTATACCCTATATTAAACTATATTAAACCCTATAGTAGACCCTATAGTATATTATATCAAACCCTATAGTAGACCCTATAGTATACTAAATTAAACCCTATAGTAGACCCTATAGTATACTAAATTAAACCCTATAGTTCACCCTATAGTATACTATATTTTACCCTATAGTACACTATATTAAACCCTATAGTATACAATATTAATCCCCATAATAGACCATATAGTATACTCTATTAAACCCTATAGTAAACCTTATAGTATACTATATTGAACCCTATAGTAGACCCTATAGTATACTATATCAAACCCTATAGTAAACCTTATAGTATACTATATCAAACCCTATAGTAGACCCTATAGTATACTATATTAAGCTCTATAGTACACCCTATAGTATACACTATTAAACCCTATAGTAGAACCTATAGTATACTATATTAAACCCTATAGTATAGTATATTAAACCCTATAGTATACCCTATATTATACTATATTAAACCCTATAGTAGAACCTATAGTATACTATATTAAACACTATAGTATACCCTATATTAAACTATATTAAACCCTATAGTATCCTATATTAAACCCTATAGTATACTATATTAAGCTCTATAGTACACCCTATAGTATACAATATTAAACCCTATAGTAGACCCTATAGTATACTATATTAAACCCTATAGTATACAATATTAAACCCTACAATAAACCCTATAGTATACTATATTAAACCCTATAGTATACTATATTAAACCCTATAGTATAGTATATTAAACCCTATAGTAGACCCTATAGTATACTATATTAAACCCTATAGTAGACATTTTACATTTACATTTTAGTCATTTAGCAGACGCTCTTATCCAGAGCGACTTACAGTTAGTGAATACATATTTTTTATATACTGGCCCCCCGTGGGAATCGAACACACAACCCTGGCGTTGCAAACGCCATGCTCTATCAACTGAGCTACATCCCTGCCGGCCATTCCTTCCCCTACCCTGGACAAATTGTGCGGCGCCCATGAGTGGACCCTATAGTATACTATATTAAACCCTATAGTATACTATATTAAACCCTATAGTATACTATATTAAACGCTATAGTAGACCCTATAGTATACTATATTAAAACCTATAATAGACCCTATAGTATACTACATTAAACCCTATAGTATACCCTATAATATACCATATTAAACCCTATAGTAAACTATATTAAAACCTATATACTTCAGTATACTATATTCATATTATATTAAATATATTATATTAGTAGTAATAATAAAAATAATATAAATATAAATACTTATTTCTTCTGTGCTGCCGACAGCGCAGCTTTTAAAGACAATTTTATAATCACATCAAGGTAAATGCTGTGGAGCTTGGCTTAAGTGTTATTACCTTAAAAATAATGCAACTTTGATTGAATCCCAGGCAGAGTCATCTTATGTTCAGGTCTTCTGGTGTTCAGGCTGCATCCATAATGGAACCCTATTCCCTACATAGTGCACTAGAGCGAACAAGGTACCATTTGGGACGCAGGCAAGATCATCTTCTATTCAGGTCTGGTTGTAGTCTTCTTGGTTCTGGGTTTGTTGACTGCTATAGAGCACAGAGGGGTCCTCCTCAGCTACTTGTGCCGGAGGTCTGTTATGAAAGGAGATGCAACATGTCATTATCAATCTTCACTTCTGGGGTCTCATTTTAAGTAATCATGTAGATGTTAATACGTTTAAAACAAACAACTGCTGGTCTGCATAACAAGTAATTGATGCATTCCTAACTGTCAAGCACAAGTACCATCTAATAAAACATTTTTATTGAGATGTTGTAATGGCTGGACTTGCTCACCGGATGGCAGCACTGGGGGGGTTGAATTTCACAACATCATACTGGACATCCTCATCCTCTTTGTGGGGTTGAGGCAGTTGGACAGTGGAGTACAGAGGCACTTCCTGGTTATTGGAGCAATAGAGGTGGACATTGGCTAGTGAACGTCACCCTGCTCGTCTGTGCTGCAGTAGGGGCCATGGCCATGCCTGAGACGTTGTCATACACTGGACTGAGTCTCCCTGGAGAGGAGAAACGACAGACAATAGAAGCATACCTTGGGACTATTCCATTGGTTCCATTGTGCCAGGCAAGATTAATCGAACACTGATAAAAATATCTGAAAGAAAACAAATACTTTTTGACCTGAACTCACCTGTCCATTCCCTGCTGTGTCCCTTGTGTCAGATTTTGAGGCTTTCTTCATGTTTAAAAACATAATAATGAATGAATGTATCATTGAATAACAATCAAGTTAGTAACAAATCAAAATGCTAAAGTGAAAGATAAGTCTTAGAAAGATGCTCACCTGAACCACATGAAGCCAGAGAGACAGAGGATGAGAACCACAACTACAATTCCTATAGATGCATTATTCTGTACTTCTGTCTGTCCCATCAGCTGCACTAAAACCTGGTAAAGGGTTTTACAATAAATATGTCTACATCTTTTTGGAACAAATGTATTCTAGAAGAGGCCTCTGGTCCATACAAAAAAACAACATATAAATAAAATTAGAAGCAGATGTTGTTGAGCAGATAATTTATTTAATTCATTGATCAATTGAATACATGAATACACACCTAGTATTGTTGAAACATTATACAATTATTTAATGGATAATAGGAGTTAATTAATTAAATAAGATACATCCCTGAATACCCCCACTCACGTCAACATCCCCCTCTACACACAAAGGCTTCACTATGACATTTTCCATGAGGACCTTTGGCCATTTGGACGACACGTTTGTGCTTTCTGGTATTTTTTCAGTGACCCTGAATGAGCAACGCTCTTTCAACAAAGACAGGAGTAAGGTTTATCTCCAGCGTGTGAGAAGGAATTGAGTTTAATAAGCATACTGAGTTGAACATCGTTAGACACAGTCGCAAATAATTATATTTCTAAAGAGAAACGGGGCTGGCTGATAGACTTTAGTTCCTCGATCCCGGTTGCTGCCCAATACTCCAGTACAGTAGGTGGCCTCATGCACCATAACGTTGGATGCCAACCGCCGATAAACCCCACAGAAGATGATCTATTTTCATTGTTAGGGTGGCCACTTGAGTATCTAGTCATATGATGGATAATCTGACTTTCAAATCAGTGGATGTGAACAAGTGCAAACTTTGGGAGGAAGGAGAGATAATTAAGTAATATCACAGATTCCTGATTATAAAATCCAAACCAGTTTTACCGTCAGATGTTTTTTGTCCAGCGATTTAAACCAAACACAGGAAGGTGGAGGAGCAAAAATGATGAAGACTAGGCCTAGACATTTTATACAGCACAGCATACTGTTAAAAGGAAACCAGACTTACCGGGTCCATCATGGAAGCTATTGTTTCTTACTAAGACAATAACTGTGTAGGCTACAGTACGTTTACTTTGTTTTCACAGCGTTCAGATAAGGATTAGGGGGTTGCCGGGAGAGAATTCCAGTCTCAAGGCTGCAACTGATGCACCCTTAGACCAGAGCAATCAAACATCTATTTAAATATCAAAACTCAATTACGTTATGATAACATAACGTCTCACATCTCATGTAGGCAAATCTTACTCCAGAAAGTTCCTGGATAAGATTTTACCTGATATATAAAAGTCGAGTAAAGTCAACAAAACCCCTTTCACTAAGAATACTATTGTCTGCTATCGTCTACTTTTACCTGGAAGCAACTTGGAACAGAGTTCTATATTAGTCCAGATGTTCTCAAGGCTGTTGTTGCATCTCCCACCCTGCAGTCTTAGAAACATAAAGATAGACAACAAACACACTTTATACCTGGTGAAAAACTACACCTGATTCTTCAATTAAGCAGGACAAAGTACTTATTATAACAGATGTGTAGCACTGTAAGACACGTGTTTCTCTGTTGATTGTTTTAAACCTGTTTTATTCTCAGGACCATGACTATAACATTGAGTGTTGGGACACAGGGCAACAACATATCCTGGTCTCTTCTACATAATACAACTAAACATTTAAAAAAATACATATTTTAAAAAATGAATATAAAATCAGTAATGCAAAACAAAACAAGAAAACATGAAACCACATTGCAGATGTATGTTTTACAATGACATTTAAATGCAAGCATTCGTTCTGAGTAACAAATCACCAATAAAAAGTAGAATGGTAAGGTATAAGATATTATCAAGTGTATTTCCAGAGTGAAGAGAGAGAAGTTTGGTAGGAGACCTTACTGGCCGTGAGAAAACAGAAGAATGTGAGGTCTGTGGTTGACATGACCTATAAGTACTGATGGGCAGAGCTGGCTTCCTGCCCCCATGATGCCTCTTCCAAACAACCAACACATAATTCGATTCACAATAAAAATGTGTGAACATCTTGTTGGACCACAGTTAATATAAAATAACGAAAGTTGAAAGATATCCCTATTAAAATACGTTAAAATAAATTCAACAACATAATTTGACCACGCTAATAGGCCTATGGCTTCTGTACTTCCGTATGTCCCATCAGCTACACTAAAACCTGGTGAAGGGATTTACAATAAATATGAGGCCTATGCGCCTTATCAAAAATAGATTATTATTAAAGTTTTTAAAAACAATGTGATTAGCAGATGTTGTTGAGTAGATAATGGATTTAGTTTATTGAATACACACCTAGTGCTGTTGAAACATTATTCTACATTATACAATTATTTAATGGATAATAGGAGTTAATTAAAAAAGATACAGCTCTGAACACCCCCACCCCACCCCACCACACACACACACACATAGCCCTCCTACTAAGAGACTCTTGATACAAATGGATCCAGAGCTGCATATTATGCTACACAGGTTACCATGGTAATCAGACTTAGAAAACTGTTAGAGAATAGGAGATGGATGACTCTTTACATTTTCTATTGAAACTTTATTTAGGGATCTGGAACCGGTGCAGGAGAGGAGGGAGATAAAAGATGACATGTTTGTGCTTTCTGGTGATTTTTCAGTGACCCTGAATGAGCAAAGCTCTTTCCACATAGACAGGAGTAAGGTTTCTCTCCAGTGTGTGTGAGCTGGTGTCTAGTCAGATTTCCTGACACCATGAAGCTCTTCCCACACTGATCACAGCTATAAGGCTTCTCTCCTGTGTGTGTGAACTGGTGTGTAATCAGGGATCCTGAATTCCTGAAACTCTTCCCACACTGATCACAGCTATAAGGCTTCTCTCCTGTGTGTGTGAACTGGTGTGTAATCAGGGATCCTGAATTCCTGAAACTCTTCCCACACTGATCACAGCTATAAGGCTTCTCTCCTGTGTGTATGCGTTGGTGTGTAGTCAGGGATCCTGAACGATTGAAGCTCTTCCCACACTGATCACAGCTATAAGGCTTCTCTCCTGTGTGTGTGCGTTTGTGTATAGTCAGGGATCCTGATTGATTGAAGCTCTTCCCACACTGATCACAGCTATAAGGCTTCTCTCCTGTGTGTATGCGTTGGTGTCTAGTCAGCTGTACTGATTCATTGAAGCTCTTCCCACACTGATCACAGCTATAAGGCTTCTCTCCTGTGTGTATGCGTTGGTGTGTAGTCAGGGATCCTGAATGATTGAAGCTCTTCCCACACTGATCACAGCTATAAGGCTTCTCTCCTGTGTGTATGCGTTGGTGTATAGTCAGGGCACCTGAATGATTGAAGCTCTTCCCACACTGATCACAGCTATAAGGCTTCTCTCCTGTGTGTATGCGTTGGTGTGTAGTCAGGGATCCTGAACGATTGAAGCTCTTCCCACACTGATCACAGCTATAAGGCTTCTCTCCTGTGTGTATGTGTTGGTGTGTATTCAGGGATCCTGAATGATTGAAGTTCGTCCCACACTGATCACAGCTATAAGGCTTCTCTCCTGTGTGTTTGCGTTGGTGTGTAATCAGGGATCCTGAATGATTGAAGCTCTTCCCACACTGATCACAGCTATAAGGCTTCTCTCCTGTGTGTATGTGTTGGTGTGTAGTCAGTTCTCCTGAACGATTGAAGCTCTTCCCACACTGATCACAGCTATAAGGCTTCTCTCCTGTGTGTATGCGTTGGTGTGCAATCAGGGATCCTGAACGATTGAAGCTCTTCCCACACTGATCACAGCTATAAGGCTTCTCTCCTGTGTGTATGCGTTGGTGTCTAGTCAGGGCACCTGAATGATTGAAGCTCTTCCCACACTGATCACAGCTATAAGGCTTCTCTCCTGTGTGTATGCGTTGGTGTGTAGTCAGGGATCCTGAACGATTGAAGCTCTTCCCACACTGATCACAGCTATAAGGCTTCTCTCCTGTGTGTATGCGTTGGTGTCTAGTCAGGTGTACTGATTCACTGAAGCTCTTCCCACACTGATCACAGCTATAAGGCTTCTCTCCTGTGTGTGTGCGTTGGTGTATAGTCAGGGATTGTGAATGATTGAAGCTCTTCCCACACTGATCACAGCTATAAGGCTTCTCTCCTGTGTGTATGCGTTGGTGTCTAGTCAGGGCACCTGAATGATTGAAGCTCTTCCCACACTGATCACAGCTATAAGGCTTCTCTCCTGTGTGTATGCGTTGGTGTGTAGTCAGTTCTCCTGAACGATTGAAGCTCTTCCCACACTGATCACAGCTATAAGGCTTCTCTCCTGTGTGTATGCGTTGGTGTGCAATCAGGGATCCTGAATGATTGAAGCTCTTCCCACACTGATCACAGCTATAAGGCTTCTCTCCTGTGTGTATGCGTTGGTGTGCAATCAGGGATCCTGAATGATTGAAGCTCTTCCCACACTGATCACAGCTATAAGGCTTCTCTCCTGTGTGTATGCGTTGGTGTGTAGTCAGGGATCCTGAACGATTGAAGCTCTTCCCACACTGATCACAGCTATAAGGCTTCTCTCCTGTGTGTATGTGTTTGTGTCTAGTCAGGTGTACTGATTCACTGAAGCTCTTCCCACACTGATCACAGCTATAAGGCTTCTCTCCTGTGTGTATGCGTTGGTGTCTAGTCAGGGCACCTGAATGATTGAAGCTCTTCCCACACTGATCACAGCTATATGGCTTCTCTCCTGTGTGTATGCGTTGGTGTCTAGTCAGGTGTACTGATTCACTGAAGCTCTTCCCACACTGATCACAGCTATAAGGCTTCTCTCCTGTGTGTATGCGTTGGTGTCTAGTCAGGGCACCTGAATGATTGAAGCTCTTCCCACACTGATCACAGCTATAAGGCTTCTCTCCTGTGTGTATGTGTTGGTGTGTAGTCAGGTTTCCTGAATGATTGAAGCTCGTCCCACACTGATCACAGCTATAAGGCTTCTCTGCAGTGTGAATCCGCAACTCCGTCTGTTTAGAAAAACACTTCCCACAGCCAGAGCAGCGGTGGGGAGGTTTCTTCCCTATACGTCTCTGCTTGTGTTTAGTGAGACGTTCTGATCTGGAGTGACTCTTCTGGAGAGACGTCTTGTCAGAATCATGTTGTTGTTGAGCCTCCCCAGATGATAAGCCCTTCCCACTGAGAGAGCAATGGTTAGGGCTGTCCCCTGTGAAACAAAGATATTGAATAGCATGGACATCTGAAATCTACTTGATGGGACTTTGATAAATGCTGAAAATTGCCAATCAAAATAAACATACTACCACAGCGACCACGTTATTTTTTTAGAAGCATATTTGTTTCCGAATTCGGACAAGTAAACTATTTATAAGATGCATACTTTCACTTTTTCCAAACTCACTGCACTCGTGCAAAAGAAGGACGTTTTTGCGCTGCTCGTGCTAGCACATGCACAGATTAAATATGCCTACATGAATCTAATTAAGGCGTTTACGTGTCCTAATCATTCTAAAGATTGCTCAGAAAACCAGGTGTTTTTAACAACGTTACTTGGATTGTCACCTAAAGCCAATTAAGATAAGCAGAGTAAGGTGTTTACATGACTAATGCCATACTCTGCCTACTGCCATAACTAGTTTAATGTCCAATTATGAGTGTGCATGTAAACACTCATTGTACAGCCCTAGTTATTTTGTTACTTTGACAAAGTCATTTCTGAAGATTATTATGAATGTGATTAGTAATTCATTTACGTCCGTCCCTCATTTTAAAGTCAACCCTGTTACATGAACTGAACTCTCATTTTAATATGTTGAAACTATTCCTTAAAAAATATGTTTGCAAAAGAAACATTGAAAATCTAATAGTCAAATCATAGAGTAAAAGCAGGTGAGCTAGTCCTAATCTTTGTCAATTTTATTCTGTTTTGTGGTGGAAAACTGTGCAAGTAAACCCCTTCACCCATACATAAACAATCTAGAAATGTTTTAACAAGTACATTTTTTGTGAAGATTGCATTCAAAACAACCTTCCATTCCCTCTGTCACAAGCGGTTTTATGGCTGATTTAAAGGACTATTTCACCCATGTAATGCACTGGCTTTGTTGTTTTCAGCAGTCCCCTGTTACGTTCAACCATGTCACTTTATTTGGCACATAGCACTTAGAATAGTAATATTTGTATTCAATGTCTTGTGATTGGAAAACACATTTATGAAGTTGAACATGTGCTCTTTATGACCAAATGATAATTAGGTGGAAAATTATTTTATTTTTTTACTATGTTACACTTTTAAAAATGGGTCGAACTACCCATATTTTCTCATCAATGTATAATTAATCAATTAATGACTAAAGTGCATAAAGATGGCAGACTTCTGATATGATGTCATTGAAAATTGGGAACATGTTTACTGTGCTAATGACCATACCAAAAAAACAGTAAAAGGAGAGCAATGTACAATACAGTGAACTTAGCAAAATTAGGAATTTATGGTAGGTACATGTGGGCCGCCATCTTTATGCACCTCCACTATTGTTACAGAAGCAGACTGTAGTGTAATCTACACACCATGGTTCTTACTTAATGAAATCAAATCTCCATCTTCCTTCTCTTCTCCTCCTCCTCTCTCAGTTCCACTCTGCCCCGGTGTTTTCCTGCAGTCGACCAGACCCAGCAGTAATGCGGTACCGGGAGGCGTTTGACCTGGGAACTCCTGGAGGGTGGAGGGGAACGGGCTAGCTTTGTCCTGTTGGCAACAATAAATATTAAACACAGTTTATCATTAAACCAAATATTTGATTAATTTAGTCTACACCTCTGACTGATTTGGATGCATCCCTAGAATATCTAATTTTTCCTGAAATGTTCAATCATTCACTACTTCCCACAAATCTAATAGCATTGTGGTCCCATCTGATCTTGCCTCCTCCCGACTGCCTTTCATTTTTTAAGAATTTAATTTTATTGCCATTACATATTAGAAGGCAATTCATTATTGGAACATGGGTTGTCTCACCCCACAAAAGGGGTTCTACAGAAAAGTTGGGAGCATGAACATGGACAGAATAAAAGCTTTGGATGGGTGGGTGATAACCAGGCGAGGCAGATGGGATTGTATGGCAGGGACTTTAGCCCCACGGTACCTATCCCTGTGAGTCCACCATGGCTACTCCCACCTCCAGTAGTTGATTTACAAGTGTTGGAGAGAGTACAGAAAGACAGGGAGGGGGTTGATCCATCTGTTGTTATTTAATAGGAAACTGTAAATCTTAATTTTTGCCCATATATACAGATGGACCAAAAGACCCAAGGACAGGTAAGACTGGATCAGCCTTCGTTGAACAGGAAAGTGGGGTGGCTATCAGGAGACATATTATATTACATTCCACCTGGCTGTGAACAAGGAAGAGCTGATGGGCATACGGTTGGCCTTGCTGTGGGTTGAGGAAGTCAAGCCAGACAGAGTAGTTATATGTTCTGACTCATGTGCAGTGTTGATAAGTCTGTAATCATTTAGCTCACATAGCAGACAAGGCCTGCTATATGAGGGAATTCAAATTCATGCCTGGGTGAGACAGATGGGTGTCCATATAAGCTTTGCTTAGGTCCCGGCCCATGTGGGGGTGGAAGGGAATGAGGAAGTAGATGTGCTAGCTAAACAGGCCCTTAGGAGACAGGAGACAGGAGGTTAAGGTGCCAATGAGCAAGACAGAGGCTAAGGGAATGATATGGGCAGTGGTGGTGCAGAGATGGCAGGAACAGTGAAACAGTGACACTAAGTGCATGCATCTATTGATTGTTTACATTTTAGTCATTTAGCAGAAACTCTGATCTAGAGCGACTTACAGGAGCAATTAGGGTTACTGCCGATAAACCCCACAGAATAAGATGTATTTTCATTGTGAGTTGCCACTTGAGTATATGGTCATACAGTGGCTTGCGAAGAGTATTCACCCCCCTTGGCATTTTTCCTATTTTGTTGCCTTACAACCTGGATTTAAAATGTATTTTCTGGGGGTTTGTTTGCCTACCACCCTTGAAGATGCAAGAAATAAGACAAAAAAACTGAAAACTTGAGCGTGCATAACTATTCACCCCCACAAATTGTATGAGGGACAATGGGGTAGAGGAATTGAGTTTGATGAGAATACTGAGTAGAACATCGTTAGATACAGTCTCAAATATTTATATTTTTTTAAGAGAAACGGGGCTGGCATATAGGATTTAGTTCCTCGATCCCTGTCGCTGGCCCACACTCCAGTACAGTAGGTGGTGTAAAGTACCATAAAGTTAGATGACAACCGCTGATAAACCCCACAGAATAAGATGTATTTTAATTTTGAGTGGCCACTTCCGAGTATCTGGTCATATAATGGATAATCAGATTTTCAAATCAGTGGAGGTGAACAAGTGCACACTTTGGGAGGAAGGAGAGATCATTAAGTACTAGAAACAGATTCCTACGCATGATATAGTAGTAGGTTATCTTGCTGAAGGAAAAAAAAAATCCAACAAGTTGTAGTCTTTTTTTTGTTGTCCAGCCATTAACACGGAACAGAGGAATGTGGAGGATCAAATATGATAACAACTAGTCCTAGACATTTTATACAGCAGGCCTATACTGTTAAAAGGAAACCAGACTTACCGGATCCGTTGGGGAAGCTATTGTTTCTTCAGACATTCTGGCTCACACTGGCCATGCAATAGCAAAATACACAGCTATCTCGATTTAAGAGCTCATTGCAGAGATATTAGAGAAAGGAGGATCTAGGAATCTCATTCGTCAATGAATGGAGGAACGTATAACGCCTCACCCAGCAGACTGTAGAACAATCGCGTTCAGGTTGTCACTCTGGGTCACGCGGTTGCCAAACTAATCGTAACGCAATCCCTTCTCAGAGTCAGGGTATGAGTCCAGAAACCTGCATATTTTCCTCCACAGTAGGTCATGTCACGATTCCAAAGCTATACGATATTACAGAGAACAAGTAAATTATCTCACATATAGGAAATGATTTGCAATGAAGAAATTAGTCTCCTTCTTCGATGAGGTTTAACGGCGGTTGGCATCCAATTTGTTGCATTACCGCCACCTAGTAGACTGGAGTACAACTCCCTTATATTTTGTTTGAAAATTAAAATAAAGTAAAGAAATACCCTACCATCTAACACTACACTCACAAATTCAAAAATATTATTAATAATTAACACCACCCTACTCCACTAGTTACATATATTCATTCCTACCTCATGCCCTCAACCTGAAATGATAGGACATCACCACTTAACACTCCATGTTAACTCTTCTGATGTCAAGTCTCACACACCCAAATCCCTCTCTGCAGCTGCCACCACAATCTCAATTTTCTGTGACTTACGTTCCATCCCTGCAGTACAATGAATAACCATTGTTATAAATGCTAAAAATCGAATCTTACTGAAACATACACTACCGTTCAAAAGTTTGGGGTCACTTAGAAATGTCCTTGTTTTCGAAAGAAAAGAAAAAATGTGTCCATTAAAATAACATCAAATTGCTCAGAAATACAGTGTAGACATTGTTAATGTTGTAAATGGCTATTGTAGCTGGAAACGGCTGATTTTCTATGGAATATCTACATAGGCGTACAGAGGCCCATTATCAGCAACCATCAGTCCTGTGTTCCAATGGCACGTTGTGTTTGCTAATCCAAGTTTATCATTTTAAAAGGCTAATTGATCATTAGAAAACCCTTTTGCAATTATGTTAGCACAGCTGAAAACTCTTGTGCTGATTAATGAAGCAATAAAACTGCCCTTCTAGAGACTAGTTGAGTTTCTGGAGCATCAGCAATTGTGGGTTCGATTACAGGCTCAAAATGGCCAGAAACGAAAAACTTTCTTCTGAAACTCGTCAGTCTATTCTTGTTCTGAGAAATGAAGGCAATTCTATGCGAGAAATTGCCAAGAAACTGAAGACCTCGTACAACGCTGTGTACTACTCCCTTCACAGAACGGCGCAAACTGGCTCTAACCAGACTAGAAAGAGGAGTGGGAGGCCCCGGTGCACAACTGAGCAAGAGGACAAATACATTAGTGTCTAGTTTGAGAAACAGACGCCTCACAGGTCCTCAACTGGCAGCTTCATTAAATAGTACCCGCAAAACACCAGTCTCAACGTCAACAGTGAAGAGGCGACTCCGGGATGCTGACCTTCTAGGCAGACTTGCAAAGAAAAAGTCCAGTGTCTGTGTTCTTTTGCCCATCTTCATCTTTTATTTTTATTGGCCAGTCTGAGATATGGCTATTTCTTTGCAACTCTGCCTAGAAGGTCAGCATCCCGGAGTCGCCTCTTCACTGTTGACGTTGAGACTGGTGCTTGTTGGCCTATCCCTCTGTATTGGTACATATCTACTACTCACCACTCCTCCCCCTTGACCCATCTTCCTCTACTTTCTTCACTGCCTTAGCATATGACAACTTCTTCACTACTCTTACCCTGGAAACCTCAACCTGCCTTTCTCGCACGGGACATTTCTGATCCCCAACCCCATGGGCACCCCTACAATTAGCACATACCACTACTTTCCCCAATGCTACACATTCCTTTGTCTTATGCCCGTCTGCACACTTCTAACACTTTGGAACCTCCCTCCTACACACTGCGGCCACATGCCCATAAGTTTGACACCTGTAACATCGTAATGTATTTGGCACATAAGCTCGTACAGGATAACATATCCTAAATTCACTTTGTCAGGCCACCCTGTTTGCGTCGAACCAAACAACGAGCATCACAAACACCGGGAATCTTCCCCTTCAGTTGGTCAACTTTTACATTTACTGATACCCCAGTAATCACTCCTTTCAATGGCTCCCTTATCTTGAGAGCAAAACAATTCACAATTCTTTCCCCCATTTGTGTAAATCTGAGCGCCTTCTCCCTCTGACCAACGAAACACAAACAATTATCACTAGACCACTACTGGTTACCCGCACCGATTCCACTGTACCCAACTCTGTTTTCACCCATCCTGAAACCACAAATGGATCAGCCATGAGGCAAGGCTCCACTTTTTCCAAAAAATTCACTCCTACTGTCACAGACTCATCTTTATCCTGACCCTCTGTGCAAGCCTCGGGCTCCGAGTACTTCACCACACCTACCACCTCCGATACTTCACCCTCATTCCCTTCCATTTCTCCTCCTGTCTTCAGCTCACTTTGCTTACATTTCCTACCATTCTTCTTTAACAAACCTTCTCCCCTTTTCCCCGAATTTTTACCGACTCAAGCTCACAATCTTCCTCCCTCTCTCTCTTAGACCTCCTCTGCCTCTCTTTTCCCCTCCATTCCTCCTCCGTCATCCAAGTATACGTCTCCTTATGATAATACTGCACTTCTCCTGACATACATCTGTTTCTTGCTTTATCAAGGAACGCCATTTACGAGGCTCTCCCATTTGGCCCACAACAACCTACAAAACATCCAGATCTTCTTCTTCTTCCCTCCTCCTTCCTCTTCTTCTTCAGTGGACTTTAATGGTGGTTAGCATCCAATATCTTGCATTACCGCCACCAACTGGACTATAGTATAAATCCATTATACTTTAGGGACAGGCAGAAATGTATGCAATTACTGCATTTCCAGGGAGAGGGTCATGCTTTTTAAATTTCAGTCAGGGGGAGAGTTTAGTATATATCTATATAAATACATATTGTTTTTGTCCAGGGGAGCATCATGTCATTTGTAAATCTTGCTGCTGTGATGGCACACTGTGGTATTTCACCCAGTAGATATAGGAGTTAATCAAAATTGGGTTTGTTTTTGAATTCTTTGTGGATCTGTGTAATCTGAGGGAAATATGTGTCTCTAATATGGTCATATATTTGGCAGGAGGTTATGAAGTGCAGCTCAGTTTCCACCTCATTTTGTGGGCAGTGTGCACATAGCCTGTCTTCTCTTGAGAGCCAGGTCTGCCTACGGTGGCCTTTCTCAATAGCAAGGCTATGCTCACTGAATGTGTACATAGTCAAAGCTTTCCTTAAGTTTGGGTCAGTCACAGTGGTCAGGTATTCTGCCGCTGTGTATTCACTGTTTAGGGCCAAATAGCATTCTAGTTTGCTCTGTGTTTTTGTTAATTCTTTCCAATGTGTCAAGTAATTATCTTTTTGTTTTCTCATGATTTGGTTGGGTCTAATTGTGTTGCTGTCCTGGGGCTCTGTGGGGTCTGTTTGTGTTTGTGAACAGAGCCCCAGGACCAGCTTGCTTGGGGGACTTTTCTCCAGGTTCATCTCTCTGTAGGTGTTGGGTTTGTTATGGAAGGTCTCGGAATCACTTCCTTTTAGGTGGTTGTAGAATTTAACTGCGCTTTTCTGGATTTTGATAATTAGCGGGTATCGGCCTAATTCTGCTCTGCATGCATTATTTGGTGTTTTACATCGTAAACAGAGGATATTTTTGCAGAATTCTGCATGCAGAGTCTCAATTTGGTGTTTGTTCCATTTTGTGAATTATTGTTTGGTGAGCGGACCCCAGACCTCACAACCATAAAGGGCAATGGGTTCTATAATTGATTCAAGTATTTTTTGCCAGATCCTAATTGGTATGTCGAATTGAGACCAGGTGAGTAACTAACACAGGTGAAATCAATGAACAAAAATGAAAGACAGGGCTACGTTCAAGAACACAAAGAAACAGGGCTACGTTCAAGAACACAAGGTGAACTAAGAAAATAAATACAGAACCTTACACCGACGCTCGATGTCGCCGGCCAGAAGGATGGCCCCGAGGGTGAGGTGCGGGCCGGTCCGGACGGCGAAGGTGGAGTACAGAATCATAAAAGATCATTTCCAAAATAAACCCAGATTGTAATTATGTCATTAATTAGGAATGTATAACATTGCATGTTTGTTATTTTGTATCGGTTCAGTATTAAAACTCACCTTCTGCACCTGCTTTCTGACTCCCAGTGTATACGTTACAACGATTAGCAAAGCGGCAGCAAGCAGCAGCAGGCTGTTTACATTGAGAGCGAGCTCCTGAGTGCAAAGCTGTCATCAAGGCAAAGGGTGGCTACTTTGAAGAATCTGAAATAAAAAATATATTTGGATTTGTTTAACACCTTTTTGGTTGCTACATGATTCCATATGTGTTATTTGATAGTTATGATGTCTTCACTATTATTCTACAATGTAGAAAATAGTACAAATAAAGAAAAACCCTGGACTGAGTAGGTGTGTCTAAACTTTTGACTGGTACTGTGTATATGTGTTAATTGTTTTATTATTGTACATTTTTTGTTGCCTCTTTGGCCACCCACGGGCCTGGGCCCAGGGGCTTCAGCCCCGGAAAGCCTCTGCATTAATCCGGCCCTGATGGCGTCACACAATTATGCCAGGACCACAGCTCATTAAAAAATCTATCTTCACAATATTTTAAGGGTTTCTTTGCAGTCTCTGTCCGCTGAAGAGCCTCTAGAAAAGTTAAATGGAATTTTGGAGTCGAAAGGAGATGGTTCCTCAATGTAGAAAAAATAGTCCGGGTAGCCATGATTAGCTGTTCAGGAGTCTTATGGCTTGGGGGTAGAAGCTGTTGAGAAGCCTTTTGGACCTAGACTTGGCACTCTGGTACCGCTTGCCGTGCGGTTGCAGAAAGAACAGTCTATGACTAGGGTGGCTGGAGTCTTTGACAATATTGACGGTCTTCCTCTGACACCGCCTGGTATAGAGGTCCTGGATGGCAGGAAGCTTGGCCCCAGTGATGTACTGGGCCGTACGCACTACCATCTGTAGTGCCTTGCGGTCGGAGGCCGAGCAGTTGCCGTACCAGGCGGTGATGCAACCAGTCAGGATGCTCTCGATGGTGCAGCTGTAGAACTCTTTGAGGATCTGAGTACCCATGCCAAAAACATTTCAGTCTCCTGAGGGGAATAGGCTTTGTCGTGCCCTCTTCACGACTGTCTTGGTGTATTTGGACCATGATAGTTTGTTGGTGATGTGGACACCAAGGAACTTGAAGCTCTCAACCTGTTCCACTACAGCCCCGTAAATCATCTCCTTTGTCTTGATCACGTTGAGGGAGAGGTTGTTATCCAGGCACCACACGGCCAGGTCTCTGACCTCCTCCCTATAGGCTGTCTCATCGTTGTCGGTGATCAGGCATACCACTGTTGTGTCGTCGGCAAACGTAATGATGGTGTTGGAGTCGTGCCTGGCCATGCAGTCATGGGTGAACAGGGAGTACAGGAGGGGACTGAGCACACACCCCTGAGGGGCCCCCGTGTTGAGGATCAGCGTGGCAGATGTGTTGTTACCTACCCTTACCACCTGGGGGCGGCCCGTCAGGAAGTACAGGATCCAGTTGCAGAGGGAGGTGTTTAGTCCCAGGATCCTTAGCTTAGTGATGAGCTTTGAGGGCGCTATGGTGTTGAACACTGAGGTGTAGTCAATGAATAGCATTCTCACGTAGGTGTTCCTCTTGTGAAGGTGGGAAAGGGCAGTGTGGAGTGCAATAGAGACTGCATCATATGTGGAACTGTTGGGGCGGTATGCAAATTGGAGTGGGTCTAGGGTTTCTGGGATAATGGTGTTGATGTGAGCCATGACCAGCCTTTCAAAGCACATCATGGCTACAGACGTGAGTGCTACTGGTCGGTAGTCATTTAGGTAGGTTATCTTAGTGTCCTTGGGCACAGGGACTATGGTGGTCTGCTTGAAACATGTTGGTATTACAGACTCAGTCAGGGACATGTTGAAAATGTCAGTGAAGATACTTGCCAGTTGGTCAGCACATGCTTGGAGTACACGTCCTGGTAATCTGGCCTTGTGAATGTTGACCTGCTTAAAAGTCTTACTCACATCGGCCATGGAGAGCGTGATCACATAGTCATCCGGAAAAGCTGGTGCTCTCATGCATGCTTCAGTATAGGGCCTGTATCGTGGTTATTGTAGTATAGTATCATCATTAGGAATGGTGAGGATAACTATATCGTGGTTATTATAGACTAGTGTACCGGGAATGGTTAGGCTAACTATAGCGCGGTTATTAAAGGCCAGCGTACCGGGAATGGTTAGGCTAACTCTGATGCAGTTTGTTACACAGTTGCTGAGATATGTACGTAAACCACAGGCCTATGTATCCATTCCTGCTGTTCTCAAGACCATTGTTGCATCTCCCTCCCTGCAGTCTTAGAAACATGAAGGTAAACAACTAAAATACACTTTATAACTGGTGAATTACTAAACCTGATACTCCAATTAAGCAGGAAAAATAACTTAGAACAGACCTGTAGCACTGTAAGACACGTGTTTCTCTGTTGATTGTTTTAAACCTGTTTTATTCTCAGGACCAAGACTATAACACTGAGTATTGGGACACAGGGCAACAACATATCCAATATTTTATTTAATTTTTTATTTTACCTTTATTTAACTAGGCAAGTCAGTTAAGAATAAATTCTTATTTACAATGACGGCCTACACCGGCCAAACCCGGACGACCGCTGCTCCCGATTGGCTCAGCGGTCTAAGGCACTGCATCTCAGTGCTTTTGGCATCACTACAGACCCCCTGGTTCGATTCCAGGCTGTATCACAACCGGACGTGATTGGGAGTCCCATAGGGCGGTGCACAATTGGCCCAGCGTCGTCCGGATTTGGCTGGTGTAGGCCATCATTGTAAATAAGAATTTGTTCTTAACTGACTTGCCTAGTTAAATAAAGGTAAAATAAAAAATAAAATATCCTGGTCTCTTCTACATAATACAACTAAACATTAAACAAATTAAGTATTTAAAAAACAATGCTAAACAAAACAAAATGTATGAATCCACACTCCAGTACATTTTACAATACCTTTCACATACAAGCATGAGTTCTGCAGAATAAATCCCCAATAGAATGGTGAGGTATAATGTCTTATCAAGTGTACTTACCTGGTGAAGAGAGAGAGGTTTGGTAGGGGACCTTACTGGCTGTGTGAAACAGAAGAGTGTGAGGTCTGTGGTTGACACTAACTAGATGTACTGAGGGACTGAAGGGTAATGCAGAGCTGGCTTCCTGTCCTCATGATGCCTCTTCCTAACAACCAAAGGGCTTCACAATAAATGTGTGAACTTTTGGAGCACAAGTATTATACTAGAAGGAAAGTTGGAAAATATCCCTATTAAAATCCTTTAAAACAAATGCAACAACATAATGTGACCATACTAATAGACTTATGGTATCTCTGTAGTTCTGTATGTCCCACCAGCTACACTAAAACCTGGTGTTTCCAGTGTACTGTACTACAGCGCTCTCTACTGGCATCTTAACAACAACAACAGCCATTAATTTGACTCAAACATAGTCTATGGAGCAGCACTGGGGAGGTTGAATTCCACAGCAGCGTACTGGAAATCCTCTTCCTGTTTCTGGGGTTGAGTTAGGATTAAAAATACAGGTTAAGAAAACATAATAATTATATGCTGAGTGTTTGAAAATAAAAACATTAATTGGACCAGTGTCGTTTCTGATTCTACAGGATTAGCATTGAAAATGTGACCAGCGGTTTTGAAATCTAGTAATAACGTGGCTGTAGATCATTTTAATTATTGCATTGAATTATTGCGTTGGCTTATTCTTTGTTATCTTGAACCTTGTGTACTGTGTCTGTGCTGAGTACAGGATTGGACACCACTCTATAGAGAGCCCTCTATCCTGACACCTCTGGATCAGTGCTGCAGGTAAAACAATGATCCTCCTTTTACTCTCTCTCTCTCTCTCTCTCTCTCTCTCTCTCTCTATGATCCGTCGCTCCACCCTCCTGCGTCTGTGTCTCCTCTCTCTGGCTCCTCTCAGTACCGCCTTATTGATGTCATGAGGGACTCTCTTTCCCATGATCCTTGCTTCTCCATGGCCTCTCTCCTCTCCATCCTTGACCGTCACTTAGCAACCGTGCTCAGAACTGTGAGCCGTTTCCAGGAACGACCGCCTAGTCGCCATGGAGGAGGCGATGATGAGGTTATCTATGATGAGGTCACTAATTATAGGTCCCCGGTTACACCTGTTACCGCTGCAGGGTAGTGTGGCCACGCCCAAGACACAACACAATAACAATTTAACTGTCAAAGGAAATTTAATCATGGCTCATCACTGTGGCGATGACGGTTTATGTGTGATGTCATCGCAGTGGCAATCCACAACATTTTTTAAAATGACATTTGGAGTTCCTGGTGTGACATGCATCAATTAATTTTGATTAGTTCCAGGTGCTGCCTGTGTGTGGGGCGGGGTTTTGTGTTTTAATGTCCATTGTCTCTTTGTGTCCAAAGATCCCTTTTATCCATGGACAGGTTGGCTTGCTCTGGAAGGATGAGAGCGGGGACCGTGTGGCCTAATCTAAATTCAGTGGAACTTTGTAAGTGTTCCCATCTCCAGATCCTCTCTGTCTTCCTGAGCACACCTTCCTCAACTATGCACTTCTGTAATTATTGCCATTTATTGGAACACTAACATTTAATTGTATAATTGGACAGCTTATTGTATGAGCGACAGCGCCAAAGATTATGTTATGTTTGTGTGGAGCGTTCCATTGATGATTGATTTAAGCTGCTATATATTGTTGCCTAGATACAGAACATAAACAGAAGCTTTCTATTGCAACATATCACTCTGTCATTTCCATGCTCCACATCTGATGTAAAGAACCTGTGTTTTGTTAATGTTTAGTTGTATTTAGTCATTTATTCAAGGACCTCACCTCATTAAACAAGGTGGCGTAGCAGCTAAAACCTTAAACCTGTTACACTGGCATCATTTGTTTGGCCCTTAACAGTTAAAGAGGATATCTGTGTCCAAAATGTCACCTGGCAGTATATAGGGAGTAGGATGTCATTTCAGACACAGACTATGTGTAGGTTTAGTGTGGTGTATGTATGGGATATTTAAATCACTGTGTAATGGACATTTACTATTAGACCTCATGAATAAAGTTGGTTATATTGTGTTATTTAAAGCTGGAATCCTTAATGCTGAAACTGTCCATTTGGGATATTACAACAATTAAAGATGTTCCTGTAAAAAATAATTGTATTTAAAGGGAAAGTTCAAGCCAAAATCTAAGTAATTCTAATTGAGTAATTATACAGCATTTTCAAAAAGCATAAAAAAACATTTTTTAAATTACATTACATTAAAAGCTGCAATGCCTATAACCCATAATTGGATTAAATCCAACCCAATGTCTATTGAGCAGCACTGGGGCTGTTGAATTTCACAGTAGCGTATTGGAAATCCTGGTCCTGTTTCTGGGGGTGGGACGGTGGAGTACAGAGGCACTTCCTGGTTTCTGTGTTGGATGCTGGCGTAGGTAACGTCATCCTGCTCGTCTGTGAACGGTCTCTGTGCTGCAGTAGGGGCCATGGCCATGCCTGAGATGTTGTCATACACTGGATTATAATCTCTCTGATGGGGAGAGAGGACAGACAACATGAGGGGTGAAAACTTACATATTACCACAGTCATTGAGTCCATCTATACACAGATCACTGTAGTTCTCAGTCAGCTGATTCCAACAGACTCACCTGTCCATTCTCTACTGTGTCTCTCCTGTCTTGTGTGTCAAACGTGGATTTGGAGGCCTTCTTCCTGTTTTGTTAATGAATAAATGAAGTAATAAATCAATCATCAATCAATCAAGGAATGTACATATTTTGATCGATTATAAAACAGAATGTAAAAAAGGGTAAATTCCTCTCACTCACCTGAACCACATGAAGCCAGAGAGACAGAGGATGAGAATCAGAACAACCACTATGATTCCTACAGCTGCTTCCTTCAAAGACGATTGTTCCCCCACAGACAATACAGGAGAGTGGAGATTATTGTAGCCTTCTACAGTACAGGAGTATCTGCCTGTATCCTCACTGCTGACTGGGTCTAGGGAGAGGTAGTTATCTTGGGTGTTTGTGTTGGTGAGACGTTGTCTGTTCTTGTACCAGATAGAGGAGGGGTTGGAGTTGTCAGTTAGCGTACAGGTGGTGCTACAGGTCAGTGTCACCTTCCCTTCCTCTGTGGCAGGAGTCTCCTTCACCTGCAAGTCTGAAAAGGGGTAAATGAAGACAAAAGAGCACAATCATGAGAAGGGTGTGCTTGAAAGGATGCACATAACTCTGCAATGGTGGGTTGTATTGGAGAGTCTCAGTCTTAAATCATTTTCCACACACAGTCTGTGCCTGTATTTAGTGTTCATGCTAGTGAGGGCCGAGAATCCACTCTCACATAGGTACGTGATTACAAAGGGCATCAGTGTCTTAACAGCGCGATTTGCCAAGGCAGGATACCCTGAGCGCAGCCCTATCCAGAAATCTGGCAGTGGCTTCTGATTAAATTCAATTTTCACAGAACCGCTTCTTGCAATTTCGATAAGGCTCTCTTGTTCAGATATCGGTAAGTGGACTGGAGGCAGGGCATGAAAGGGATAACGAATCCAGTTGTTTGTGTCGTCCGTTTCAGGAAAGTACCTGCGTAATTGCGCACCCAGCTCACTCAGGTGCTTCGCTATATCACATTTGACATTGTCTGTAAGCTTGAGTTAATTTGCTCACAAAAAATCATACAATGATGGAAAGAACTGTGTGCTGTCCTTGTTAATGCAGACAGAGAAGAGCGCCAACTTTTTAATCATAGCCTCAATTTTGTCCCGCACATTGAATATAGTTGCGGAGAGTCCCTGTAATCCTAGATTCAGATAATTCAGGCGGGAAAAAACATCACCCAGATAGGCCAGTGTCACGATCGTCGGGAACAGATGAGGACCAAGGCGCAGCGTTGCAGACGAACATACTCTTTATTAGCGATATAACGACAAAATAAACAAAACGATAACGTGACAGTTCACGGTCTAACACAAACCAACTAGAAACAAGATCCCACAACTAATGTGGGAAAACAGCCTCTATAAGTATGGCTCCCAATCAGAGACAACCAGCCACAGCTGACACTCGTTGCCTCTGATTGGGAACCACTCTGGCAAACACAGAAATACAATACCTAGAACCCCGACATAGAAACACAACACATAGATCTACACACCCTGGCTCAACATAACAGTGTCCCCAGAGCCAGGGCGTGACAGTACCCCCCCCTAAAGGCGCGGACTCCGACTGCGCCAACTAAATTCCACAGGGGAGGGACCGGGTGGGCACTCCGCCTAGGCGGCGGATCCGGCTCCGGACCTGATCCCCACTCCCTCTCCAACCCCCCAAAGTACCCCTGGTCCGGTCTGGCCCCGCTGGCCGGAGCTGGACTGCACACTGGTGGAGCGGATTGCTCTAATTCCGACGTAAAGCATCTGACCGGTGCTGGACCAGGCACCAGTGGAACAGGCACGGGCCGTGCCGGACTGACGACGCACACCACTGGCTTGATGTGGGGAACAGGCACGGGCCGTGCTGGACTGATGACGCACACCACTGGCTTGGTGTGGGGAGCAGGAGCGGACCGGACCGGGCTGGCGACGCGCACCATTGGCTTGGTGCGGGGAGCAGGAGCGGGCCGGACCGGGCTGACGATGCACACCCCTGGCTTGGTGCGTGGAGCAGGAACGGACCGGACCGGGCTGACGATGCGCACCCCTGGCTTAGTGCGTGGAGCAGCAACGGGCCGGACCGGGCTGACGATACGCACCCCTGGCTTAGTGCGTGGAGCAGGAACGGACCGGACCGGGCTGACGATGCGCACCCCTGGTTTGGTGCGTGGAGCAGGAACGGGCTGGACCGGGCTGACGACTCGCACCCCTGGCTTGGTGCGAGTGGCAGGAACAGGCCGGACCGGGCTGGCGACGCGCACCATAGGCTTGGTGCGGGGAGCAGGAACAGGCCGGGCTGGGCTGGCGACGCGCACCGTAGGCTTGGTGCGAGGGGCAGGAACAGGCCGGGCCGGGCTGGCGACGTGCACCATAGGCTTGGTGCGGGGAGCAGGAACAGGCCAGGCTGGGCTGGCGACGTGCACCGTAGGCTTGGTGCGAGGGGCAGGAACAGACCGGACCGTACTGGGGACACACACCACTGGCCCTACACCGGGATCTGGAACGGGCCGGACCGGACTGGTAACACACCCCAGTACCTTCCTTCCCTTCTTTGACCAGTGGCCCCTGTAACCTGGCTGCCTCCTCTGCCAACCCGCTGGACCGCTCTATCGCGGCCTCCTGCTGCCCCGACGTCCACGTCGTGAGCCCCCCCCCCTAAATAATTTCTGGGGGTCTCTCTTCCCCGTGGGCCAGGCCTCTATAGTTCTCGCCCAACTCTCGCTCTTCTGCTTCCAACTCCAGCCATTCTGCTCCTCATTTGGCTTGACCCAGTCGAGACTCTTCCTCCACTGTTCCCAAGTCCACCCTCTCTGCTCTTCATTAGGCTTGACCCAGTCGAGGTTGCCACGGAGATCTGCTAGCGACTCCCCTGGCGATGGCTCCTGGACACGCTGCTTGGTCCAGTTTTGGTGGGATCTTCTGTCACGATCGTCGGGAACAGATGAGGACCAAGGCGCAGCGTTGCAGACGAACATACTCTTTATTAGCGATATAACGACAAAATAAACAAAACGATAACGTGACAGTTCACGGTCTAACACAAACCAACTAGAAACAAGATCCCACAACTAATGTGGGAAAACAGCCTCTATAAGTATGGCTCCCAATCAGAGACAACCAGCCACAGCTGACACTCGTTGCCTCTGATTGGGAACCACTCTGGCAAACACAGAAATACAATACCTAGAACCCCGACATAGAAACACAACACATAGATCTACACACCCTGGCTCAACATAACAGTGTCCCCAGAGCCAGGGCGTGACAGCCAGTCGTGTGAGAAACTCGTCATCATGCAAGTGGTCAGACAAGTGAAAATTATGGTCAGTAAAGAAAACTTTAAGCTATTCTCTCAATTAAAAAAAACGTATCAATACTATGCCCCTTGATCACCAGCGCACTTCTGTATGTTGTAAAAGCGTTACATGGTCGCTGCCCATATCATTGCATAATGCAGAAAATTCACAAGAGTTCAGGGGCCTTGCTTTAACAAAGTTAACCATGTCACTGTAGTGTCCAAAACGTCTTTCAAGCTGTCAGGCATTCCCTTGGCAGCAAGAGCCTATCTGTGGATGCTGCAGTGTACCCAAGTGGCGTCGGAAGCAACTACTTGCACGCGCGTTACCACTCCACTATGTCTCCCTGTCATGTTTATTGCGCCATCAGTACAGATACCAACACATCTAGACCACCAAAGTTCATTTGATGTCACAAAGCTGTCCAGTACTTTAAAAATATCCTCTCCTGTTGTCCTGGTTTCCAGTGATTTGCAGAAGAGGATGTCTTCCTTAATTGATCCCCCATAAACGTAACGGACATTACCAGGAGCTGTGCCAGGCCCGCCACGTCTGTTGACTCATCCAGCTGTAAGCATAGAATTCACTGGCTTGTATGCAAAGCAGTAATTGTTTCAAAACATCTTATGCCACGTCACTGATGCGTCGTGAAACAGTGTTGTTTGATGAAGGCATTGTCTGTATCGTTTTTTTTTTGCCTTTTCCCCCCAGCATTGTCCCAGCCATATCCGCGGCAGCAGGAATAATTAAGTCCTCCACAATAGTATGGGGCTTGCCTGTCCTAGCCACTCGGTAGCTCGCCATATAAGACGCTTCTAGCCTTTTGTTATTAATGGTATCTGTTGCATTTATACATGTCTTACTACTCATAAGTCGTCTTAATTCTCGCTCAAAAAACTCCCGTGGTTTATTTTTCAGATTGGCATGTTTCGTTTCTAAATATATGCGAAAGAGTGAAGGTTTCATCGAGTTGTGAGATAGTACATTTGCACATATAACACACTGTGGCTGAGGCACTACTCCCAATATAAGTGAACCCCAAATCAATCATATTTGTGCCTCTTCAATGGTCCAATGTCCCTGTCTGTTGTTCGGTGCTTTCCCGGGTAAGGGGGCAGTTGCTCTTCAGCTGCATCAGATTCACAACTGTCAGTGTCCATGCTAGCTGTGCTAGCAACACATGTAGAATTACTGATGCTAGCATTGGATGTGCTCGTGGAAGCAGAACCACTTGTGTCGTCGACAGGTGCAGGTGTAGTACTGCTGGTAGTAGCAGTACTACCAGTAGAGCTGGTATATGTCTCTATGGACATGGGCCGTACTGTTTAAAAAACTATTTATCCATTTTCGAGCAAACGGAATGAGCAGCAGCTACGTTTGGCTACATATGGACCGTTAGTGGAATTCCCACTAGAGAGTAACGGTTAATGTGATTGGATGTTAATTATTTGACTAGGCTACCTGTATTTGACATTGTGTTATTATTTCGCTGAACACTAGATTGTTTAATTTTATTTTTGGCAGTGAAACGAGGCTACTCAGGCGAGAAAAAAACTATACCCAAATGTATAACCCCGTTGGAAAATTTAAATGGACTGTTTGAAAATGTGCATCACATTTTTATTGCTTGTACCCCTTGGCGTACGCGTGCCCCAGTTTGGGAATAGTCGGACTAGATTATATAATACTGTAAGAGCAGTATTACCTGTGACATTCAGAGTTATTCCAGGGAAGCTGTATCCCCATTTTACCTCAGTTGTTGTAAATCTAAACTTGTATTCAGCAGAGTCACTCTCTCTCAGGTCTGTGATTCTCAGGGTGGAGTCTTTGTCTGTAGTTGGATGGTACTTCACACGACCTGCATACTCTGGGTCCTGGCTTAGATCTGCAGTAACTCCAGAATCCCATTTGTTGAACCAGGATACTTCTGTGACGTTATGCCAGCTGGGATGTCTATAAGTGCAGGTAACGTCCACTGTTGACCCCTTCAAGGCACAGATACTCCTCTTGGTGTAAGTCACATTCAAACAGCTCTGACCATGAACACCTGAAACAAAATGTATCTGATCAAATCCTCAAACGATAATGAGACTATTTTCAAGTGTTTTAGATGTATTGGACTGGGCTATTTAAAATTAAATTAAATATATAGGACACATACAGTGCATTCGGAAAGTATTCAGAACCCTTGACTTTTTCCACATTTTGTTATGTTACAGCCTTATTCTAAAATTGATTTTAAAAAATGTAATAACAAGATAACATACCATCAGCCATTTTCTACCTTTTATATTATACTGTATAATTTCTACTAGTGTTACTATCCAAGAGTTCACAGATTTGTCTGTTTTTCCCCACATGTTCTACTATTGGTCCACAGGCCTTAATGGTTGATACTTAAGATGATTATTATAGGTGAGTCCAGACTACACTGTAGGAGCGAGAAAATCCTCATGGTCTTTTACAGTACAGGAGAAACTGTCTGCAGAGTAACGCCAGACCACTAGAGTATTACAGGAGTATTGTTGGGAAGTACGGTCATGGAGATGTTGTCCGTTCTTGTACCAGATGTAGGTGGGGTTGGGGTTGTCGGTCAGAAGACAGGTTGTGCTACAGGTCAGTGTTCTCTTATTTTCCTCTGTGGCTGAAGACACCTTCACCTGCAGGTCTAAATGATTCTAATGAATTATTAGAATTAGATATTATATATTACCTGTGACAGTCAGAGTTGTTCCAGGAAGCTGTAACACCATTCTGAATACTGTGTTTTAAATCTGAACTTGTACTCAGCTGAATCGCTCTCTCTCAGGTCTGTGATTCTCAGGGTGCAGTCTTTCTCTTTAGTCCCAGGGTACTCAGCACGACCTGCATACTCTGGCACTGAGCCCAGGATTTTAGGCAGCTCATTACATTTCTCTTGGATATATACCAGTTTGGTTCTGAGACTTGGATGTTGATATGTGCAGGGCAGATCCACTGTTGAGCCCTTCATAGCACAGATACTCTGATGGGTGTAAGTCACGTTGAAACAGTTCTGACTCAGAACACCTAAAACATTAGTAGGCCCATTCATTTATTCAATTAGTTTCTTCAGTTATTATTGCACTCAACAAAAATATAAACGCAACATGCAACAATTTCTAAGATTTTACTGAGTTACAGTTCAAATAAAGAAATCAGTCAATAGACATAAATGAATTAGGCCCTAATCTATGGATTTGACATGACTGGGAATACAGATATGCATCTGTTGGTCACAGATAACTTTTTTTTTAAAGGTAGTCAGTATCTGGTGTGACCACCATTTGCCTCATGCAGTGCGACATTTCCTTCACATAAGATATCGTATTTAATTTATTGATGTATTGAAGTCAAACTTAAATGAATAATTATTTATTATCAGCAAGCTGGAGAGGTTCCAACAAACTTAATGCACCACAGTACACATCGGTCGGGAGCTCTTTCGGGGCAGTCCCGTTAGTTCTCTTATATACTGCTTACGGGAGTCCCATAGGGCGGTGCACAATTGGCCCAGCGTCGTCCGGGTTTGGCCGGTGTAGGCTGTCATTGTAAATAAGAATTTGTTCTTAACTGACTTGCCTAGTTAAATAAAAGAAAAAGTTTGGTAGGAGAACTGACTGGCTGTGAGAAAACAGAAGAGTGTGAGGTCTGTGGTTGACATGACCTATAAGTACTGATGGCCAGAGTTGCACTAAAACCTGGTGAAGGGATTTACAATAAATATGTGAACATCTTTTAGGACCAAACTAATTATACAAGAGGCCTATGAACCTTATAAAAAAATATATTATTATTAAAGATTTAAAAAAACAATGTGATAAGCAGATGTTGTTGAGCAAATGTATTGATAATTGAATACTGTGGTGGATATTTTAATCAATAATGAGGAGAGACAAGGTCAATCACCAGTCAGGATTATTACTTTATTAAAAACGTATCAATAAAGGAGCAAGTCACAATACACACACAAAGTGAACAGAGTGAGAGCCCACTGAGTGGAGTGAGCCTCTGGGTTATATACTAGCTCAGGATAGGTGCAACCTCAGAGATGACGTACAATGGTTCCAAACACTAACCCCACACATCCTGTGCCAGACCTTGGCCCCAAATACAAAGAACTTGTTATTTTGTTCAGTACTGAGAACTTAAAAGGACATTTGTTGTTACTTAGTCTCCACCTTGCTAAAAAGGGAACCAGGGGAAAGAACAATCTCCCCTAAGGCCCAAGGAGGGAGTGACTGACGCACAGACATTGTGGAGACAAGTGATTGGTTCCCATTACTCACACCATCCCTTCACATGGTTTGCAATAGGTAAAGACACATATTCACATATGGAAACAATGTCTCCTTCTGACCTTTGGCCTATTGTCTTTCTGATATTCTGCATAGCAACAGGGACATGTGATAGACAAGCCAGACTTCTCCCCTCTCTGGGCCCCAGGTGACTGAGGTCAAATAGACTGTGAGTGGCGTCTGAGGAGGATGTGAAAGCAGACGCTTTCACCCCCGCCTAACCACAGGCCCATAAGAGGGAGGAAGTGCAGCCACCAACACCAACATGTAAGCATATTCTGCAAATGAGACAACCTTAATTATGTCAATATTACTTAGCTAATTCTGATTTCCACCCCACAATACATACCTAGTATTGTTGAAACATTATCCTACATTATACAATTATTTAATGGATAATAGGAGTTAATTAAATAAGATACAGCCCTGAACACCCCCACCCACCTCAACATCTCCCTCTACACACAAATGGTTCACTATGACATTTTCTATGATGACTTTTAGCCATTTAGATCAAAATGCATGACAAAAACTAGACAATGGACCTGGTCCTAGATCAGCACTCCTACTCCAACACAGTTGATACATATGGATCCAGAACTGCATATTATGCTAAACAAGGGAACCAAGGTAAACAGACCTAGAAAACAGTTTGAGAATGGGAGATTTAAAAAATATTGTAAAGAGTAATGTATTTCAACTTTATTTAGGGATATGGACTCGGTGCCGGAGAGGAGGGAGATAAAATAATACAGGTTTGAGCTTTCTGGTGTTTTTTCAGAGACCCTGAATGAGCAAAGCTCTAAGGTTTCTCTACAGTGTGTGTGAGCTGGTGTTTAATCAGGGCTCCTGATTGATTGAAGCTCTTCCCACACAGATCACAGCTATAAGGCTTCTCTCCTGTGTGTATGCGCTGGTGTGTAATCAGGGATCCTGAATGATTGAAGCTCTTCCCACACTGATCACAGCTATAAGGCTTCTCTCCTGTGTGTATGCGCTGGTGTGTAATCAGGGATCTTGAATGATTGAAGCTCTTCCCACACTGATCACAGCTATAAGGCTTCTCTCCTGTGTGTATGCGTTGGTGTGTAGTCAGGTGTCCTGAACGATTGAAGCTCTTCCCACACTGATCACAGCTATAAGGCTTCTCTCCTGTGTGTATGCGTTGGTGTGTAGTCAGGTGTCCTGACTGATTGAAGCTCTTCCCACACTGATCACAGCTATAAGGCTTCTCTCCTGTGTGTATGCGTTGGTGTCTAGTCAGGGTGGAATCTAGAGCAAAGCTCTTCCCACAAAGATCACAGCTATAAGGCTTCTCTCCTGTGTGTATGCGTTGGTGTGCAGTCAGGGTAAAATCTCGAGCAAAGCTCTTCCCACACTGATCACAGCTATAAGGCTTCTCTCCTGTGTGTATGCGTTGGTGTTCAGTCAGGGTGGAATCTTGAGTAAAGCTCTTCCCACACTGATCACAGCTATAAGGCTTCTCTCCTGTGTGTATGCGCTGGTGTCTAGTCAGGTGTCCTGAATTATTGAAGCTCTTCCCACACTGATCACAGCTAAAAGGTTTCTCTCCTGTGTGTATGCGCTGGTGTCTAGTCAGGGATCCTGAATGACTGAAGATCTTCTCACACTGATCACAGCTAAAAGGCTTCTCTCCTGTGTGTATTCGTTGGTGTGTAGTCAGTTGTCCTGAATTATTGAAGCTCTTCCCACACTGATCACAGCTATAAGGCTTCTCTCCTGTGTGTATGCGTTGGTGTTCAGTCAGGGTGAAATCTTGAGCAAAGCTCTTCCCACACTGATCACAGCTATAAGGCTTCTCTCCTGTGTGTATGCGCTGGTGTCTAGTCAGGTGTCCTGAATGATTGAAGCTCTTCCCACACTGATCACAGCTATAAAGCTTCTCTCCTGTGTGTATGCGATGGTGTCTAGTCATTAATCCTGAATGATTGAAGCTCTTCCCACACTGATCACAGCTATAAGGCTTCTCTCCTGTGTGTATGCGTTGGTGTGCAGTCAGGGCTCCTGATTGACTGAAGATCTTCCCACAATCAAAGCCGAGGTCAGGCCTCTCCCCTGTATGAAATCAATGAGATTTTAAGGTTTTAGATGTGGCGAAACTCTTCCCACACTGAGAGCAGCTGTACGGTTTCTCTCTATTGTGAATCTGCTGGTAAATGATCAATTCCCTCTGTTTAGCAAAACTCTTCCCACAGTCAAAGCAGCAGTGGTGAGGTTTCTTCCCTATACATTTCTGCTGGTGCTTCTTGAGGTGTTCTGATCTGGAGAGACTCTTCTCTGTCTTGTCAGCATCATGATGTTGTTGAGGCTCCCCAGATGATAAGCCCCTCCCACTGAGAGAGCAACGGTTAGTGCCGTCTCCTGTGAAACAAAGATATTGAATAGCATGGACATCTGAAATCAGGCTACCTGATGGGACTTTGATAAAATTGGCAATCAAAATAAACGTAATACCACAGAGACCATGTTATTTTTGATAAGCATATTTGATTCCGATTTCGGACATATAAAGTTTGTATGTGAAAGTTATTTCCAAGATGCAGACTTTACGTTTTTCACGAACTCATGCAAAAAAAGGAAGCTTGCGCTGCTCATGCTAGCACATGTGCAGATTAAATATACCTCTATGAATCTAATTAAGGCGTGTACGTGTACTAATCATTCAAAAGATTGCTCAGAAAACCACGTTTTTAACAGCATTACTTGATTGCCACCTTAAGCCAATTAAGATATGCAGAGTAAGGTGTTTACATGACTAATGCCATACTCGGCCTACTGCCATAACTAGTTTAATTTCAAATTATGAGTGTGCATGTGTTGGATTCTAGTTTGAAATATATCTATTCATGTTACTGAACTAGAACTTATTGATTACTTTCCATGTATAAGGAATGTATATGTTGGGGTCAATGGAGGGTGGATAGGAACTAAGTGTATGGAAAGTTACTGAGTGAGACAAGGGGGAGTGCAGAAAGTGTACATTCTGTCAAAACATGTTATTGTTCATATCATGGCTCCTAAGGAGGGAGGCAAAGGGCAACAGTCTGGTTTCAGTCACTGATAAGGTAGGACAGCCGTGAATTAGGGAGGAGTGAGGAATTCGGTCCAAGGTCATGTCAGATGAAGTGAGAAGAAACAGTCCTATTTCACACACATATACTTCCACGCCCACGAAGGTTCTAGCATCAGGCAGGGGCATGACTACACCAGTGAGAGGAACCAATTCAGTTCCTGCCTAGCAACAGAGATGTATTGGCTGTCTAGATGTGCAAAGAGTTGACTCCGCCTAGTAGGAGGGTATAAATATATGTGCATGTCTGTCTTTGCAGCTGTATGACCCATTGGGTGAATAAACTTGGTTTTAGCTTTTTCTAGTTTTTACTCTGTTTGTTCAGAACCTAACACATGTAAACATACTCATTGTAAAGCACTAGTTATTTTTTTGCTTTGACAGTCATTTCTGAAGATTATTATGAATGTGATTAGTAATTTAGTTACGTCTGTCCCTCATTTTAAGGTAAATCCTGTTACATGAACTGAACTCATTTTAATATGGTGAAACTATTCCTTTAAAAATATGTTTTCAAAAGAAACATTTAACATCTAATACTCAAATCCTACAGTAAAAGCAGGTGAGTTTGTTCTACTCTTTTTGTTAATTTACTGCTGTTTTGTGGTGGAAAACTGAGCAAGTCAACCCTTTTACCCATACATAGACATGCTAGAAAGATTTTACAATTACATTTTTTTGTTTAGGTTGCATTCAATTGCCACTCCCTGTTTCACAAAACAACCTTCCATTACTCCTGTCACAAGGGGTTTTATGGCTGATTTAAAGGACTATTTTGGTTATTATAGGCTAGCGTACTGGGAATGGTTAGGCTAACTATATTGCGGTTATTATACACAGTTGCTGAGAGATGTGTGTAAACCACAGGCCTAGGTATCCATTCCTGCTGTTCTCAAGCCCATTGTTGCATCTCCCTCCCTGCAGTCTTAGAAACATGAAGGTTTTAACAATTACATTTTTTTGTTTAGATTGCATTCAATTGCCACTCCCTGTTTCACAAAACAACCTTCCATTACTCCTGTCACAAGGGGTTTTATGGCTGATTTAAAGGACTATTTTGGTTATTATAGGCTAGCGTACTGGGAATGGTTAGGCTAACTATATTGTGGTTATTATAGGGTAGCGTACCGGAAATGGTTAGGCTAACTCTGATGCAGTTTGTTACACAGTTGCTGAGAGATGTGTGTAAACCACAGGCCTAGGTATCCATTCCTGCTGTTCTCAAGCCCATTGTTGCATCTCCCTCCCTGCAGTCTTAGAAACATGAAGGTTTTAACAATTACATTTTTTTGTTTAGGTTGCATTCAATTGCCACTCCCTGTTTCACAAAACAACCTTCCATTACTCCTGTCACAAGGGGTTTTATGGCTGATTTAAAGGACTATTTTACCCATGTAATCTGGTGGTTTTGTTGTTTACAGTCAACACTGTTACTTAATTTGGCACATAGGCACTTAGTGTAGTAATATTTTTATTAAATGTCTTGAGATGGGAAAACATGTTTTTTATGAAGATGACCAGAATGTAAAAATTACGTGAAATATTTTTTGCACGTAGTTACCGTTAGCTAGACGAGAGCTCATGTAGGGACATAACATATGCTTCAAGAGCCTGTGGGTTAGATATGATTCCACCATGGTCAACAACAACTGGCTACTAGTTCGTTTTCTGACATATGTTCAACTCATAGCTAGTTTATCCAGTGACCACCGCATTTGGAAGGACAACTACTGACTGAAATGTAGCTGGCTAGTTAGCATTCTGACTCACACTGGCCATGCAGTAGGAAAATACACACCTATCTCGACTTAAGAGCTAATGGCAGAGATATTAGAGAAAGGAGGATCTAGGAATCTCATTTGGCAATGAATGAAGGAACGTATAACGCCTCACCCAGCAGACTGTCGAACAATCGCGTTCACATTGTAATGACGAAATTCTTCTTCTTCTTCTTCTTCTTCTTCTTCTTCAGTGGGCGTTAATGGTGGTTGGCATCCAATATCTTGCATTACCGCCACCAACTGGACTATAGTATAAATCCATTATACTTTAGAGACAGGCAGAAATGTATGCAATCACTGTATTTCCCGGGGGAGTGTCATGCTTTTTCAATTTCAGTAAGTGGGAGAGTTTAGTATTTTATTTATTTATTCCAGGGGAGGGTAATGTAATTTGTAATTGATTAAATGTCAGTATTTGTCACCATTTTGGAATTTACGTTGTGTATTACCAATTCAATTCATGGGTCTTTATTGGCATTGGAAACATATGTTTACTTTGTCAAAGCAAGTGAAATAGATAATAAACAAAAATGAAATAAACAGTGAAAAATGAACAGTAAACAGTACACTCACAAAAGTTCCAAAAGAACAAAGACATTTCAAATGTCATATTATGTCTATATACAGAGTTGTAACGATGAGCAAATGGTTAAAGTAAAAAAGAGAAAATAAAGAAACATAAATATGGGTTGTATTTACAATGGTGTTTGTTCTTCACTGGTTGCCCTTTTCTTGTGGCAAAAGGTCACAAATCTTGCTGCTGTGATTGCACATGGTTGTTTCCCCCCAAATAGATGTGGGAGTTTATCAACATTTGATTTGTTTTCAAATTCTTTGTGGGTCTGTGTAAATTGAGAGAAATCTGTGTCTCTAATATGGTCATACAATTGGCAGGAGGTTAGGAAATGCAGCTCAGTTTCCACCTTAATTTGTGGGCAGTGTGCACATAGCCTGTCTTCTCTTGAGAGCCAGGTCTGCCTACGGTGACCTTTCTCAATAGCAAGGCTATGCTCACTGAGTCTGTACATAATCAAAGCTTTCCTTAAGTTTGGGTCAGTCACAGTGGTCAGGTATTCTGCCGCTGTGTATTCACTGTTTAGGGCCAAATAGCATTCTAAATTGCTCAGTTTTTTTTGTAAATTCTTTCCAATGTGTCAAGTAATTATCTTTTTGTTTTCTCATGATTTGGTTGGGTCTAATTGTGTTGCTGTCCTGGGTCTCTGTGGGGTCTGTTTGTGATAGTGAACAGAGCCCCAGGACCAGCTTGCTTAGGGGACTCTTCTCCAGGTTAATCTCTCTGTAGGTGATGGCTTTGTTATGGAAGGTTTGGGAATCGCTTCCTTTTAGGTGGTTGTAGAATTTAACGGCTCTTTTCTGGATTTTGATAATTAGTGGGTATTGGCCTAATTCTGGCCTAATTCTGCTCTGCCTGCATTATTTGGTGTTTTACGTTGTACACAGAGGATAATCTTGCATAATTCAGCACGCAGAGTCTCAATTTGGTGTTTGTCCCATTTTGTGAATTCTCGGTTGGTGAGTGTATTCTCTCTCACTCTGTGTCTGTTTCTGTCTCTGTCTCTCACTCTTTATCTTCTGTGGATTTTATATGGTGGTTGGCAACCAACCTGTATACAGCTCCATCTTGTGTATTTTATTCCTTTGTGTTACTATAACGTTTTTTAACTCTGGGCTCATAAGCAAGTATTTCACGGTAACGTCTACACCAGTTGTTTTTGGTAAATGTGATAAATACAATTTCAGTTATTTCGTCATGAATTCAAAACAGGATGCTTAATCAGTTATTGTCTTTCTCTTTACTGTAATCAGAGGGCTATAACATTGAGTGTTGGGACACAGGGCAACAACATATCCTGGTCTCTTCTACATAATAAAACTAAATATTACAAAAATAAAGTGTTTAAAAAACAATGCTAAACAAAACAAAATATATGAAACCACACTCCAGTACATTTTACAATACCATTCACATACAAGCATGTGTTCTGCAGAAGAAATTCCCAATACAAACTAGAATGGTGAGGTATAATGTCTTATCAAGTGTACTTACCTGGTGAAGAGAGAGAGGTTTGGTAGGGGACCTTACTGGCTGTGTGAAACAGAAGAGTGTGAGGTCTGTGGTTGACACTAACTAGATGTACTGAGGGACTGAAGGGTAATGCAGAGCTGGCTTCCTGTCCCCATGATGCCTCTTCCTAACAACCAAAGGGCTTCACAATAAATGTGTGAACTTTTGGAGCACAAGTATTATACTAGAAGGAAAGTTGGAAAAGATCCCTATTAAAATCCTTTAAAACAAATGCAACAACATAATGTGACCATACTAATAGACTTATGGTATCTCTGTAGTTCTGTATGTCCCACCAGCTACACTAAAACCTGGTGTTTCCAGTGTACTGTACTACAGCGCTCTCTACTGGCATCTTAACAACAACAACAGCCATTAATTTGACTCAAACACAGTCTATGGAGCAGCACTGGGGAGGTTGAATTCCACAGCAGCGTACTGGAAATCCTCTTCCTGTTTCTGGGGTTGAGTTAGGATAAAAAAATACAGGTTAAGAAAACATAATAATTATATGCTGAGTGTTTGAAAATAAAAACATTAATTGGACCAGTGTCGTTTCTGATTCTACAGGATTAGCATTGAAAATGTGACCAGCGGTCGTGAAATCTAGTAATAACGTGGCTGTAGATCATTTGAATTATTGCGTGGAATTATTGCGTTGGCTTATTCTTTGTTATCTTGAACCTTGTGTACTGTGTCTGTGCTGAGTACAGGTTTGGACACCACTCTATAGAGAGCCCTCTATCCTGACACCTCAGGAGCAGTGCTGCAGGTAAAACAATGATCCTCCTTTCACCCTCTCTCCCTCTTTCTTTCTGTCTCTCTCTCCTTCCTTCCTTCCTCTTCTCACTCACCTGAACCACATGAACCCAGAGAGACAGAGGATGAGAATCAGAACAACCACTATGATTCCTACAACTGCATTCTCCTACAAAGACTTTGGTTCCCCAACAAACGTAACAGCAGAACAGAGATTATCATAGCCTTTACAGCACAGGAGTAGCTGCCTGCATCCTCACTGCTGATTTGGTCTAGGGAGAGGTAGTTATCTTGGGTGTTTGGGTTGGTGAGACGTTGTCTGTTCTTGTACCAGATGTAGGTGGGGTTGGAGTTGTCAGTTAGCGTACAGGTGGTGCTACAGGTCAGTATTACCTTCCCTTCCTCTGTGGCAGGAGTCTCCTTCACCTGCAAGTCTGATAAGGGCTAAATGAAGACAAAAGAGCACAATCATCTTCATTTCCACCAATAATATAAGACTTAGACTAGATCAGTGGTTCCCAAAATGTGTATAGTCCCGTACCCCTTCAAACATTCAACCTCCAGCTGTGTACCCCCTCTAGCACCAGGGTCAGTACACTCTCAAATGTAGTTTTTGGACACCATTGTAAGCCTGCCACACACACACTATACGATACATTTATTAAACATAAGAATGAGTGTGAGTTTTGGCTCGTGGGAAGTAACAAAGTGCTCTTATAGGACCAGGGCACAAATAATAATAATATAATAATCAATAATTTTGCTCTTTATTTAGCCATCTTACATATAAAACCTTATTTGTTCATCAATAACTGTGAATAACTCACCACAGGTTAATGAGAAGGGTGTGCTTGAAAGGATGCACAGAACTCTGCAATGTTGGGTTGTATTGGAGAGAGTCTCAGTCTTAAATCATTTTCCACACACAGTCTGTGCCTGTATTTAGTTTTCATGTAAGTGAGGGCCGAGAATCCACTCTCACATAGGTACGTGATTACAAAGGGCATCAGTGTCTTAACAGCGCGATTTGCCAAGGCAGGATACCCTGAGCGCAGCCCTATCCAGAAATCTGGCAGTGGCTTCTGATTAAATTCAATTTTCACAGAACCGCTTCTTGCAATTTCGATAAGGCTCTCTTGTTCAGATATCGGTAAGTGGACTGGAGGCAGGGCATGAAAGGGATAACGAATCCAGTTGTTTGTGTCGTCCGTTTCAGGAAAGTACCTGCGTAATTGCGCACCCAGCTCACTCAGGTGCTTCGCTACATCACAGTTGACATTGTCTGTAAGCTTGAGTTAATTTGCACACAAAAAACATACAATGATGGAAAGACCTGTGTGTTGTCCTTGTTAATGGAGACAGAGAAGAGCGGCAACTTTTTAATCATAGCCTCAATTTTGTCCCGCACATTGAATATAGTTGCGGAGAGTCCCTGTAATCCTAGATTCAGATAATTCAGGCGAGAAAAAACATCACCCAGATAGGCCAGTCGTGTGAGAAACTTGTCATCATGCAAGTGGTCAGACAAGTGAAAATTATGGTCAGTAAAGAAAACTTTAAGCTCTTCTCTCAATTAAAAAAAACGTGTCAATACTTTGCCCCTTGATCACCAGCGCACTTCTGTATGTTGTAAAAGCGTTACATGGTCGCTGCCCATATCATTGCATAATGCAGAAAATTCACAAGAGTTCAGGGGCCTTGCTTTAACAAAGTTAACCATGTCACTGTAGTGTCCAAAACGTCTTTCAAGATGTCAGTCATTCCCTTGGCAGCAAGAGCCTCTCGGTGGATGCTGCAGTGTACCCAAGTGGCGTCGGGAGCAACTACTTGCACGCGCGTTACCACTCCACTATGTCTCCCTGTCATGTTTTTTTGTGCCATCAGTACAGATACCAACACATCTTGACCACCAACGTCCATTTGATGTCACAAAGCTGTCCAGTACTTAAAAAATATCCTCTCCTGTTGTCCTGGTTTCCAGTGATTTGCAGAAGAGGATGTCTTCCTTAATTGACCCCCCATAAACGTAACGGACATTACCAGGAGCTGTGCCAGGCCCGCCACGTCTGTTGACTCATCCAGCTGTAACGCATAGAATTCACTGGCTTGTATGCAAAGCAGTAATTGTTTCAAAACCTCTTATGCCACGTCACTGATGCGTCGTGAAACAGTGTTGTTTGATGAAGGCATTGTCTGTATCGTTTTTTTGGCCTTTTCCCCCAGCATTGTCCCAGCCATATCCGCGGCAGCAGGAAGAATTAAGTCCTCCACAATATTATGGGGCTTGCCTGTCCTAGCCACTCGGTAGCTCGCCATATAAGACGCTTCTAGCCCCTTCTTATTAATGGTATCTGTTGCTTTTATACATGTCTTACTACTCATAAGTTGTCTTAATTCTCGCTAAAAAAACTCCCGTGGTTTATTTTTCAAATTGGCATGTTTCGTTTCTAAATATCTGCGAAAGAGTGAAGGTTTCATCGAGTTGTGAGATAGTACATTTGCACATATAACACACTGTGGCTGAGAAAAGGCACTACTCCCAATATAAGTGAACCCCAAATCAATCATATTTGTGCCTCTTCGATGGTCCAATGTCCCTGTCTGTTGTTCGGTGCTTTCCCGGTTAAGGGGGCAGTAGCTCTTCAGCTGCATCAGATTCACAACTGTCAGTGTCCATGCTAGCTGTGCTAGCAACAAATGTAGAATTACTGATGCTAGCATTGGATGTGCTCGTGGAAGCAGAACCACTTGTGTCGTCGACAGGTGCAGGTGTAGTACTGCTGGTAGTAGCAGTACTACCAGTAGAGCTGGTATATGTCTCTATGGACGTGGGCCGTACTGTTTACAAAACTATTTATCCATTTTCGAGCAAACGGAATGAGCAGCAGCTACGTTTGGCTTCATATGGACCGTTAGTGGAATTCCCACTAGAGAGTAACGGTTAATGTGATTGGATGTTAATTATTTGACTAGGCTACCTGTATTTGACATTGTGTTATTATTTCGCTGAACACTAGATTGTTTAATTTTATTTTTGGCAGTGAAACGAGGCTACTCAGGCGAGAAAAAAACATTACCCAAATGTATAACTCCGTTAGAAAATCTAAATGGACTGTTTGAAAATGTGAATCACATTTGTATTGCGTGTACCCCTGGGCGTACGCGTGCCCCAGTTTGGGAATAGTCGGACTAGATTACAGTGGGGAAAAAAAGTATTTAGTTAGCCACCAATTGTGCAAGTTCTCCCACTTAAAAGATGAGAGAGGCCTATAATTTTCATCATAGGTACACGTCAACTATGACAGACAAAATGAGAAAAATATCCAGAAAATCACATTGTAGGATTTTTAATGAATTTATTTGCAAATGATGGTGGAAAATAAGTATTTGGTCAATAACAAAAGTTTCTCAATACTTTGTTATATGTTTTCTGTAAGTCTTCACAAGGTTTTCACATACTGTTGCTGGTATTTTGGCCCATTCCTCCATGCAGATCTCCTCTAGAGCAGTGATGTTTTGGGGCTGTCGCTGGGCAACACAGACTTTCAACTCCCTCCAAAGATTTTCTATGGGGTTGAGATCTGGAGACTGGCTAGGCCACTCCAGAACCTTGAAATGTTTCTTACGAAGCCACTCCTTCGTTGCCCGGGCGGTGTGTTTGGGATCATTGTCATGCTGAAAGACCCAGCCACGTTTCATCTTCAATGCCCTTGCTGATGGAAGGAGGTTTTCACTCAAAATCTCACGATACATGGCCCCATTCATTCTTTCCTTTACACGGATCAGTCGTCCTGGTCCCTTTGCAGAAAAACAGCCCCAAAGCATGATGTTTCCACCCCCATGCTTCACAGTAGGTATCAAATCAAATCAAATTTTATTGGTCACATGCGCCGAATACAACAGGTGCAGACATTACAGTGAAATGCTTACTTACAGCCCTTAACCAACAGTGCATTTATTTTAAACAAAAAAAGTAAGAATAAAACAACAACAAAAAAAGTGTTGAGAAAAAAAGAGCAGAGGTAAAATAAAGTGACAGTAGGGAGGCTATATATACAGGGGGGTACCGTTGCAGAGTCAATGTGCGGGGGCACCGGCTAGTTGAGGTAATATGTACATGTGGGTAGAGTTAAAGTGACTATGCATAAATACTTAACAGAGTAGCAGCAGCGTAAAAAGGATGGGGTGGGGGGGCAGTGCAAATAGTCCGGGTAGCCATGATTAGCTGTTCAGGAGTCTTATGGCTTGGGGGTAGAAGCTGTTGAGAAGTCTTTTGGACCTAGACTTGGCACTCCGGTACCGCTTGCCGTGCGGTACCAGAGAGAACAGTCTATGACTAGGGTGGCTGGAGTCTTTGACAATTCTTTGACAATTTTGAGGGCCTTCCTCTGACACCGCCTGGTATAGAGGTGTCAGAGAGGACAAAGTATGCTGAGTTGGATGCAACTCAGCATACTTTGTCCTCCAAACACGACGAGTTGAGTTTTTACCAAAAAGTTATATTTTGGTTTCATCTGACAATATGACATTCTCCCAATCCTCTTCTGGATCATCCAAATGCACTCTAGCAAACTTCAGACGGGCCTGGACATGTACTGGCTTAAGCAGGGGGACACGTCTGGCACTGCAGGATTTGAATCCCTGGCGGCGTAGTGTGTTACTGATGGTAGGCTTTGTTACTTTGGTCCCAGCTCTCTGCAGGTCATTCACTAGGTCCCCCCGTGTGGTTCTGGGATTTTTGCTCACCGTTTTTGTGATCATTTTGACCCCACGGGGTGAGATCTTGCGTGGAGCCCCAGATCGAGGGAGATTATCAGTGGTCTTGTATGTCTTCCATTTCCTAATAATTGCTCCCACAGTTCATTTCTTCAAACCAAGCTGCTTACCTATTGCAGATTCAGTCTTCCCAGCCTGGTGCAGGTCTACAATTTTGTTTCTGGTGTCCTTTGACAGCTCTTTGGTCTTGGCCATAGTGGAGTTTGGAGTGTGACTGTTTGAGGTTGTGGACAGGTGTCTTTTATACTGATAACAAGTTCAAACAGGTGCCATTAATACAGGTAACGAGTGGAGGACAGAGGAGCCTCTTAAAGAAGAAGTTACAGGTCTGTGAGAGCCAGAAATCTTGCTTGTTTGTAGGTGACCAAATACTTATTTTCCACCATAATTTGCAAATTAATTCATTAAAAATCCTACAATGTGATTTTCTGGACTTTTTTTTCTCAATTTGTCTGTCATAGTTGACGTGTACCTAGGGTGAAAATTACAGGCCTCTCTCATCTTTTTAAGTGGGAGAACTTGCACAATTGGTGGCTGACTAAATACTTTTTTCTCCCACTGTAGTTCAACTGACAAAGGGCAAAGCCATGTCCGTTTGTTAGATGAACCCACAAGCTTGTGATCCAATTAATACTTGGTATAAAATCTCCACAGAATGTCTAAGTAAATTCTTGCATCTTGAACTTCTCAATACCAGAAACTCATCATAACAGATTGGCGTCTTCACGAACAGGATGCAATCTACAGCTCAACTAACAGATAAGCAGACTTTCATTTTTTTTGATTATGTCAAAATCTGCTTATCTGTGGTAAAGCTGAACTGTAACGAACGTTTAAAATTCAATATTTTTAAAGGGTGACGATGAGTTGTATTGAGTTATTTAATGAGATGTAAGGAGCTAATTAAATTTGACGATAATAGGGTGCTATTATTCTAAACATGGTTTGGTCTGAGTAAAGGACCAAACATAAAACAGAAGTAGTAGAATGGGTTTTGACAACATTGGGTGTAGGCTCTTTTATTATGATAAGTTAGATTAGTGTCCTAAAGTAAGGTAGATGGGTTATGTCAGTCCCGTGACGACAGGATAGACATTAGAAAGATGCGATGTTCGAGTCCTCAGCGATAAACGTCTTTGGTAGACGAACGTAGAAAGATGCGAGGTTCGAGTCCTCAGCGATAAACGTCTTTGGTAGACAAACGTAGAAAGATGCGAGGTTCGAGTCCTCAGGGATAAACGTCTTTGGTAGACGAACGTAGAAAGATGCGAGGTTCAAGTCCTCAGCGATAAACATCCTTGGTAGACATGACGAGATTATACAGTGTACGACATCATGAATGTTTAAGGACATTAAGGATATGGTTTGAGGCCATGTATATAGGCCTACGGTTGAAGGTTACAGTCCTTAGTGCAGCATTGTGAGGTTCGAGTCCCCAACAGAGCAGAAATAAAGGTTTCAGTCCTTTTATTGTGATGTTTAACTCATAATGGTTAAAAAAAAACATTATAAATGAGTGGGTTTGAGGCCCTTTTTGAATTAATATTTTGATGAATTACTCAAAATGGCCAGGAGTTGGAGCCAATGCAATGTAACATATTGAATAATAGCACCAAAATGGCCGAAATAGGTGGTGGAATGGTTAAAAACACTACGAAGGGATTATTTGATGTGAGTATCTAGAAGTTTCTAATGTTCTATAAGGAGTTGTGACGATTTGTAAATGGTAATGACAAAATCATAATTAGAGTGCCATGTCTGTATTAAACTTGCTCACCCAAACGTAGACGTACGTAATGGGTGGGAAAGTAATTAATATGGGTTTTCTAAGTTTATACCGTTGTTGGATCATGTGATAGTGGAATAAACTGACCATAAGTAATGTTGTTTTAGACGTAATGTATAATATAGTACAAAGCCAATATAGGGTTCAATTGAACTAATTATCATGGTAGAGCTAACTTAGTAAAGCGATGGAACTTCATTTTGTATCAGAGGGTAAGATGAGAAATCATTGTAATGGCGCTATTTGTGGAATTTATTTATCATTTCAATGGCATGGAGTAACAATCTGCATTTATGAGTGTAAATTCCACTGCTGATGTGTTGATAGAATGGGTACGAAGGAGTATTTGGTTTGGTGATGTTGAATGTATGATTTGAAGCGTGTGTGGTTTAAATAGCAGGACTCTTGTAGCTCGGTTGGTGGAGAACGGTGCTTGCAACGCCAGGGTTGTGTGTTCGATTCCCAAGGAGGGCTAGTATAACTATAAAAAAATTTATGAGCTCACTAATTGTGGGTCGCTCGGGATAGGAGCATCTGCTAAATGACTAAAATGTAAAAATGTTAACGGGTATGGAGAGAAGAGTGCGTGGTAGTAATTTTTTTGGGGCATTGAATAAGGTTTTGCTAGATTAAACGAGTGACAATGGTGGAATATGTCTATAAATAAATTGGATCGTGATAAATGGATGATTTCAATATATGATGGTAAACTACAGCAAGTGTTTGGTGTTATTTGTAGCCTACTTAGAAAGAATAGTTGACTAGATCTCATTCATTCTGATAATGGCGGAGTGATGGTTTCATTGTGTGGCTATGATCTTAGTTGATTACAGAGAAATTGAATGTAATTTAGGACGCACAGAAAAGCGAATGTCTTATATTCATGGGAAGTGAAGCAAGGGAACTAAGACAATTATAGAAATATATTTTTTTTAAACTAGGGATAATATAGCTTTGTTAGAAGTATTATGGACATACTATCGTAATAAATAAACTGAACATACATGACGTTACTAGAGCAATTTAGGATGGTTAATGTTGTTACGTTCGTTTTTAAACCCTGTGATAGAGGTTAATGCAGAACGCTGTTTGAGAGTGTGTTAATTTGTCTACTAGTAAAACATGGAAGAATGTCCATGTTTTTGTCTGTGGGTGTTAACCATTGGGGCTTGCTGAAACGTGCGAGCGCTGTAAGGGACATTATGGGTTACGTTAGGTGTACAAGGATCAATGGTTGCTGTGGAGAAGGAAGTCATAGGGGGTTGAATGTTTGGTGTGAAATGGCTAGCTAGTTAGCGGTGAGAGCTAGTGCGGTTTTCATTAGGTGACGTCACTTGCTCTATGAACTGGAAGTAGTTGCTTTGCAAGGATCGCAGATTTTGTATGGTGTGTCGATGGTGAATGTTGTGGATATGTGTAGAGGGTCCCTGGTTCAAACCCAGAGAGGGAGAGAAAGCAAAACTTTTACATTGAGGATATTGACATAGATTAATAGGTGACTTGATGAACATTTTGTGAAAGGGATTTTCTTACCGACACATAGTAAATAGTATAACATAGTAATTAAAGTTGCATAGCTTTGAATTGGATGTTTTATTTGTTTTGACTATAACTTCACAGTAATTTGTCATCTGTTGAGGTACCGTTATAAGGAAAATTTGCGGTAGAGTATGATAGATATTGTAGAGGGTTTAAAAAGTAAGTAAGTTAATTGGGTGATGAGACAGGTTGACTTGATGTTGAATGGGATTGTTTAATATAAGTAATTATTTATATTTAGGTGAATGAGAATATGTTATTAGGTAGTATTGCTTTGTGGAGACGATTTACTAATGAAGAACATGTCTAGATAGTAGAATAAGGAATGATATTTGATAATTGATCATTAGTATTATGACATTATATAGTCTGTTTAAACAGAGGTGAGTTATGACGACGGTTCATTACTTCTGATAACGATAATCTGTTTATAGTACGTTGAACGATGGGAGATAGTTGTTGCTGTTGGCCTGATGGATTAAGTAGACATCTTTTTGTGGGTTTTGGATTATGAAACAATAGGTTTATATTTTAAAACATCAATGAAACAGTTTGCGATTATTAAATTACTAGAAAGGGGTTATAGGTTTATAGTAGAAGGTGTAGTTAACTTAATAAACGTGTTATTATCCAGTGTTTTGTGAGGGGGCGTTTTTTTTCTCCAGGATTGATGGAAGTCTCCTATAGCATTATGATAAGGGGAGAGTAGGAGACAACGTAGCGAACACATTTTAAATAGATGCCTGGGATAAAATATCAAGTCTTACACGAAGTGAGGGTATTGGCTAATGAATGAAATATGACATTTACAGGGGTGACAGGAACAATGGCAAAGGACATGGATTTTATTTTGTTGTTGATTATGTAAACGATAATGGATCATTTGATATTGGATAATAAGGAGCAGATGTGGGGTTTAATAATTATTGTGAGAATTAAAGAGGATATGATCTGAAGGGTAATCAATTAAACAATCATTGTATACTCGAAGAAATTTGAGTGGTTTTAATATTGTGAAAGGTTTAATATAATCTTTTTATGGAGTAGTTATGAGGAATTAGTTTGATATAAACGATTAATGATGAGATAGGACTGTGTATAGCTGTATCATGTTGTGTGTGTACTTACTATTGGATTATTGATTGTAATTGAATGTTAACAACATGTATAATTTCTATTCCAGGAGCAAGGGGATTTCCTTATCTCATTGAAATATTGCCCAGGGCTAGGGTGGAACAGTTAGTAAAATTAGGTAGTCTTATTTTTAGGTCATAAAAGGGAGCTACTAAATTAAGTATGGCCTGGCTATTTTTGTTTGTTGTTTTTAAATTGGGTTTTTCATATAAAACACAACACACCTAGTATGATGTTTATAAAAGGTTGTTATTTTGAGTGTTAGGGGTTTCAACAGGTCAAAGGTGATATGCCTTAAAGGAGCACACACAGTGAATGTTATGAAGTTTAAATTTTTTGACTGAGTTTTGGGTATACATGATTTCTTATGAGAATAAATGTCATGAGGATTTAATGTACACTTGGGGTACATAACATTTATGAAAGGTTTTGAATGTGGTAATGTTTAGTATACTATTGGATGGAACAATTCATTGAATGATTTCAATGACCTCTGCAATTTCTCCTGGCTTTATAGTGTGACTTGATCACCCGCACTGTAAATCCTAGAGGCATGCTGAATTGGGGGTTAGTTATGATAAGGATAATTGTGAAGAAGTTTATAATTTGGTAATAATATATATGAATCAAACCATAAAATAACTAAAGAGAGAGGGAGCTATCCTGAATGAGGGATACCTGTTGATAGCTAATCTTGGATTACTTTACGGGATAGAAGTAAGTTGAGGTATTATCCAATGTTGTCATTTTAATTTCATTGTTATTAGGGTTTAATAAACAATGTTGGTGTTTTGTTTTTGAAAGCATGAATCACGTTGTGACTCGTGTTCAAAAAAGGGGGTAGTATTGATGGTAAGAGGAATTATTGGTATATTTGCATATTGTATTAAGAATATGAGCAGTAGTAAGTAATGTGTTATGGGTTAGATTAAATGTTTTAGGGGAAAATGTATTTGTGGTATAAGGCAGAATTTAGAGGAGGCCTTTCTATGACATTAGTGACTATAACAAGCTGCAAGAATGTGCACTTCCTAATCTAAAAGGCTTATCAGGACTGATAAGAAGACAGGATGAAGTAGCATGCTGTGTCTCAACTAACAATGTTATGCAGACTTTCTTTCGAAAAGGTGAAGGCTTCTCTGCCAGACCTACCAGGAGAATCTGGACATTTTTTGCAACTTGGTGACTATGTGGTGGTAAAGGATTAAGGAAGTAATTGATGGACAACACCCAAGTGGGAAGGTTAGTAATAGGTGTTGATGGCTACCTTGATGGAGGGGAAAGTAAGAGAGAGAGATTCCTAGATCTGTATGTACCATTGTAGGACTTTTCTAACGCAGAGGAGGAAGATGGCACCGCTTCGGCGGAGCATTGTCTTGTTTTGTTTATGTGTTTTTGGAAGCAGGGAATATTGGTACGCTGATAGAAGGACACATTCCACAGAGAGATGGTGATGAATGGAGAAGGACTCTGCATGATCATAGAACTAGTGAAGGAAGAAGGTTCATGCATCATCACACAGTCTACACCAACGGAGGTATGGATAGAGGGGAGATTGAACAGGTATCAGGTCAACCACTGCAACAGATGGCTACGAGGAAACTGACGATTAGAGATGAGGATACTGTTGTTGACAATTATCAGGTGATGGAGGACGATGTTTGAGGAATGATACTGATGAGATGTGGGTTATGGCTGATTACCTCAGTGGAGGAACAGAGCTATAGACCTCCAATAATTTCAAGATTTTCCAGATTTTTCAGGAATGAACTGGCTGTCATTCCATTCGGTTATACGTATTTAAAAGGTTTATCTAATAGAAATTGGGAAGTATATTAGGAATTGGTATTAGGAATAATTGTTAAAGCATAATAATTTGTCATATGGTGAATGTTAATATGGAGTTATTGGTTTAGAAATGAAATCAATTAAACTGTTGTGTTTTTATCTTCTAGTGAGGTAAATACAGATGGTATCTTAATGCATAATAAGGGATCATTTGGCATAGAATGGTGTGTACCTATATATAAATAAAAGTAACAAATTATGAACCGGCTGAAGATGAATATCAGAGGCGTTGAAGATGTTTTTGTAAAATACCACTTCTACATGCAACTGGTCTACAACAACCAATCGAAGATACAGTGGGGGAAAAAAGTATTTAGTCAGCCACCAATTGTGCAAGTTCTCCCACTTAAAAAGATGAGAGAGGCCTGTAATTTTCATCATAGGTACACGTCAACTATGACAGACAAAATTATACTTTTATTTTCTCCAGAAAATCACATTGTAGGATTTTTTATGAATTTATTTGCAAATTATGGTGGAAAATAAGTAATACAAAATTGTAGACCTGCACCAGGCTGGGAAGACTGAATCTGCAACAGGTAAGCAGCTTGGTTTGAAGAAATGAACTGTGGGAGCAATTATTAGGAAATGGAAGACATACAAGACCACTGATAATCTCCCTCGATCTGGGGATCCACGCAAGATCTCACCCCGTGGGGTCAAAATGATCACAAGAACGGTGAGCAAAAATCCCAGAACCACATGGGGGGACCTAGTGAATGACCTGCAGTGAGCTGGGACCAAAGTAACAAAGCCTACCATCAGTAACACACTACGCCACCAGGGACTCAAATCCTGCAGTGCCAGACGTGTCCCCCTGCTTAAGCCAGTACATGTCCAAGCCCGTCTGAAGTTTGCTAGAGTGCATTTGGATGATCCAGAAGAGGATTGGGAGAATGTCATATGGTCAGATGAAACCAAAATATAACTTTTTGGTAAAAACTCAACTCGTCGTGTTTGGAGGACAAAGTATGCTGAGTTGCATCCAAAGAACACCATACCTACTGTGAAGCATGGGGGTGGAAACATCATGCTTTGGGGCTGTTTTTCTGCAAAGGGACCAGGACGACTGATCCGTGTAAAGGAAAAAATGAATGGGGCCATGTATCGTGAGATTTTGAGTGAAAACCTCCTCCCATCAGCAAGGGCATTGAAGATGAAACGTGTCTGGTTCTTTCAGCATGACAATGATCCCAAACACACCGCCCGGGCAACGAAGGAGTGGCTTCGTAAGAAGCATTTCAAGGTCCTGGAGTGGCCTAGCCAGTCTCCAGATCTCAACCCCATAGAAAATCTTTGGAGGGAGTTGAAAGTCCGTGTTGCCCAGCGACAGCCCCAAAACATCACTGCTCTAGAGGAAATCTGCATGGAGGAATGGGCAAAAATACCAGCAACAGTGAAAACCTTGTGAAGACTTACAGAAAACGTTTGACCTGTGTCATTGCCAACAAATGGTATATAACAAAGTATTGAGAAACTTTTGTTATTGACCAAATACTAGTAGTTGACGTGTACCTATGATGAAAATTTCAGGCCTCTCTCATCTTTTTAAGTGGGAGAACTTGCACAATTGGTGGCTGACTAAATACTTTTTTCCCCCACTGTATCAAAGTGTTTTCTCATGTTTTTATATCAAAGGAGTGGGAAAGGAGTTCACCATTGAGTGAGAATGGAGAAAGATCTGTTCAAATGCAACATTTCTCATGTTGTTGGTATAATGGTTGGTAAATGGAAATGACATTGAGGTTGTGGAGTTGGTGGTGAATGGAATGAGACATTGTAGTTGTGACATTGTCATGGTTAAGTCATTTTGAACTATGAAGCTGTCTGAAGAACATAATGAAGAGACGCCAGAAGATTTAAGTGCCGGGAGGAATAAAGGGGTTGTTTGTTGACAATAACATTTGATTTATCCAAATTTGATAATTTGGGTAGTAGGTACAGTGGGGAAAAAAGTATTTAGTCAGCCACCAATTGTGCAAGTTCTCCCACTTAAAAAGATGAGAGAGGCCTGTAATTTTCATCATAGGTACACGTCAACTATGACAGACAAAATGAGATTTTTTTTCTCCAGAAAATCACATTGTAGGATTTTTTATGAATTTATTTGCAAATTATGGTGGAAAATAAGTATTTGGTCAATAACAAAAGTTTCTCAATACTTTGTTATATACCCTTTGTTGGCAATGCCACAGGTCAAACGTTTTCTGTAAGTCTTCACAAGGTTTTCACACACTGTTGCTGGTATTTTGGCCCATTCCTCCATGCAGATCTCCTCTAGAGCAGTGATGTTTTGGGGCTGTCGCTGGGCAACACGGACTTTCAACTCCCTCCAAAGATTTTCTATGGGGTTGAGATCTGGAGACTGGCTAGGCCACTCCAGGACCTTGAAATGCTTCTTAAAAAGCCACTCCTTCGTTGCCCGGGCGGTGTGTTTGGGATCATTGTCATGCTGAAAGACCCAGCCATGTTTCATCTTCAATGCCCTTGCTGATGGAAGGAGGTTTTCACTCAAAATCTCACGCTACATGGCCCCATTCATTCTTTCCTTTACACGGATCAGTCGTCCTGGTCCCTTTGCAGAAAAACAGCCCCAAAGCATGATGTTTCCACCCCCATGCTTCACAGTAGGTATGGTGTTCTTTGGATGCAACTCAGCATTCTTTGTCCTCCAAACACGACGAGTTGATTTTTTACCAAAAAGTTCTATTTTGGTTTCATCTGACCATATGACATTCTCCCAATCCTCTTCTGGATCATCCAAATACACTCTAGCAAACTTCAGACGGGCCTGGCTTAAGCAGGGGGACACGTCTGGCACTGCAAGATTTGAATCCCTGGCGGTGTAGTGTGTTACTGATGGTAGGCTTTGTTACTTTGGTACCAGCTCTCTGCAGGTCATTCACTAGGTCCCCCCGTGTGGTTCTGGGATTTTAGCTCACCGTTCTTGTGATCATTTTGACCCCACGGGGTGAGATCTTGCGTGGAGCCCCAGATCGAGGTAGATTATCAGTGGTCTTGTATGTCTTCCATTTCCTAATAATTGCTCCCACAGTTGATTTCTTCAAACCAAGCTGCTTACCTATTGCAGATTCAGTCTTCCCAGCCTGGTGCAGGTCTACAATTTTGTTTCTGGTGTCCTTTGACAGCTCTTTGGTCTTGGCCATAGTGGAGTTTGGAGTGTGACTGTTTGAGGTTGTGGACAGGTGTCTTTTATACTGATAACAAGTTCAAACAGGTGCCATTAATACAGGTAACGAGTGGAGGACAGAGGAGCCTCTTAAAGAAGAAGTTACAGGTCTGTGAGAGCCAGAAATCTTGCTTGTTTGTAGTTGACCAAATACTTATTTTCCACCATAATTTGCAAATAAATTCATTAAAAATCCTACAATGTGATTTTCTGGAAAAAATGTTCTCAATTTGTCTGTCATAGTTGACGTGTACCGATGATGAAAATTACAGGCCTCTGACATCTTTTTAAGTGGGAGAACTTGCACTATTGGTGGCTGACTAAATACTTTTTTCCCCCACTGTATATACACTGCCAAATTAATAGTATTAAGAATGCATTGAGATAATGATCTGTATTTATTATCAGGATGAGGAAGGTCATAATTGAATTATGGATGTTTATAATGTATGATAATATAAGTATACATTCTGAAAGTTGTAATGGGTGATTAAGTTGAGGGTTTTAATTTTCAATAGATAAGGATAAAGTGAAGCAATAACAATGGGTATTTTAAATTTGGTTGAGTTAAGTAATTTGGTTGGTTATAATTTATAAGATTAATTAGTGATTTAAGTAAATTATTAGTATGTATTAGTATAATTATTTTCAAAATGAAGGATAGTGATTGTTAAATTGAGAACTGTTTTATATAGATGTTATGGGTTAAAACAGTGATACATTATGGTAATGTCTTAGGATACACTTATATGATTTATTTTGAGTAGACATTGTTGAATCATACTGTTTGAATCATTGAAGTTAAGGTGAGGATTGTGAATGAAATCATGAATATGTTGAATAATTGGGTTAAAGTATTAACATATTAGTAATCAGGGGCGGTGTGTTCATTAGGGCGATATGGGCGACGCACTGCCAAACGGGAAAAGGAAGGGATTTTTTTTCTAATCAATTATATCACGGCAACAGTAGTTATCAGTGTTCTAATCTAGACGTCTGATCTGCCACTAAATGTCCAATCAGGCTAAAGTCGTGCTTCAAATGCCCCCCCCCCCCCCCCCCCCCCCCCCTTTTGGGGCGATTTCAGTCAGGTTGAAAATCGCCCCAGAAGTCTCTCATAGACTCCCATGTAAAATCAATTTTTTTCAAATATCAGAGCTTTCAATACAATCTCTATGGGTTTCTGAGGGCTTGCACTTACGCGCTTTCGTCATACGTAACATAACCATGAACGTAACTAAGAAAAGAGCGGGTAGCAGCGTCAATCAATTCACGTACTACTGTCAAGATGGCTATAGCGTTCAGTGCAACTCGATTGTCTCTTTGAAATAAGTTACTTTTTGTCGGCGAACAAATCAAGATAAATTGGCAACGAAACAATTAGGACCTCCCAGACCAAATTTAATAATTCAACAGGTTTCTACTAAAGGGGGAAAGTCCTACACCCGAGGATTTTCCAAAAATTGGTACGAACGAAAAACCTGGCTAGCAGGCTGCGATGTAGCTAATGCAGTCTTCTGCTACCCCCTGCTTACTCTTTCACCCTGAAGGCGGCACGGCAGACAGCACCGCTTGGACAGCGACTGGTGTGTAACGGACATGCACCATCTTTCAGGAAAGATTAAGAAACATGAGCTGTCAAAGACCCACATGGATAGCTGTTTGAGATTGTCTGCTTTGGGGAGAGTGAACATTGCCACTCAACTGGATGAGGGATACAGGCTAGCTGTCCGCCGCCACAACGATGAGGTTAGCAAGAACCGCCACATCCTCAGCCGGCTAATCCAGTGTGTGAAGTTTTGCGGAGTGTTTGAGTTAGCTTTGCGAGGCAAAGATGAAACTGAGGGCTCCACCAACCCTGGTAAGCCAACACTTTTGAGATCAGTCAATAAATGCTTCTGGTATTGACTTATATGCTGCCCCTGTCTTCATGTTGTTGCTGGACATATCTTTTTTAAAATGTGTGTAGGTCACCTAAATCATCAGAAAAATTGCCCCCCCTGAGAATTTTTTCAGGAGCCGCCACTGTTAGTAATGATATAGATTTGAAGTATTGGGTGATATTGAAATGGATGTTTAGAGTGGTAAATATTTATGTTGATAGGCAAGTACTTAATTGGTTATTATCATGGGGTTATGATATTTTCATATGATCTGAATTTGGTTGAATTATTAAAGCAGGAATAGTTTAGGGATGTGATGATTTAACAGGGAGTGATAATAGAGTGTTATAATGTGTATGTCATATCAGGAATAATAGGAGAACAAAGTCGGAGTTGAACATTGTATATTTTAACAATCATGGGTTTTTAAGAATTGGGCCTGAGATTTTAATCATTAGAATGTGTAATTGATAATCACATAGCATTGGATGCTATTATATTAAGATTAGGAGGATATTTACATTTTACATTTTAGTCATTTAGCAGACGCTCTTATCCAGAGCGACTTACAGTTAGTGATTACATATTTTTTTTATACTGGCCCCCCGTGGGAATCGAACCCACAACCCTGGCGTTGCAAACGCCATGCTCTATCAACTGAGCTACATCCCTGCCGGCCATTCCCTCCCCTACCCTAGACGACGCTGGGCCAATTGTGCACCGCCCATGAGTCTCCCGGTCGCGGCCGGCTGCGACAGAGCCTGGATTCATGTGTATAGATTATAATATTCATGTGACTTAGTAATGGTTATGTATAATTGTTGTGTATTGTTGATGTCATTATGTTAACAATATATTTCTATGTATGTTTTCTTGGTTACATGGCTCAGAAAAAGGGGTCATTTTGAAAGGGGGGATGTCTATGTGGAATATTTTCATATATATATAAAAATAAGGTTTTGACTACATAGATTATTAGCATGAATATATAGTTAATTATGTTTATCTTTTACTCAGACTGAGTTTATAGAGGTTTGAGAGGTTTGATATCACATAAGATAGATGACTGAGAATGTATACCTTTGTTGATTAAATATATGGAGAATCAAGTTGGATTCAGGTATGAAAGGTTGAAGGGATCAATTCTCAGTTATCTAGCATAGTTTAGGATCTAGTCAGAGATATATGTACTACTGATTGGAGAATGTTGTATTTTATATAAAGTTATATGTGAATTGTTGGGGTTAAGTCATGTCACTTACCACAAAAGAAAAAAAAATGATTGTAATGATGTCATGTCATAGTATTGTGAGGACAGAGGTAGAGTTACGAGATAAGTGGTTTGGGGTCATGATGTCTACATTCCTTATGTCAAGGTAGATTAGTGATGTTTAGGATAGCATGAGTGATGGGCAGGATAGTGACTTGGGGTAAAGAGTCATGAACATCAAAGACAGGGAGTGCCCATGGAGACTTACCAGATGTATGCCAGGAAGAGGGGAATAGAAGGTATATAAGGTAGAGTGTTTCCTTTGTTCAGGTTAGTTCAACTGACGAAGGGCAAAGCCATGTCCGTGTGTTAGATGAACCCACGAGCTCGTGATCCAATAAATACTTGGTATAAAATCTCCACAGAATGTCTAAGTAAATTATTGCATCTTGAACTTTTCAATACCAGAAACACATCATAACAGGCAATAATCACACTTTCCTGTTGGATGCTTTACTATCATATTTAAAGTCTTATTCAACTGGCTGTGTCCCACCCTTAATCTAGTAAAAATAGCCTCCTCTCTTCTGTCTCTTCCTGCCGTCCTCCCCTCCCCGACTTTCCTCTGTACTTGAAATAAATGCCTGCCCTTAGTATCTCTATTCCACTGCTCCTGCCATCTCTGCACCATCACTGTCCATATCAGGCTTTTTGCCTCTGCTTTGCTCATTGAAACTACAACATCAACATCCCCACTACTAAATGCTTGTTTAGCCAGTACATCAACTGCCTCGTTACTTGGGCTGGGACCCAAGTAAAACGTATCTTTATACCCATCTGTATAATCTTCCCATGGGTTTGTAGCACCTCATGAAGCAGGTCTTGTCTGCTACGTGAGGTAAAGGACTGCAGACTCATTAACACTTTACAATCCAAGATGGCGAAGTAGTGCAGTCCTGTTTCTGTCGTGTGTCTGTAAATAGCCTGTAAATACCCTGTTTTTTGTATTTTTCGTACATATTTCCCTATCAGACTTTTCATCCTTCTACAAAATATACTTTCCTGCAACCCGCCTCACTCAATGTGGAACGGATTCTATTATTGACTTACCTTTTATCTAGAATCTCCAGTTGAAACTAGCTAGCCAGCTAGCCAGCTAGCCAGCTAGCCAGCTAGCCAGCTAGCCAGCTAACTAGCTACTTGCTATTAGCCACAGTTAGCGGTATCTCACCCAGAACATTGGACTTTTTTTCTGCGGGATTAATTCAATCACTGGATATTAATCACCGGATATTCGGCCAGTCTGCACAGCGCGTTATCGACCCAGAACATATCAGTTTTCTGCCGGAATCACTGAATCACTGGACCTTTAACTCCGGATTCATCGCTACCAGCTAGCTTCAACTAAATGGACGCTGTGGTCTGGCTAATCATCCTGAGCTAGGCCCATCTCCCGGCTATCTACCTCTCTGTCAACCGGACGGGACCACCTAGTGTTGACACGGAGCCCCGCCGATCCTACACGACTGGTCTGCCGACGAAATCGTCTGATGTGGTTGCGACGACGTCGACCACGAAGATTCCATCTGCTAGCTCCGGCCCGCTAGCACACGCTAGCCGTGGCCTCTTACCTGCTAGTGCTTCAGAAGCCTCCGAACTATCCTATTGCTGTTCACCGGACCTTATGATAACTCAGCTATACAGCTGATGTCTGCTGGACTGTTCCTTTTTACGGTACTACATCCTGTTTATGTTTAGCCTCAGCCCAAACATGGTTAGCTTATTGTTGTTTCGGTTATTTCTAATTGTACTATTTCACTGCAGATCCCCCAGCCCAGCTAAACCTGCCTTAGATAGCTATTTTGTCCCTCCCCCCATACACTCAGAGACCGACTCAATTGATGCCTCTAGTGATACTATCTCTTTCATTGTTACCCAACGCTTAGGTTTACCCCCACTTTACTCATATCCTTCCATATCCTTGTCTGTACATAATGCCCTGAATCTTTTCTACAACACCCGGAAATCTGCCCCCTTTATTCTATGTACCCGACGCACTAGAAGACCAGTTCTTAAAGCCTTTAGCCGTATCCTTATTCTAGTCCTCCTCTGTTCCTCTGGTGATGTAGAGGCTAACCCAGGCCCTGCAGCCCTCAGTATCACTCCTACTCCCCAGGCGCTATCATTTGCTGACTTCTGTAATCGCAAAAGTCTTGGTTTCTTGCACGTAAACATCAGAAGTCTACTTCCTAAGTTTGAGTTATTCACTGCGTTAGCACACTCCGCCAACCCTGATGTTCTAGCAGTGTCTGAATCCTGGCTCAGGAAGGCCACCAAAAATTCTGAAATTTCCATCCCCAACTATAACATTTTCCGTCTAGATAGAACTGCCAAAGGGGGTGGAGTTGCAATCTACTGTAGAGATAGCCTGCAGAGCTCTATCATACTATCCAGGTCTGTGCCCAAACAGTTTGAGCTTCTACTTCTAAAAATCCACCTTTCCAGAAATAAGTCTCTCACTGTTGCCGCTTGCTACAGACCCCCCTCAGCCCCCAGATGTGCCCTGGACACCATATGTGAATTGATTGCCCCCCATTTATCCTCAGAGTTCGTACTGCTTGGTGACCTAAATTGGGATATGCTTAATACCCCGGCCATCCTACAATCCAAACTAGATGCCCTCAACCTCACGCAAATTATCAACGAACCTACCAGGTACAACCCTAAATCCGTAAACATGGGTACCCTCATAGATATCATCCTGACTAACATACCCTCTAAATACACCTCAGCTGTCTTCAACCAGGATCTCAGCGATCACTGCCTTATTGCCTGCGTCCGTAACGGGTCCGCGGTCAAACGACCACCCCTCATCACTGTCAAACGCTCCCTAAAACACTTTAGCGAGCAGGCCTTCCTAATTGACCTGGCCCAGGTATCCTGGATGGATATAGATCTCATTCCGTCAGTAGAGGATGCCTGGTTGTTCCTTAAAAGTAATTTCCTCTCAATCTTAAATAAACATGCCCCATTCAAAAAATACAGAACTAAGAACCGATATAGCCCCTGGTTCTCCTCAGACTTGACTGCCCTTGACCAGCACAAAAACATCCTGTGGCGTACTGCATTAGCATCAAATAGCCCCCGCGATATGCAACTTTTCAGGGAAGTTAGGAACCAATATACACAAGCAGTCAGGAAAGCAAAGGCAAACTTTTTCAAACAGAAATTTGCATCCTGTAGCACTAACTCCAAAAAGTATTGGGACACTGTAAAGTCCATGGAGAATAAGAGTACTTCCTCCCAGTTGCCCACTGCACTGAGGCTAGGAAACACTATCACCACCGATAAATCTACAATAATCGAGAATTTCAACAAGCATTTTGCTACAGCTGGCCATGCTTTCCATCTGGCTACCACTACCCCGGCCACCAACTCTGCACCCTCCGCTGAAACTTGCCCATGTCCCCCCCGCTTCTCCTTCACACAAATTCAGACAGCAGACGTTTTGAAAGAGCTGCAAAATCTGGACCCCTACAAATCAGCTGGGCTAGACAATCTGGACCCTTTCTTTCTAAAACTAGCCGCCGAAATTGTCGCAACCCCTATTACTAGTCTGTTCAACCTCTCTTTCATAACGTCTGAGATCCCCAGAGATTGGAAAGCTGCCGCGGTCATCCCCCTCTTCAAAGGGGGTGACACTCTAGATCCAAACTGCTACAGACCTATATCCATCCTGCCCTGCCTTTCGAAAGTATTTGAAAGCCAAGTTAACAAACAGATCACCGACCATTTCGAATACCACCGTACCTTCTCCGCTATGCAATCCGGTTTCCGAGCTGGTCATGGGTGCACTTCAGCCACACTCAAGGTCCTAAACGATATTATAACCGCGATTGATAATAGACAGTACTGTGCAGCCGTCTTCATCGACCTGGCCAAGGCTTTCGACTCTGTCAACCACCGCATTCTTATTGGCAGACTAAATAGCCTTGGTTTCTCAAATGACTGCCTCGCCTGGTTCACCAACTACTTCTCAGATAGAGTTCAGTGTGTCAAATCGGAGGGCCTGTTGTCTGGACCTATGGCAGTCTCTATGGGGGTGCCACAGGGTTCAATTCTTGGGCCGACACTTTTCTCCGTGTATATCAATGATGTCGCTCTTGCTGCTGGTGACTCTCAGATCCACCTCTACGCAGACGACACCATTTTGTATACATCTGGCCCTTCATTGGACACTGTGTTAACAAACCTCCAAACGAGCTTCAATGCCATACAACACTCCTTCAGTAGCCTCCAACTGCTCTTAAACACTAGTAAAACTAAATGCATGCTTTTCAATCGAACGCTGCTGGCACCCGCCCACCCGACTAGAATCACCACTCTTGACGGGTCTGACCTAGAGTATGTGGACAACTACAAATACCTAGGTGTCTGGTTAGACTGTAAACTCTCCTTCCAGACTCACATAAAGAATCTCCAATCCAAAGTTAAATCTAGAATCGGCTTCCTATTTCGCAACAAAGCCTCCTTCACTCATGCTGCCAAACATGCCCTCGTAAAACTGACTATCCTACCGATCCTTGACTTCGGCGATGTCATTTACAAAATAGCCTCCAACACTCTACTCAGCAAATTGGATGTAGTCTATCACAGTGCCATCCGTTTTGTCTCCAAAGCCCCATACGCTACCCACCACTGTGACCTGTACGCTCTTGTTGGCTGGTCCTCACTACATGTTCGTCGTCAAACCCACTGGCTCCAGGCCATCTATAAATCACTGCTAGGCAAATCCCCGCCTTATCTTAGCTCATTGGTCACCATAGCAGCACCCACCCGTAGTCTGCGCTCCAGCAGGTATATCTCACTGGTCATTCCCAAAGCCAACACCTCCTTTGGCCGCCATTCCTTCCAGTTCTCTGCTGCCAATGACTGGAACGAATTGCAAAAATCTCTGAAGCTGGAGACTCTTATCTCCCTCACTAACTTTAAGCATCAGTTGTCAGAGCACCTTACCGATCACTGCACCTGTACACAGCCCATCTGAAATTAGCCCACCCAACTACCTCATCCCTATATTGTTATTTATTTTGCTCTTTTGCACCCCAGTATCTCTATTTGCACATAATCTCTTGCACATCTAGCATTCCAGTGTTAATACTATTGTAATTATTTTGCACTATAGCCTATTTATTGCCTTACCTCCATAACTTGCTACATTTGCACACACTGTATATATATTTTCTGTTGTATTTTTGACTATGTTTTGTTTTACCCCATATGTAACTCTGTGTTGTTGTTTTTATCGCACTGCTTTGCTTTATCTTGGCCAGGTCGCAGTTGTAAATGAGAACTTGTTCTCAACTGGCTTACCTGGTTAAATAAAGGTGAAATAAAATAAAAAATAAAAAAACACTGCACATGAATCAGAGGAAATAACTACTCTGTCTGGCTTGACTTCCTCCACCCACTGCAAGGCCAACAGTATGGCCATCAGCTCCGCCGTATATACAGCCAGATGATCTGTAATACGTTTCCTGACTGCCACCCCACATTCCTGCACTACAAATGTTGACCCAGTACATCCTGTCCATCTGTGTAAATGGCATTAGACTACTTTGTTGTAGTGTTCAGATAATGACTAGGGAGTTGCTGATAGAAAATTCCATTCTCAAGGCTGCAACTGATGAGCCACTATACCTGAACAATCAAACATCTATTTAAATATCAAAACTGAATTAAGTTAGGACAAATAAACATCTCATGTGTCATGTAGCCGTGTCATGTAGCCTAATCTTACTTCAGAAAGTTCCTGGATAACATTTTACGTGATCTATAAAAGTCGAGTAAAGTCAAGAAAACGTTCAACAACACCCCCTTTCACTAAGAATCCTGTTGTCTGCTATCGTCTAATTTAACCTGACAGCCATTTGGAACACATGCGCAAAGAGGGAGTATCTCAACAGACCTCTCTCTCCTGAGGGGGTGTCTGGGAATTACTGGTTCCGGTTATTCGCTGCTGCTATAATGGCAGCTGCTGTACACTACCAGAACAGATAGGACAACGAGCTATTTATACAAGTCTTTACAACGGGTGCATCAAAACTAATTCTCTGGTCAAAAATAAACGTAAGTCTTCTAAACTAAGCTAGAGCCAAATATACTGTATTTATAACTAAACCCCTTCTGTCTACGTATACAACTTGTTTACAATAAAATGCTTTATAGCTACAATATAGCTAACGATAGCTAGCTAATGACAAGCTCATCTCTGCTGCCTGGATGCTTTCACGTTTCTCTCGTCTGGGTTTCTTGCTGCTAGCTAGTGCATGGACAAGCAGTAGCCTACTGCAGTAGTCAGACTACACCAATTACCAACATTTAATTTTTACACTGCACAAATATTTGAGAACAGTTAGCCCTCAAATAGTAGCTAACTAACGTTAGTTGATTGTAACATTGACACAATGTCTGTGTGCAGACTACAGGTTTGGAGGCCACTCTAAAGATGAACCCTCTATCCTGACACCTCTGGAGCAGTGCTGCAGGTAAAACATGGGTGCACGATTAAGCATTAAGGCGCAATAAGTTGTGTTATCATTAATATAGTCACATGTAAAGGGTGTTGTTTGGACAGACATGTTAGAGGAGAGAACATGATAAATGAAAAATACTATTTTCTCAACTTTCACTCCATTTCTCTCTCGCTCTCTTTCTCCCTCTAGGATTCGTCGCGCTACCCTCCTGCGTCTGTCTTCGTCTCCTCTCTCTGCTCCAGTACAGTCTGTGATGTTATGAGGGACTCTCTTTTCCATGATCCTCTATTCTCCGTGGCCCCTCTCCGCCCTAGAGAAATTAAGAGCTAATCTGGCAGCCCTGTTTTGAGCGATTTGGAGCTTTTCTATATATCTTTCTTTGCTGCAGATGACCATATAACTGGACAGTACTCTAAGTGTGATAGGACTAGGGATTGAATCACCTGATTCAGAGTGCTAGATGTTACATACTCTGAACATTCTCTTGTAACAGAAATTCCCTTACTCATCTTAATAATATTATCTATGTGTTCTGACCATGATAAAGCTGCGTCCAACATGACGCCTAGTGGTTTCGATTTTTTTAAATTGCTCTACATGCGTTCTATTCATCGACAAATTCAATTGGGGATCATCAACAAGCATATATCTTGAACCAAATACAATACATTTAGTTTTAGAAATGTTCAACACCAATTTGTTCATATCAATTTGTTCATTCTGACACAATTCTTAGTTCACTACTGAGTACATCTGTTAGCTCATTATATTCTGATGCTGCGCTATACATTGTAGAGTCATCAGCATTCATTACCACTCTTGCTTTGTTCATTAGTAAAGATAGAGTAGAGAAGTGGGCCTAGGCAGCTTCCTTGAGGAACACCACAGCGTATATCTTTACTCTTTGAAAAGCTACCATTAAAATAACACTTTTTGCCTTCTCCTGGATAGATAGCTTTCCATCCAGGATAGAGCTGCAGACAATTTTCCTGACGTTTGCAGTGATCGCATTCGAGGTAAATGCTGCAGATGCTTGCTTAAGTGTTATTACCTTTAAAATTCAAGGGCAGTATGCTTGTCGATAATGCAACTTTGATTGAATCCAAAATGGCACCCTATTCCCTACATAGGGCACTAGAGGGAGCAAGGTACCATTTGGGACATTTATACATCTGATGAAATGTCTAATTGCTCTATCAGTGGTAGTATCACAGATAGAACAATGAGACAGATATGGTAGTGAGAGGAAGCCCAGTGACCGGCAGAGCGAGAAGATGGAACGAGATGGATTTTGGCTGACATTCTGCTAATTTTCTCATCGATGAAACATACAGTTTTCTGTTCCTAAAACTAGAATATGTTACGAACAGAGTGGACTACGTTTTGTAGACTTTACCCTTTGCCAAAGTTTTAAAAAATGGCGTTGTTTAGGAGTGCAAAGGCAAATAGAGATATTTCACACACCCACAGTAGGCGTTCCCTAACGGACATACGCAAATGCATGTTAGAACGCACAAATAGTTCTAGGCCCTCTCCTCTTCTCTCTCTACACCAAGTCACTCGGCTCTGTCATTTCCTCACAGTCTCTATCATTGTTATGCAGATGACACTCAGCTACTTTTCTCCTTCCCCACCTTCTGACACCCAGGTGGCATCACGTGCCTAGCAGATATCTCAGCTTGGATGTCGGCCCACCACCTCAAGGTCAACCTGGACAAGAAAGAGCTGCTCTTCCTCCCAGGGAAGGCCTGCCCGCTCAAAGACATCTCCATCACGTTTGACAACTCCACAGTGTTGCCCTTGTGGTTACTAAAAGAAACACTTTTGCTGGTCCATGCTTGTGATGATAAGAAGATCCGCCGACACTGTACTCTGTTCACAAAGGTTTATTATAACAAAGAGTTTACAGCATCGAATTTTGACAAACACCTGCAGATGTCTGGAGATAGCAACAGCCAAATCAATAATTCGCTATTCCTCCTCTCTGTTCAAGACATGGCATTATATCGTACATGGCCAGAGCATGACGTATTATGGTGTGATTCGAAAAAACCAATCCCTAGTCTTCTCTCCCTCACTCCCCATCTCTTCTCTCCATTAACATCAGTAATGCTTTCCAGATGTTACAACCAAGTAGAGCAAAGTTCATCTGTTACACAATTTTGTAAACGTCAGCACAATCCTAGACTCTTAAGATACTACACCCTCACAGAGTGCAAAGAACCTTGGCGTGACCCTAGACAACACCCTGTCATTCTCTACAAACATCAAAGCTGTGACTCACTCCTGCAGGTTCATGCTCTACAACATCCGTAGAGTACGATCTTACTTCACACAGGAAGCGGCGCAGGTCCTAACCCAGGCGTTTCTCATCTCCTGTCTGGACTACTGCAACTCGGTATCATGTTATTAACATTAAAAAATATATATTAAATGCTCTTATTACATGCTAAAACAAATAGTGTTGCGTTTTTGCTCTCCTCTGATTGGCAGGTAAGCCATCAATCAACTACAAAGTAGCAGTAGGTGGGATCTCCACTCATAACAATAGTAACAATGCAAAACAAAACGTTTTACAATAAGATTCACATGGATACATTAATTCTGCGTAACAAATCACCAAAAAAAAGTAGAATGGTAAGGTATAAGATATTATCAAGTGTATTTCCAGAGTGAATAGAGAGAAGTTTGGTAGGAGACCTTACTGGCCGTGAGAAAACAGAAGAGTGTCATGTCTGTGGTTGACATTACCTATAAGTACTGATGGGCAGAGCTGGCTTCCTGCCCCCATGATGCCTCTTCCTAACAACCAACACATCCTTCGCTTCACAATAAAAATGTGTGAACATCTTTCTGGAGAACAATTAATATACAATAAGGAAATAGAAAAATATCACAATTAAAATCCTTTAAAATAAACGCAACAACATAATTTGACCACACTAATAGGCCTATGGCTTCTGTTCTTCCGTATGTCCCATCAGCTACACTAAAACCTGGTTGAAGGGATTGTCTAATCAAGGAGAGACTTTTAGATTTCTTCAAAACAATTAAACTTTATTATTTAATTACTGCAGTAATGGAGTTGGTCAGGAACCACCCGGGAGGTAGTTTCTGAGAACTCAAAGAGCAGAACTGGGTTACAGCTGTTTATTGAAAAGACACATCCTTCTGAATACATGACAAACAGATGTGTGGAATGGGTCAAAAGGTTAGGATTTGTATGAAAGAAATGAATAACTCACAGCAGACAGTACCTGCTGTGAAGACTGTTCTCATTGTATGGAAACTAGGGTTTAGCCCCCAAGACGAGGTTCTTCTTATCAGCTATTCATAACAGATCTCATCCTTGGTACCTTACACACACAGACACCAATTCAGTCTATGAAATGCAGGCTCAGTCACACCGGAGACATCTCCCTGTCATACACCACTAATAATAGAATGGAATGTGGATGTTGGTTTTATCACCTAGTCATCATTTAATCAGTTGCCAGCCCAAGCTTCAGAGGCTCAACTGAGTTCACACACAGATGAAAGAGTTCCAAGAACCCTATTCTATTGCATAAAACAACCATTCGATGCATAAACAGTATGATAACAATTTTGTAATTATTCTACCATAAAGGCTTCTCTCCTGTGTGTATACGTTGGTGTGTGATCAGGGATCCTGAATGATTGAAGCTCTTCCCACACTGATCACAGCTATAAGGCTTCTCTCCTGTGTGTATAAGTTGGTGTCTAGTCAGGTGCCCTGATTGATTGAAGCTCTTCCCACACTGATCACAGCTATAAGGCTTCTCTCCTGTGTGTATGCGTTGGTGTGTAGTCAGGTCTCCTGATTGACTGAAGCTCTTCCCACACTGATCACAGCTATAAGGCTTCTCTCCTGTGTGTATGCGCTGGTGTGTAGTCAGGTCCCCTGAATGATTGAAGCTCTTCCCACACTGATCACAGCTATACGGCTTCTCTCCTGTGTGTATGCGCTGGTGTGTAGTCAGGTTTCCGGATAGAGCAAAGCACTTCCCACACTGATCACAGCTATAAGACTTCTCTCCTGTGTGTATGCGCTGGTGTCTAGTCAGGTCTCCTGAATGATTGAAGCTCTTCCCACACTGATCACAGCTATAAGGCTTCTCTCCTGTGTGTATGCGTTGGTGTGAAATCAGGGATCCTGAATGATTGAAGCTCTTCCCATACTCATCACAGCTATAAGGCTTCTCTCCTGTGTGTATGCGTTGGTGTATAATCAGGGATCCTGATTGATTGAAGCTCTTCCCACACTGATCACAGCTATAAGGCTTCTCTCCTGTGTGTATGCGTTGGTGTGTACACAGGTTTCCTGATTTAATAAAGCTCTTCCCACACTGATCACAGCTATAAGGCTTCTCTCCTGTGTGGATGCGTTGGTGTGTAGTCAGGGTTCCTGAACAATTGAAGCTCTTCCCACACTGATCACAGCTATAAGGCTTCTCTCCTGTGTGTATGCGTTGGTGTGTAGTCAGGTGTCCTGATTGATTGAAGCCCTTCCCACACTGATCACAGCTATAAGGCTTCTCTCCTGTGTGTATGCGCTGGTGTATAGTCAAGTCTCCTGATTGTTTGAAGCTCTTCCCACACTGATCACAGCTATAAGGCTTCTCTCCAGTGTGAATCCGCTGGTGAATTATCAGTTCTCTCTGTTTAGCAAAATTCTTCCCACAGTCAAAGCAGCGGTGGTAAAGTTTATTTCCTATAAGTCTCTGCTGGTGTTTATTGAGACGTTCTGATCTGGAGAGACTCTTCTGGAGAATCTTCTTGTCAGCATCATGATGTTGTTGAGGCTCCCCAGATGATAAGCCACTCCCACTGAGATAGCAATGGTTAGGGCTGTCCCCTGTGAAACAAAGATATTGAATAGCATGGACATCTGAAATCAGGCTACCTGATGGGACTTTGATAAATGCTGAAAATTGCCAATCTAAATAAACGTACTACCACAGCGACCATTTAATTTTTGAGAAGCATATTTGATTCCGATTTAGGACATAGAAATAGTTTTCACATACAAACTTTGTAAGATGCATACTTTCAGTTTTTCCCGAACTCACCGCACTCGCGCAAAAGGAGGAAGCTTGCACTGCTCGTGCTAGCACATGTGCAGACAAAATATTTACATGTCCGAAATAATTTGAAAGATTGCTCAGAAAACCAGGTGTTTTTAACAGCGTTACTTGATTGCCACCTTAAGCCAATTAAGATATGCAGAGTAAGGTGTTTACATGACTAATGCCATACTCGGACTACTGCCATAACTAGTTTAATGTCAAATTATGAGTCATGTGTTGGATTCTAGCTTGAAATAAACCCATTCATGTTACCATACTAGAACTTATTGATTACTTTCCATGTATAAGGAATGTATATGTTGGGGTCAATGGAGGGTGGATAGGAACTAAGTGTTTGGAAAGTTACTGAGTGAGACAAGGGGGAGTGCTGAAAGTGTACATTCTGTCGAAACATGTTATTGTTCATATCATGGCTCCTAAGGAGGGAGGCAAAGGGCAACAGTCTGGTTTCAGTCACTGATAAGGTAGGACAGCCGTGGATTAGGGAGGACTGAGGAATTCATCCTGAGGTCAGGTCAGATGAAGTGAGAAGAAACAGTCATATTTCACACACATATACTTCCACGCCCACAAAGGTTCTAGCATCAGGCAGGGGCATGACTACAACAGTGAGAGGAACCAATTAAGTTCCTGCCTAGCAACAGAGATGTATTGGCTGTCTAGATGTGCAAGGAGTTGACTCCGCCTAGTAGGAGGGTATAAATATACGTGCTTGTGTAATCATGTCTTTGTCTTTGCAGCTGTATTAACCAGTGGGTGAAGTAACTTGGTTTGAGCTTTTTCTAGTTGTCTGTGAGTTTTTACTCTATTTGTTCAGAACAAACAGAGTAAAAACGATCACATGCGAACATACTCATTGTAAAGCACTAGTTATTTTGTTGCTTTGACAAAGTCATTTCTGAAGATTATTATGAATGTTATTAGTAATTGATTTACGTCTGTACCTCATTTTAAGTTAAACCCTGTTACTCTCGTTTTAATATAGTGAAACTATTTCTTAAAAAAACATGTTTCCAAAATAAATATTGAACATCTAATAGTCAAATCATACAGTAAAATCAGGTGAGCTGGTTCTACTCTTTGTCAATTTACTGCTGTTTTGTGGTGGAAAACTGAGCAAGTCAACCCTTTTACCCATACATAGACATGCTAGAAATGTTTTAACAATTACATTTTTTTGTTTAGATTGCATTCAATTACCACTCCCTGTTTCACAAAACAACCTTCCATTACTCCTGTCACAGGGGGTTTTATGGCTGATTTAAAGGACTATTTTACCCATGTAATCTGGTGGTTTTGTTGTTTTCCGTAGTCCCCTGTTACGGTCAACACTGTTACTTTATTTGGCACATAGGCACTTAGTGTAGTAATATTTTTATTAAATGTCTTGAGAAGGTAAAACATGTTTTTTTTATTAAGTTTTTACAGGTATTTTCATCAATATATAATTAATCAATTAATGACTAAATTGCATAAAGATGGCAGAATTCTTATATGATGCCATTGTTTTAGCACTCTCCACTGAGTTTTGAAACTACGGTGCGCGACACTGTTCAATGTTCCAATTAAATCAACACAATCTACTTCTTTGGATTTTCACATTTCCGGTGTCTTGAAGCTAAAATTGGGATCATGTTTACAATGCTAATGACCATACCAAAAAACAGTAAAGGAGAGCAATGTACAATACAGTGAACTTAGCAAAACAAGAATTTGTGGTAAGTATATGCGGGCCGCCATCTTTATGCACCTCCACTATTGTTACAGAAGCAGTCTGTAGTGAAATCAAATCTCCATCTTCCTTCTCTTCTCCTCCTCCTCTCTCAGTTCCACTCTGCCCCGGTGTTTTCCTGCAGTCGACCAGACCCTGCAGTAAAGCGGTACCGGGAGGCTTTTGACCTGGGGACTCTGGGAGGGTGGAGGGGAATGGGCTAGCTTTGTCCTGTTGGCCACAATAAATATTAAACAGTTTATCATTAAACCAAATATTTGATTAATTTAGTCTACACCTCTGATTGATTTGGGAGCATCCCTCGAATATCTCATTTTTCCTGAAATGTTCAATCATTCACTACTTCCCACAAATCTAATAGCATTGGGTTGGTGGAGACATGGGCTAGTCAGTTTCCACCATATTTCTTATACCAGTCATTTCCTTTCAAAACAGAGAGGAAGAGGCGACTTGTGGCTTATTTGATCGAAAATACATTTCGTAATGATTAGGTTGTTACGAGTGTACTGATAAAAGTAGGACACGTGACATGACAGAAACTTTGAGAAAAACACTAGTGCCAGGTCGACACTAGTTACCACAGCCACACATTCCTAAACCACACCTATTATTTCAACAATTTACTTTCTTAAAATGTAATATTAAACCTAACCTTAACCACACTGCTAACCTTATACCTGACCCTAACCTTAAAATCAAAAAAGCACATTTCTGTTACATGAATTTCTACGATCTATATTTTTGACTTTGTGGCTGTGGTAACGACTGCCTTCCATTTTTTAAATACATTTATTTTCATTGCCATTACATATTAGAAGGCAATCGCTGGCAATTAATTGTTGGGTTAACTTACAGGAACATGGGGTGTGTCATCCCACAAAAAGGGGTGATACAGAAAAGTTGGGAGCATGAACGTGGACAGAATAAAACCTTTGTGGGTGGGTGATAAGCAGGCGAGGCAGATGGGATTGTATGGCAGGGACTTTAGCCCCATGGTACCTATCCCTGTGAGTCCACCATGGCTATTCCCACCTCCAGTAGTTGATTTACAAGTGTTGGAGAGAGTACGGAAAGACAGGGAGGGGGTTGATCCATGTGAGTTCTTTAAAAAGCGACTGAAAACGGTAAATCTGTATTTTTTGGACATATATACAGATGGATCAAAAGACCCATGGACAGGTAGGACTGGATCAGCCTTTGTTAAACAGGAAAGTGGGTTGGCTGTGTACATGGCAGAGCTGATGGCCATACGTTTAGCCTTGCAATGGGTGGAGGAAGTCAAGCCAGACAGAGTAGTTATATGTTCTTACTCATGTGCTGTGTTGATAAGTCTGCAATCATTTAGCTAACATAGCAGACAAGGCCTGCTATATGAGGGAATACAAATTCATGCCCAGATGAGACAGCTGGGTGTCCATATAAGCTTTGCTTGGGTCCCGGCCCATGTGAGGGTGGAAGGGAATGAGGAAGTAGATATGCTAGCTAAACAGGCCCTTAGGAGACAGGAGGTGGAGGTGCCAATAAGCAAGACAGAGGCTAAGGGAATGATATGGGCAGTGGTGGTGCAGAGATGGCAGGAGCAGTGCAACAGTGACACTATTGGCAGGCATCTATTCATTGTTTACATTTTAGTCATTTAGCAGGCAATGTTATCTAGAGCGACTTACAGGAGCAATTGGGGTTAAGTTGCTCAAAGGCACATTGACAGATTTTTCACCTAGTCGGCTCGGATTACTGGCCCAACACTCTAAACCACTAGGCTTCCTGCCGCCCCTATTCCAGGTACAGAGTAAAGTAGGGGAGGATGGTAGGAATGGACAGAAGAGAGGAGGCCATCCTTACAAGGCTAAGGGTGGGACACAGAAGATGGTGTATTTTCATTGTGAGTGGCCACTTCCGAGTATCTGGTCATATAATGGATAATCTGATTTTCAAATCAGTGGAGGTGAACAAGTGCACACTTTGAGAGGAGGGAGAGATCATTAAGTACTAGACACAGATTCTTACACATGATATAGTAGTAGGTTACCTTGAAGGAAAAAAAATCCCAACAAGTTGTACAGTCTTTTTTTTGACCAGCCATTAACTCGAAACAGATGAATGTGGAGGATCAAATTTACATTTTAGTCATTTAGCAGACGCTTTTATCCAGAGCGACTTACAGTTAGTGAGTGCATACATTTTCATACTGCCCCCCCCCCGTGGGAAACGAACCCACAGCCCTGGCGTTGCAAGTGCCATGCTCTACCAACTGAGCTACAGGGGACAAATATGATAAAAACTAGGCCTGTACATTTTATACAGCAGGCCTATACTGTTAAAAGGAAACCCGACCTACCGGATCCATTGGGGAAGCTATTGTTTCTTCAGCGTTTCTTCATCAGACATTCTGGCTCACACTGGCCATGCAATAGCAAAATACACAACTATCTCGATTTAAGAGCTCGTTGCAGAGATATTAGAGAAAGGAGGATCTAGGAATCCCATTCGGCAATGAATGGAGGAACGTATAACGCCTCACCCAGCAGACTGTCGAACAATCGCGTTCACGTTGTCATGCTGGGTCACGCGGTTGCTAAGTTAATCGTAACGCAATCCCTTCTCAGAGTCAGGGTATGAGTCCAGAAACCGGCATATTTTCCTCAACACTAGGTAATGTCACGATTCCAACGCTATACGATATTACAGAGAACAAGTAAATTATCTCACGTATAGGAAAAGATTTGCAATGACGAAATTTGTCTCCTTCTTCTTCGTTGAGGTTTAACGGCGGTTGCATTACCGCCACCTACTAGACTGGAGTACAACTCCCTTATATTCTATTTGAAAAATTAAATGAAGTAAAGAAATACCCTACCGTCTAACACTATAATCACAAATTCAAAAATATTAGTAATAATTAACACCACCCTACTCCACTATTTAAATATATTAATTCCTACCGCATGCCCTCAACCTGAAATGATGGGACATCACCACTTAACACTCCCTGTAACTCTTCTGATGTATCGCACACCCAAATACCTCTCTGCAGCTGCCACCACAACCTCAACATTTCTGATCCCCAACCCCTTGGCCACCCCTACAATTAGCACATACCACTACTTTCCCCAATGCTACACATTCCTTTGTCTCATGCCCTTCTGCACAATACTCACACCTTGGAACCTCCCTCCTGCATACTGCTGCCACATGCCCATAAGTTTGACACCTGTAACATTGTAATGTATTTGGCACATAAGCTCGTACAGGATAACTGATATATCCTAACTTCACTTTGTCAGGCAAAGACTCAACTTCAAAACTAAAAAGAACAGACAATGACTCTTCTGTTTCCCCACTCTCACCACCCTGTTTGCGTCGCACCAAACGACGAGCATCACAAACACCGGGAATCTTCCCCTTCAGTTGGTCCACTTTTACATTTACTGCTACCCCAGTAATCACTCCTTTCAATGGTGCCCTTTTCTTATTGTTTCCCCCATTTGTGTAAATCTGAGCGCCTTCTCCCTCTGACCAACGAAACACAAACAATTATCACTAGACCACTTCTGGTTACCCTCACCGATTCCACTATACACAAAGCTTTTTTCACCCATCTTGAAACCACAAATGGATCAGCCAAAAGGCAAGGGTCCACTTTTTCCAAAACCTTCACTCCTACTGTCATCTTTATCCTGACCCTCTGTGCAAGCCTCGGCCTCCGAGTACTTCACCACACCAACTACCTCCGATACTTCACCCTCATTCACTTCCATTTCTCCTCCTGTCTTCAGCTCACTCTGCTTACATTTTCTACCATTCTTCTTTAACAAACCTTCTCCCTTTTTTCCGCCATTTTTAACTGACTCAACCTTACAATCTTCCTCCCTCTCTCTCTTAGACCTCCTCTGCCTCTCTTTTTCCCTCCAAGTATACGTCTCCTTATGATAATACTGCACTTCTCCTGACATACATCCGTTTCTTGCTTTCTCAAGGAACGCCATTTATGAGGCTCTCCCATTTGGGCCACAACGACAAAACAAAACATCCAGATCTTCTTCTTCTTCTTCCCTCCTTCTTCAGTGGACTTTAATGGTGGTTGGCATCCAATATCTTGCATTACCGCCTCCAACTGGACTATAGTATAAATCCATTATACTTTAGGGACAGGCAGAAATGTATGCAATTACTGTATTTCCCGGGAGAGGGTCATGCTTTTTCAATTTCAGTCAGGGGGAGATTTTTGTAAAAAAAAAAAATATTCCAGGGGAGGGTCATGCAATTTGTAAATATTGCTGCTGTGATGGCACACTGGTATTTCACCCAGTAGAAATGGGAGTTAATCAAATTTGGGTTTGTTTTCAAATTCTTTGTGGGTCTGTGTAATCTGAGGGAAATATGTGCCTCTAATATGGTCATACAATTGGCAGGAGGTTAGGAAGTGCAGCTCAGTTTCCACCTCATTTTGTGGGCAGTGTGCACATAGCCTGTCTTCTCTTGAGAGCCAGGTCTGCCTATGGCGGCCTTTCTCAATAGCAAGGCTATGCTCACTGAGTCTGTATGTACATAGTCAAAGCTTTCCTTAAGTTTGGGTCAGTCACAGTGGTCAGGTATTCTGCCACTGTGTACTCTCTGTTTAGGGCCAAATAGCATTCTAGTTTGCCCTGTGTTTTTGTTCATTCTTTCCAATATGTCAAGTAATTATCTTTTTGTTTTTTCATGATTTGGTTGTGTCTAATTGTGTTGCTGTCCTGGGGCTCTGTGGGGTCGGTCTGTTTGTGTTTGTGAACAGTGCCCCAGGACCAGCTTGCTTAGGGGACTTTTCTCCAGGTTCATCTTTCTGTAGGTGATGGGTTTGTTATGGAAGGTTTGGGAATCGCTTCCTTTTAGGTGGTTGTAGAATTTAACGGCTCTTTTCTGGATTTTGATAATTAGCGGGTAACGGCCTAATTCTGCTCTGCATGCATTATTTGGTGTTTTACATTGTAAACTGAGGATATTTTTGCAGAATTCTGCATGCAGAATCTCAATTTGGTGTTTGTCCCATATTGTGAATCATTGGTTGGTGAGCGGACCCCTGACCTCTCAACCATAAAGGGCAATGGGTTCTATAACTGATTCAAATATTTTTTGCCAGATCCTAATTGGTATGTCGAATTTGATGTTCCTTTTGATGGCATTTGTAGCGTGGTTCGTTCTGCGTTGTGTACTTTTACTTCTGATGGTTGGATCATTTTTATTCGACCTGCACATGAAGAGACAACACACAATATGTTAGCCCTTGGTGCAGTCACAGCTCTCAGGCACCTGCGTGAGCACATAGAAACTCACTCAAACACTGTCCCAAATACTCACGAGTTACAATAGGTACCCTAATTAGCAAGCTCGGTGAAAGTTGTTAACATAAATCGTTTATATTGTCCACATAGTAACAAAACCTATAGTTGCATAACAGCACTTTGTGTAACTTTACCACAGTTTTATATTGACAAATTACGGAGCCAAGGACAGCATACCTTGCTAGTTGAAGGTCAGGCAAAAAAGAATAATAAGAGATGGACCAAACCGAAATATACCAAACTTTTACAATTAGGTGTATTTACAATATAGATATCAAAAAAAATATTGTACACCGAAAAATAACATTAGCTATGCAGCTGTAATTAAATAAAGAAAACACATTGAATTATTATTATTACTAAATTATTAACATCCCCTCTTGATCTGGCCTACTTGAACTGGTCCTTGTGTGCAACTTGGTGCATAATCTAGGGGATCAACATCACACTACTACACATAGAAGACCCTTCTTGCCTTGTCTCTCAGAACGTTCACAGCTTTGTGGAAGTTACCTGTGGCACTGATGTTTAGGCCAAGGTATGTATCATTTTTTGTGTGCTCTAGGGCAACGGTGTCTAGGTGGAATTTGTATTTGTGGTCCTGGAGACTGGACCTTTTTTGGAACACCATCATTTTGGTCTTACTGAGATTAACTGTCAGGGCCCAGGTCTGGCACAATCTGTGTAGAAGATCGCTCTATCTCTTCCTCTCAATTAAATTTCAATTCAAGGGCTTTATTGGCATTGGAAACATGTGTTTACATTGCCAAAGCAAGTGAAATAGATAATGAACAAAAGTGAATTAAACATTTAAAATGTCATATTATGTGCAAATAGTTGAAGTACAAAACGGAAAATAAATAAACATAAATATGGGTTTTATCTTCTGTGCATTTTATTTAGTTGTTGGCAACCAACTTTAAGGTGCAATACCGCCACCAACTGGACTGGAGTGTGGACCAGAGACAGTGAAGGTCTAAATCCTGCCCAATGTTCTTGTCTCCCTAAGGAAACGAAATACGTCTTTAAATACTACCTCCCCTGAAGATTTCCCCAGCAGTTCACTTAATCCTGGCTCTTCAACCCCATTACTCCTCAAAACGAATAACAATCGCTCCCTTTCCCTCACATATTTCTGGCATTGTTCTACTGTCTCCAGCTCCTCCGGACAATGATCACACCTCCCAGTCTGATATTTCCCCACCAGATTCAATGTACTATTGAGCCTTGTGTGTCCCTGTCTCAACCTTGTGACTACACTTTCCTCCCTTCTCTCTCGGCCTGAGGACCTCCCTGCCTCCACCTTTTCCTGGATCTTATAAAGGCGTCTTCCCTTTCTCTCTCTTACCATTTGTTTTTAACCACTGTTGTTATTAACCCCTTGGCTTCTGCTTTACTGATTGGCAATTCCATCTCAACATTACACACGTGCTGATTGTCTAGTCACTTTTACCCCTACCTACATGTACATATTACCAAAATTACCTACCTTGTACCCCTGCACATTGACTCGGTAAATAGCCTCGTTATTGATATTGTATTGTGTTACTATTTTCCTTAGCAATTTTTTTTCTTACTTTTGAACTCTGCATTGTTGGGAAAGGGCTCGGCATTTACCTGTATGTGCTTGTGATTAAACTTAAACTTAATCCACAGTAATTTTTTTGAAACTATTGATCCTCTGTGGCTAAATTAAGCTCTCTGGTGTATTTTGAACATTGAGCGTGAGCTCCTGTGGTTGGATAAAAAATGTGTCTTGGGCCCAGCCCCTGACTCATAAAATTGACCAGTCACATTTATTTATTTTTTTGTTTATTTGTTTATTTTGTATTAATCAGTTACCCATCAAGGCATGGCCCCCCAGTTACCCAATCTGACGATTGCCACGTCTACTCCCGCACCCCCTCTCCGACGGTCGACGTCGCCGGTCTACTAACCACCGGTCCTGACAACCCATCATTATGCACACCTGGCAACCTTCATTACGTACACCTGCGCCTCATCATTAGGCACACCTGGGCCCGTATCTCTAAAGAATTTTTGTGCAAAAAGTGGCTCCTAGCGGCCAAATTCTAAGAAAATTCTCAGAGGCATGACGTTTTCTTAGAATTTCCCCTAAAAGTGACACGAAAATCCCAGTTAATATAAAAGCTATTCCTCAAGAGTCCTAGCGCTTAAAAGGGCTCCTAAGGCGAGATCTGCTAAGAGCAGGGAAGAGGACTTTTAGTGGCTTAGGAGTTACCCTAAGCAGCTGCACAAAATGGCCAACAGAGGAGGCAGGAGAGATGTCCTGCAAACACTGGATGACAGGGAATTATTGAGACGCTACAGATTGGATCGTGCAGGAATCATGTTTGTGGTGGATCTCCTTAGAGATGCAATTACTTCACCAACTCGACGCCACAACGCTATTACACCGGAGAAGAAAGTAATCACAACCCTGAGGTATTTGGCAACAGGGAAAATGCAACAATGCAGCAGTGATGACTTGGGTCTGTCCCAATCCTCCGTCAGCAGAGTCATCACCCAAACACTGACAGCTTTGTCACAACCTAATATTGTGACACAATTTGTTTCATTCCCGCTGGATGCCCGCACTTTACACACACATAAAAGGGCATTTATGGACATTGCAGGATTCCCTGGCGTTGTGGGTGTAATTGATGGAACACATGTGAGAATAATTGCGCCATCAGAGGACGAGGCTGTCTTTGTTAACAGGAAGAATTTCCACAGCATCAATGTGCAAATAGTGTTCAATGCGGCCTGGAAGATTTTGGACATTGTGGCTAAATGGCCAGGCTCCACACATGATGCGAGAATGCTCTCCGAGAGTGGCATCAGACAGCTTTTTGAGAGACGCTATGTGCCAGCTAATTGCCACTTGTTAGGGGACAGTGGCTACCCATGCAAACCATGGCTCCTTACACCTTACCTCCAGCCACGCCAAGGGCCCCAACTAAACTATAACAGGTAAGCCAAACAATACAAAAATCATGGAAATGAAATGCAAGCAATATGTTAGAGCATCCAAGTAGTGCAATATTTCCATCAAATAATTAAAGGTCTGTATTCTATTGTAGGGCCCACAAGACAACAAGAGCGGTGGTGGAGCGTGGCATAGGCCAGCTTAAGAGGCGCTTTCATGTTCTCCACAGAGAGGTGCGGCTGAGGCCTGAAAAAGTCAGCAAACTCATCATAGCCTGTGCAATATTACACAATATTTGCAAGGTTAGACAGATTGCAGAACCTCTGGAGGATGGCGATGAGGATGAGGATGGAGACAACGATGAGGATGGTGGTGAAGAAGATATTCACATTCCACAGGGGAACCTAGCCCAGAGTGGACTGCCTTACAGGGCAAACTTCACAAATTTACATTTCAGGCAAGCTGTAGCCCCATGTCATTTGAGAACTTGTGATGGTATTAAGAACTACCACAGTTTTACTGCACATCACCTGCAACTGTTAAATGCAAGACACAGAACACAATCTCTAAATGGTTTATTTTTTAGGTGTTCAATTTTAAGGCGGTAGTACTCCTCCTGAAGGGAAAGGACTTTTTTTTGTTGTTCAAACACATCAATTGTGAGTTGCAATCTTCTCTCCTGCAGGGATGCTGATGGAGCAGGTGCTGCGGATGGGAATGGTGTTTGATCCGCCGGGCTATCCTGAGTAGCAGCTGCAGATGGTTCAGGCGGCAAACTTGATGGGCCCGGTTCTTGTGATGGCTCCATGCTACAGAAATACATAGGCCTAGTTTAATTATTGTTTTGATTAAATTAATTTAATACAATGAGCATGGATAACACATGAAATGGCTTCTGCAATGAATAAACACTGTTGATATGAATAACCCTGTGTCCTACCTTTGCTGCATTTCAAGGGCCTGCATCATTGACGTGTCAATGCCTGTTGGCAGCCCGGTGACACTGACCTCAGAGTGTCCCAGGACTTGAAAGACAGTGTCGGCCACCTGGGACAGCCGCTTTGCAGGTGGTCCACCCCCTAGAAAGAAACAGTCAATGAACACAGTACTTAGGCATGTAAATTAACTTTGCCAGCAGGAGCAAATTGCCAGATTATGTGGTAGGCCATAGTATTTTGCTCACCTGTGAGTGAGGATTCCCGCTTGTGTGCTGCAATCTCATCTTTTGCCTTGGACTGCAGCACATACCACCTTTTCTCACAATCGTCGCCTGTCCGCACCACCAGTGGAAAAGAGGCATTGATTGTTTGGGATATTGTGTCCCAGGCGCGCCTCTTGCCTTGGCTAGTGACAGTTGGGCCAAATTTTCCTCGTAACATACCTTTATGTTCGTTCACCAACTGGGCCAGCAACAAACCTTGCTCCTCAGTCCAGTTCGGCTTGCGATTCCTTTTTTTCTCCATTTTCTGTGTTTGTAGGATATTTGTTAACAAGCCTTCATAAATAGACCAGCCAGCAATCACAGACATTGTTAAAAGCTGAGCTGTGTTACCCTCGTTAAGTTCACACTGAGTTGTAACGTTGCAATTTCTACTTCATTAAGGACAGCCCCTTGAGATAGGCCATCTTGTTTTCAATGGGGTCCATATGGAAGTGAAAGTACAAAATATGCCAGCTAGGATATTAATATGAGCAAATGAGACACAAATCATTATTTGAACAGGGTGTAATGAGCTTAAGTTTTCACATATTTTAGATTCTAATGTTAGGCTATAACCCCTACAGCTTACTATTCATTTTCCAGATATTTTCTTGAATGTGAAATATTATTTACAATTATAGTCTGCATAAGATTAGAGTGTATAATTATGTTTATTGATTTGAGGGTACATCCTTTGCTCATTATCACCAAAAGTTCATTTTCATCAAACTTGTAGGATCAACCAATCACGGCTTTTGAAATGATGACTCATACCTAGCAACGGGGTCAACCACACCTCCTCACTAAGATAGGATTTTTCATCCATTCCTGGCTCAGAGTTCACTGAAAATGTTCTGGAATCACTTCTAAGCTAAAACTCCTGGCAAGGAATTTTTAGGTTAAGTTAGGAGCTCTCTGAGAGGATTCTCAGAATCTTTAAGGATACGGGCCCTGGACTTCATCACTTCCCTGATTACTCCCTCTTTATTTAGCCCCTGTTGTCATCAGTCCTTAGGTGTTATTGGTTTTCCTCTCACGTTCAGTACACATTCCATGTTTGTGCTTTTGTATCTGTTCAGTATTAAAACTCACTTTCTGCACCTGATTTCTGACTCCCGGTGTATACGTTACAGAATAACACCTCCCAATATGGAAGCAGCAGAAGATTCAACCCTCTTCCAGACAGTTAACGAACAAGGTCATCTACTCCATCAACACCACGACCAGCTGGCAAGACTGGGTACGGCCATGGAGGAGGTCCTCCGTGTTCTCCACCGCCGAGGTTCTCCATACCCCTATCAGAGGTCCTCCAACCACAGGTTGTCACAGTGAGCCAGCCCCCCAGACTATCCAGCCGTCCACCCAGGTCAGCGATGCCCGACTGTCCCTTCCGGAGAAATATGCCACTACTCCATCGAAATGCTGTGGCGTCCTACTCCAGTGCTCCCTCTATTTCGTCTATCAGATGGGAGTCCCCACCACCGAGGGGTCCAAGGTTGCCACAGTCATTTCCCTGCTGACCGGAGGGGCGTTGGAGTGGGCTACTGCCGTCTGGGAGAGAAGAGGAGCCGGGTTCGTATTAGAGGTTAATGTATCTGCTCAGGGCGGTCTCCGACCATCCTCCAGAGGGCAGAGAGGGAGGTGAGTGACTTTTCCAGCTCCGGCAGGGTGCCCAGACCGCTGCGGAGTACGCCCTCACCACACTGTGGCGGCCTCCAGCGGATGGAATGAGCCGGCTCTCTGCACTCTATTCCGTAGTGGTCTGCGCAAGAAGGTCCAGACGGAGTTGGCATGTCGGGATGACAACATATCCTTGGATGCTCTCATCTCGATGGCCATCTGTTTGGATAACCTTCTTCGGGAGGTTAGAAGGTTATCGCCACTCGCCTCCCTCCTTTGGCTGTCCTGAGGCAGAGCTTGAACCAATGGAGGTAGGGGCCACACACCTCTCCGCGTCGCCGGAGACAGCTGGGGCTCTGTTCCTATTGCGGCCAGGAGGGGCACCAGCTTCAGAGGTGTCCGGTGCGCCCTAACCCAGGGTCCACTAGAGCAGAGGGGCGGCCCGGTAACCTCCTGCTCCGCCTGCCCTGCCGGAAGCTGAGCCCCCGGTTTGTGGGGCCATTCAAAGTCCTAAGGGGGATCAATGAGGCTACTTACCGATTACAGCTCCCCACTAACTGCTGTATCTCAACCTCTTTTCACGTTTCCCTCCTCAGGCCGGTGGTTCCTGGTCCCCTGGCTGATGCCGTCCCCCTCTGCCTCCCCTGGACATCGAGGGAAGCCCCGCCTAAGCAGTCAGATCCCTCCTGGACTCCCGACGTCATGGGGGTTGGCTGGTTGATTTCTTTATTTTGGGATATTAAAACAACAAAAAAGTTACTGTAAAAAATGACATCACTGCACCATAATAGAACAGTAGAATATGGACTGCACAGTTTTGCATATACTTTTATTTAAAGGGATAGTTCAAGACAAAATCTAAGTAATTCTAATTGAGTAATTATAGTATTTTCAAAAAGCATATATATATATTTTTTTATATTACATTAAAAGCTGCAATGCCTATTACCCATGATTTGATTGAATCCAACCCAATGTCTATTGAGCAGCACTGGGGCTGTTGAATTTCACAGTAGCATATTGGAAATCCTGGTCCTGTTTCTGGGGGTGGGACGGTGGAGTACAGAGGCACTTCCTGGTTTCTGTGTTGGATGCTGGCGTGGGTAACATCATCCTGATCATCTGTGATTGGTCTCTGTGCTGCAGTAGGTGCCATGGCCACGCCTGAGACGTTGTCATACACTGGATTATAATCTCTCTGATGGGGAGAGAGGACAGACAACATGAGGGGTGAAAACTTAAATATTACCACAGTCATTGAGTCCATCTATACACAGATCACTGTAGTTCTCAGTCAGCTGATTCCAACAGACTCACCTGTCCATTCTCTACTGTGTCTCTCCTGTCTTGTGTGTCAAACGTGGATAATGGAGGCCTTCTTCATGTTTTGTGAATGAATTAATGAATTAATAAATTAATAAATCAATCAACAATCAATCAAGCAATATAAATATTTTCATTGATTATAAAACAGAATGTGAAAAAGGGTAAATTCTTCTCACTCACCTGAACCACATGAACCCAAGGAGACAGATTATGAGAATTAGAACAACAACTATGATTCCTACAATTGGATTCTTCAAAGACTTTGGTTCCCCAACAAATGTAACAGGAGAACGGAGATTCTCGTAGCCTTTTACAGCACACGAGTAGCTGCCTGCATCCTCACTGCTGATTTGGTCTAGGGAGAGGTAGTTATCTTGGGTGTTTGGGTTGGTGAGACATTGTCTGTTCTTGTACCAGATGTAGGAGGGGTTGGAGTTGTCAGTTAGCGTACAGGTGGTGCTACAGGTCAGTGTCACCTTCCCTTCCTCTGTGGCAGGAGTCTCCTTCACCTGCAAGTCTGAAAAGGGGTAAATGAAGACAAAAGAGCACAATCATCATTTCCACCAATAATATAATGATTTAGACTAGATTATATAATACTGTAATGGCAGAATTACCTGTGACATTCAGAGTTATTCCAGGGAAGCTGTATCCCCATTTTACCTCAGTTGTTGTAAATCTAAACTTGTATTCAGCAGAGTCACTCTCTCTCAGATCTGTGATTCTCAGGGTGGAGTCTTTGTCTGTAGTTGGATGGTACTTCACACGACCTGCATACTCTGGGTCCTGGCTTAGATCTGCAGTAACTCCAGACTCCCATTTGTTGAACCAGGATACTTCTGTGACGTTATGCCAGCTGGGATGTCTATAAGTGCAAGTAACGTCCACTGTTGACCCCTTCAAGGAACAGATACTCTGATGGGTGTAAGTCACATTCAAACAGCTCTGATCATGAACACCTGAAACAAAAAACGTATCTATCTGATCAATTCCTGAAACGATAATGAGACTATTTTCAAGTGTTTTAGATGTATTGGACTGGTTCATTTAAAATGAATAAAGAATATAGACACATACAATGCATTCGGAAAGTATTCAGACCCTTTGACTTTTTCCACATTTTGTTACAGCCTCATTCTAAAATGGATAAAAAAATATATAATCATAAACGGTATAACAAGATAACATACCATCAGCCATTTTCTACCTTTTATATTATACCGTATAATTTCTACTAGTGTTACTATCCAAGAGTTCACAGATTTGTCTGTTTTTCCCCACGTTCTACTATTGGTCCACAGGCCTTAATGGTTGATACTTAAGATGATTATTAAAGGTGAGTCCAGACTACACTGTAGGAGCGAGAAAATCCTCATGGTCTTTTACAGTACAGGAGAAACTGTCTGCAGAGTAATGCCAGACCACTAGAGTATTACAGGAGTATTGTTGGGAAGTAGGGTCATGGAGATGTTGTCCGTTCTTGTACCAGATGTAGGTGGGGTTGGGGTTGTCGGTCAGAAGACAGGTGGTGCTACAGGTCAGTGTTCTCTTATTTTCCTCTGTGGAGGAAGACACCTTCACCTGCAGGCCTAAATGATTCTAATGAATTATTACAATTAGATATTATATATTACCTGTGACAGTCAGAGTTGTTCCAGGAAGCTGTAACACCATTCTGAATACTGTGTTTTAAATCTGAACTTGTACTCAGCTGAATCGCTCTCTCTCAGGTCTGTGATTCTCAGGGTGGAGTCTTTCTCTTTAGTCCCAAGGTACTCAGCACGACCTGCATACTCTGGCACTGAGCCCAGGATTTTAGGCACCTCATTAAATTTCTCTTGGATATACCAGTTTGGTTCTGAGACTTGGATGTTGATATGTGCAGGGCAGATCCACTGTTGAGCCCTTCATAGCACAGATACTCTGATGGGTGTAAGTCACGTTGAAACAGTTCTGACTCAGAACACCTAAAACAATAGTAGGCCCATTCATTTATTCATTAGTTTCTTCAGTTATTATTGCACTCAACAAAAATATAAACGCAACATGCAATAAATGAAATAGAAATAAATGAATTAGGCCCTAATCTATGGATTTGACATGACTGGGAATACAGATATGCATCTGTTGGTCACAGACAGTGGCGGCTCCTGAAAAAATTCTCAGGGGGGGCAATTTTTCTGACGATTTAGGTGACCTACACACATTTTTAAAAAGATATGTCCAGCAACAACATGAAGACAGGGGCAGCATATAAGTCAATACCAGAAGCATTTATTGACTGATCTCAAAAGTGTTGGCTTACAAAAGCAAAATAAGTTATCACAGTAAAAATAATCAAGGGTGTTCTTTCACATTCCTCAACACTGCATAAACAATATGCATTTCCATAAACAAATGAAATATCAGCTGAAAATACAGCATCTTGGTATTTGTTCAGATTGCAGGATCAACAAGAGCTTTTACCACATTTTTTGCCTCATGGTTGAATTGGAAATATGTGCACCTGAGCATAATTCACAACAAGCAAGCAGGAGCTTTTGATAGAGGCTACTGAAAACATTGATGCAAGTTATTGGTAATAAGAAATTTTTATAGACTTCCATATTCTGCCCTCTTGTATAGATTTGTGAAAATGAACAGTGATAGACATTTCGCCTGAAAACAGAATTTGAAAGTAATTTCTAGAAAAGGTCAACACAGCTATCTGTATGGCTTTGTAAAAATGAACAACCATATTCTGGCCAATTGTATAGATTTGTAAATATGAACAACCATATTCTGGCCAATTGTATAGATTTGTAAAAAAATTTTTTGAATGGCAGTACCTTTCAAACATGTCTGCTTGCAGTAAGGTAGCACTAACAAGGTGGCCAGAGAAAGAGAACCTTTATTTGGTGTGATCCAGGATGGTGTTGCAGACCTCTTCAGACAGCCTCTGCTTCTCCTCTTCTCTCAAAGCTGTTCTGGGTCTTTTGGCTCCAGTTGCTTCTTGCAGCTGCTGTTGAGAGGAGTCCCTGAAGGCAAACAGACCAATGTGTTTGTTGGCTTTGTACAGTATTGTTGTCTATGTGAATGAACCCGTGAATGAATGAACCCGTCCGGATGGCTTCAAAACATTCTATGAGATCGTCTCGATTCTCGTAGACAGTGTTCACGACTCTGCTGTTGCTAACCTCATCGTTGTGGCGGCAGACAGCTAGTGTCGTAGTAAATATATTCACTCTCCCCAAAGCAGACAATCTCAAACAGCTATCCATGTGGGTCTTTGACAGCTCATTTTTCTTAATCTTTTCTGAAAGATGGTGCATGTCAGTTACACCAGTCGCTGTCCAAGCGGTGCTGTCTGCCGTGCCGCCTTCAGGGTGAAAGAGTAGTTTCTTAGTTACGTTCATGGTTACGTTACGTTACGTATGACGAAAGCGCGTAAGTGCAAGTCCTCAGAAACCCATAGAGATTGTATTGAAAGCTCTGATATTTGAAAAAAAAATTTTTTACATTAGAGGCTATGAGAGACTTCTGGGCGATTTTCAACCTGACTGAAATCGGCCCAAAACGGGCGGGGACATTTGAAGAACGACTTTAGCCTGATTGGACATTTAGTGGCAGTCTGGCAGATCAGACGTCTAGATTAGAACACTGAACTACTGTTGCCGTGATATAATTGATTAGAAAAAAAATCCCTTCCTTTTCCCGTTTGGCAGTGCGTCGCCCATATCGCCCTAATGAACACACCGCCCCTGGTCACAGATACAGTGGGGAAAAAAAGTATTTAGTCAGCCACCAATTGTGCAAGTTCTCCCATTTAAAAAGATGAGAGAGGCCTGTAATTTTCATCATAGGTACACGTCAACTATGACAGACAAAATGAGAAAAGAAAATCCAGAAAATCACATTGTAGGATTTTTAATGAATTTATTTGCAAATTATGGTGGAAAATAAGTATTTAGTCAAAAACAAAAGTTTCTCAATACTTTGTTATATACCCTTTGTTGGCAATGACACAGGTCAAACGTTTTCTGTAAGTCTTCACAAGGTTTTCACACACTGTTGCTGGTATTTGGCCCATTCCTCCATGCAGATCTCCTCTAGAGCAGTGATGTTTTGGGGCTGTCGCTGGGCAACACGGACTTTCATCTCCCTCCAAAGATTTTCTATGGGTTGAGTTCTGGAGACTGGCTAGGCCACTCCAGGACCTTGAAATGCTTCTTACGAAGCCACTCATTCGTTGCTCGGGCGGTGTGTTTGGGATCATTGTCATGCGGAAAGACCCAGCCACATTTCATCTTCAATGCCCTTGCTGATGGAAGGAGGTTTTCACTCAAAATCTCACGATACATGGCCCCATTCATTCTTTCCTTTACTCGGATAAGTCGTCCTGGTCCCTTTGCAGAAAAACACCCCCAAAGCATGATGTTTCCACGCCCATGTTTCACAGTAGGTATGGTGTTCTTTGGATGCAACTCAGCATTCTTTGTCCTCCAAACACAACGAGTTGAGTTTTTACCAAAAAGTTATATTTTGGTTTCATCTGACCATATTATATTCTCCCAATCCTCTTCTGGAACATCCAAATGCACTCTAGCAAACTTCAGACGGGGCTGGACATGTACTGGTTTAAGCAGGGGGACACGTCTGGCGCTGCAGGATTTGAGTCACTGGCGGCGTAGTGTGTTACTGATGGTAGGCTTTGTTACTTTGGTCCCAGCTCTCTGCAGGTCATTCACTAGTTCCCCCCGTGTGGTTCTGGGATTTTTGCTCATTGTTCTTGTGATCATTTTGACCCCACGGGGTGAGATCTTGCGTGGAGCCCCAGATCGAGGGAGATTATCAGTGGTCTTGTATGTCTTCCATTTCCTAATAATTGCTCCCACAGTTGATTTCTTCAAACCAAGCTGCTTACCTATTGCAGATTCAGTCTTCCCAGCCTGGTGCAGGTCTACAATTTTGTTTCTGGTGTCCTTTGACAGCTCTTTGGTCTTGGCCATAGTGGAGTTTGGAGTGTGACTGTTTGAGGTTGTGGACAGGTGTCTTATATACTGATAACAAGTTCAAACAGGTGCCATTAATACAGGTAACGAGTGGAGGACAAAGGAGCCTCTTAAAGAAGAAGTTACAGGTCTGTGAGAGCCAGAAATCTTGCTTGTTTGTAGTTGACCAAATACTTATTTTCCACCATAATTTGCAAATAAATTCATTAAAAATCCTACAATGTGATTTTCTGGAAAAAAAATTCTCAATTTGTCTGTCATAGTTGACGTGTACCGATGATGAAAATTACAGGCCTCTGACATCTTTTTAAGTGGGAGAACTTGCACTATTGGTGGCTGACTAAATACTTTTTTCCCCCACTGTAACTTTTAAAAAAAAGGTAGTCAGTATCTGGTGTGATCACCATTTGCCTCATGCAGTGCGACATTTCCTTCACATAAGATATTGGATTTAATTTATTGATATATTGAAGTCAAACTTAAATGAATAATTATTTATTATCAGCAAGCTGGAGAGGTTCCAACAAACTTAATGCACCACAGTACACATCGGTCGGGATTATTAGAATTAGATATTATATATTACCTGTGACAGTCAGAGTTGTTCCAGGAAGCTGTAACACCATTCTGAATACTGTGTTTTAAATCTGAACTTGTACTCAGCTGAATCGCTCTCAGGTCTGTGATTCTCAGGGTGCAGTCTTTCTCTTTAGTCCCAGGGTACTCAGCACGACCTGCATACTCTGGCACTGAGCCCAGGATTTTAGGCAGCTCATTACATTTCTCTTGGATATATACCAGTTTGGTTCTGAGACTTGGATGTTGATATGTGCAGGGCAGATCCACTGTTGAGCCCTTCATAGCACAGATACTCTGATGGGTGTAAGTCACGTTGAAACAGTTCTGACTCAGAACACCTAAAACATTAGTAGGCCCATTCATTTATTCAATTAGTTTCTTCAGTTATTATTGCACTCAACAAAAATATAAACGCAACATGCAACAATTTCTAAGATTTTACTGAGTTACAGTTCAAATAAAGAAATCAGTCAATAGACATAAATGAATTAGGCCCTAATCTATGGATTTGACATGACTGGGAATACAGATATGCATCTGTTGGTCACAGATAACTTTTTTTTTAAAGGTAGTCAGTATCTGGTGTGACCACCATTTGCCTCATGCAGTGCGACATTTCCTTCACATAAGATATCGTATTTAATTTATTGATGTATTGAAGTCAAACTTAAATGAATAATTATTTATTATCAGCAAGCTGGAGAGGTTCCAACAAACTTAATGCACCACAGTACACATCGGTCGGGAGCTCTTTCGGGGCAGTCCCGTTAGTTCTCTTATATACTGCTTACGGGAGTCCCATAGGGCGGTGCACAATTGGCCCAGCGTCGTCCGGGTTTGGCCGGTGTAGGCTGTCATTGTAAATAAGAATTTGTTCTTAACTGACTTGCCTAGTTAAATAAAAGAAAAAGTTTGGTAGGAGAACTGACTGGCTGTGAGAAAACAGAAGAGTGTGAGGTCTGTGGTTGACATGACCTATAAGTACTGATGGCCAGAGTTGCACTAAAACCTGGTGAAGGGATTTACAATAAATATGTGAACATCTTTTAGGACCAAACTAATTATACAAGAGGCCTATGAACCTTATAAAAAAATATATTATTATTAAAGATTTAAAAAAACAATGTGATAAGCAGATGTTGTTGAGCAAATGTATTGATAATTGAATACTGTGGTGGATATTTTAATCAATAATGAGGAGAGACAAGGTCAATCACCAGTCAGGATTATTACTTTATTTAAAAAATTTATCAATAAAGGAGCAAGTCACAATACACACACAAAGTGAATAGAGTGAGAGCCCACTGAGTGGAGTGAGCCTCTGGGTTATATACTAGCTCAGGATAGGTGCAACCTCAGAGATGACATACAATGGTTCCAAACACTAACCCCACACATCCTGTGCCAGACCTTGGCCCCAAATACAAAGAACTTGTTATTTTGTTCAGTACTGAGAACTTAAAAGGACATTTGTTGTTACTTAGTCTCCACCTTGCTAAAAAGAGAACCAGGGGAAAGAACAATCTCCCCAAGGCCCAAGGAGGGAGTGACTGACGCACAGACATTGTGGAGACAAGTGATTGATTCCCATTACTCACACCATCCCTTCACATGGTTTGCAATAGGTAAAGACACATATTCACATATGGAAACAATGTCTCCTTCTGACCTTTGGCCTATTGTCTTTCTGATATTCTGCATAGCAACAGGGACATGTGATAGACAAGCCAGACTTCTCCCCTCTCTGGGCCCCAGGTGACTGAGGTCAAATAGACTGTGAGTGGCGTCTGAGGAGGATGTGAAAGCAGATACTTTCACCCCCGCCTAACCACAGGCCCATATGAGGGAGGAAGTGCAGCCACCAACACCAACATGTAAGCATATTCTGCAAATGAGACAACCTTAATTATGTCAATATTACTTAGCTAATTCTGATTTCCACCCCACAATACATACCTAGTATTGTTGAAACATTATCCTACATTATACAATTATTTAATGGATAATAGGAGTTAATTAAATAAGATACAGCCCTGAACACCCCCACCCACCTCAACATCCCCCTCTACACACAAATGGTTCACTATGACATTTTCTATGATGACTTTTAGCCATTTAGATCAAAATGCATGACAAAAACTGGACAATGGACCTGGTCCTAGATCAGCACTCCTACTCCAACACAGTTGATACATATGGATCCAGAACTGCATATTATGCTAAACAGGGTACCATGGTAATCAGACCTAGTAAACAGTTTGAGAATGGGAGATAAAAAAAATATTGTAAAGAGTAATGTATTTCAACTTTATTTAGGGATATGGACCCGGTGCAGGAGAGGAGGGAGATAAAATAATACAGGTTTGAGCTTTCTGGTGTTTTTTCAGAGACCCTGAATGAGCAAAGCTCTAAGGTTTCTCTCCAGTGTGTATGCGCTGGTGTTTAATCAGGGCTCCTGATTGATTGAAGCTCTTCCCACACAGATCACATCTATACGGTTTCTCTCCAGTGTGTATGTGTTGGTGTGTAGTCAGGGTGAAATCTCGAGCAAAACTCTTCCCACACTGATCACAGCTATAAGGCTTCTCTCCTGTGTGTATGCGTTGGTGTCTAGTCAGGGTGGAATCTCGAGCAAAGCCCTTCCCACACTGATCACAGCTATAAGGCTTCTCTCCTGTGTGTATGCGTTGGTGTCTAGTCAGGGTGGAATCTAGAGCAAAGCTCTTCCCACAAAGATCACAGCTATAAGGCTTCTCTCCTGTGTGTATGCGTTGGTGTGCAGTCAGGGTAAAATCTCGAGCAAAGCTCTTCCCACACTGATCACAGCTATAAGGCTTCTCTCCTGTGTGTATGCGTTGGTGTTCAGTCAGGGTGGAATCTTGAGTAAAGCTCTTCCCACACTGATCACAGCTATAAGGCTTCTCTCCTGTGTGTATGCGCTGGTGTCTAGTCAGGTGTCCTGAATTATTGAAGCTCTTCCCACACTGATCACAGCTAAAAGGTTTCTCTCCTGTGTGTATGTGCTGGTGTCTAGTCAGGGATCCTGAATGACTGAAGCTCTTCCCACACTGATCACAGCTATAAGGCTTCACTCCTGTGTGTATGCGCTGGTGTCTAGTCAGGCATCCTGATTGATTGAAGCTCTTCCCACACTGATCACAGCTATAATGCTTCTCTCCTGTGTGTATGCGATGGTGTCTAGTCATTAATCCTGAATGATTGAAGCTCTTCCCACACTGATCACAGCTATAAGGCTTCTCTCCTGTGTGTATGCGTTGGTGTGCAGTCAGGGCTCCTGATTGACTGAAGATCTTCCCACAATCAAAGCAGAGGTCAGGCCTCTCCCCTGTATGAAATCAATGAGATTTTAAGGTTTTAGATGTGGCGAAACTCTTCCCACACTGAGAGCAGCTGTACGGTTTCTCTCTATTGTGAATCCGCTGGTAAATGATCAATTCCCTCTGTTTAGCAAAACTCTTCCCACAGTCAAAGCAGCAGTGGTGAGGTTTCTTCCCTATACATTTCTGCTGGTGTTTCTTAAGGTGTTCTGATCTGGAGAGACTCTTCTCTGTCTTGTCAGCATCATGATGTTGTTGAGGCTCCCCAGATGATAAGCCCCTCCCACTGAGAGAGCAACGGTTAGTGCCGTCTCCTGTGAAACAAAGATATTGAATAGCATGGACATCTGAAATCAGGCTACCTGATGGGACTTTGATAAAATTGGCAATCAAAATAAACGTAATACCACAGAGACCATGTTATTTTTGATAAGCATATTTGATTCTGATTTCGGACATATAAAGTTTGTATGTGAAAGTTATTTCTAAGATGCAGACGTTACGTTTTTCACGAACTCATGCAAAAAAAGGAAGCTTGCGCTGCTCATGCTAGCACATGTGCAGATTAAATATACCTCTATGAATTAAGGCGTGTACGTGTACTAATCATTCAAAAGATTGCTCAGAAAACCACGTTTTTAACAGCGTTACTTGATTGCCACCTTAAGCCAATTAAGATATGCAGAGTAAGGTGTTTACATGACTAATGCCATTCTCGGCCTACTGCCATAACTAGTTTAATTTCAAATTATGAGTGTGCATGTGTTGGATTCTAGTTTGAAATATACCTATTCATGTTACCACACTAGAACGTATTGATTACTTTCCATGTATAAGGAATGTATATGTTGGGGTCAATGGAGGGTGGATAGGAACTAAGTGTATGGAAAGTTACTGAGTGAGACAAGGGGGAGTGCAGAAAGTTTACATTCTGTCAAAACATGTTATTGTTCATATCATGGCTCCTAAGGAGGGAGGCAAAGGGCAACTGTCTGGTTTCAGTCACTGATAAGGTAGGACAGACGTGAATTAGGGAGGAGTGAGGAATTCGGTCCAAGGTCATGTCAGATGAAGTGAGAAGAAACAGTCCTATTTCACACACATATACTTCCACGCCCACGAAGGTTCTAGCATCAGGCAGGGGCATGACTACACCAGTGAGAGGAACCAATTCAGTTCCTGCCTAGCAGACTGAACAGCGCCGGAGAAGATGGCTGCCGTTTTACAGCCCTCTAACCAATTGTACTATTATGTGTGTTTTTCCGCGTTATTTGTAATTTATTTTGTACATAATGTTTCTGCCATCGTCTCTTATAACCAAAAAGAGCTTCTGGATATCAGGACAGCGATTACTCACCTCGCATTGGACGAATATTTTTTCTTCAACGAGGCGGCCGAGAAGGATATCCTACAAACACCCGACAAGGCCCAAATCCCCGTCATTCGCGTGAGGAAGAGACGGAGATATCGCGGACGCAGATCCGGGTGCCTTGTAAGGATCCGACGGCGAGCGAGTAAACTGCCTCTCCCATCAATCCTATTAGCCAACGTTCAAGCTTTTGAGAATAAAATGGACGATTTAAGATTACGGTTATCCTACCAACGGGACATTAAAAACTGTAATATCTTATGTTTCACGGAGTCGTGGCTGAACGACAACAATGATAACATTCAGTTAGCAGGCTATACGCTACATCGACAGGACAGAACGGCAGACTCTGGTAAGTCAAGGGGTGGCGGTCTGTGTATATTTGTAAACAACAGCTGGTGCACAAAATCAAATACTAAGGAAGTCTCGAGGTTTTGCTCGCCTGAGGTAGAGTATCTTATGATAAGCTGTAGACCACACTATTTACCAAGAGAGTTTTCATCTATATTTTTCATAGCTGTCTATTTACCACCACAAACCAATGCTGGCATTAAGATTGCACTGAATGAGTTGTACAAGGCCAATAATCAACAGGAAAACGCTCATCCAGATGCAGCGCTCCTAGTGGCCGGGGACTTTAATGCAGGGAAACTTAAATCCGTTCTACCTAATTTCTACCAGCATGTTAAATGTGCAACCAGAGGGAAAAAAACTCTAGACCACCTTTACTCCACACACAGAGACGCATACAAAGCTCTCCCTCGCCCTCCATTTGGCAAATCTGACCATAACTCTATCCTCCTGATTCCTGCTTATAAGCAAAAACTGAAGCAGGAAGCACCAGTGATTCGGTTAATAAAAAAGTGGTCAGATGACGCAGATGCTAAGCTACAGGACTGTTTTGCTAGCACAGACTGGAACATGTTCCGGGATTCTTCAGACAGCATTGAGGAGTACACCACATCAGTCACTGGCTTCATCAATAAGTGCATCGATGATGTCGTCCCCACAGTGACCGTACGTACATACCCCAACCAGAAGCCATGGATTACAGGAAACATCCGCACTGAGCTAAAGGGTAGAGCTGCCGCTTTCAAGGAACGGGACTCTAACCCGTACGCTTATAAGAAATCCCGCTATGACCTCCGACGAACCATCAAACAGGCAAAGAGTCAATACAGGTCTAAGATTGAATCATACTACACTGGCTCTGACGCTCGTCGGATGTGGCAGGGCTTGAAAACTATTACAGACTACAAAGGGAAGCACAGCCGCGAGCTGCCCAGTGACACAAGCCTACCAGACGAGCTAAACCACTTCTATGCTCGCTTCGAGGCAAGCAACACTGAAGCATGCATGAGAGCACCAGCTGTTCCGGATGACTATGTGATCACGCTCTCCGTAGCCGATGTGAGTAAGACTTTTAAGCAGGTCAACATTCACAAGGCCGCAGGGCCAGACGGATTACCAGGACGTGTACTCCGAGCATGTGCTGACCAACTGGCAAGTGTCTTCACTGACATTTTCAACATGTCCCTGACTGAGTCTGTAATACCAACATGTTTCAAGCAGACCACCATAGTCCCCGTGCCCAAGAACTCTAAGATAACCTGCCTAAATGACTACCGACCCGTAGCACTGACGTCTGTAGCCATGAAGTGCTTTGAAAGACTGGTCATGGCTCACATCAACAGCATTATCCCAGAAACCCTAGACCCACTCCAATTTGCATACCGCCCCAACAGATCCACAGATGATGCAATCTCTATCGCACTCCACACTGCCCTTTCCCACCTGGACAAGAGGAACACCTACGTGAGAATGCTATTCATTGACTACAGCTCAGCATTCAACACCATAGTGCCCTCTAAGCTCATCACTAAGCTAAGGATCCTGGGACTAAACACCTCCCTCTGCAACTGGATCCTGGACTTCCTGACGGGCCGCCCCCAGGTGGTAAGGGTAGGTAACAACACATCTGCCACACTGATCCTCAACACGGGGGCCCCTCAGGGGTGCGTGCTCAGTCCCCTCCTGTACTCTCTGTTCACCCATGACTGCATGGCCAGGCACGACTCCAACACCATCATTAAGTTTGCCGACGACACAACAGTGGTAGGCCTGATCACCGACAACGATGAGACAGCCTATAGGGAGGAGGTCAGAGATCTGGCCGTGTGGTGCCAGGACAACAACCTCTCCCTCAACGTGACCAAGACAAAGGAGATGATTGTGGACTACAGGAAAAAAAAGAGGACTGAGCACGCCCCCATTCTCATCGACGGGGCTGTAGTGGAACAGGTTGAGAGCTTCAAGTTCCTTGGTGTCCACATCACCAACGAACTATCATGGTCCAAACACACCAAGACAGTCGTGAAGAGGGCACGACAAAGCCTATTCCCCCTCAGGAGACTAAAAAGATTTGGCATGGGTCCTCAGATCCTCAAAAAATTCTACAGCTGCACCATCGAGAGCATCCTGACTGGTTGCATCACCGCCTGGTATGGCAACTGCTTGGCCTCTGACCGCAAGGCACTACAGAGGGTAGTGCGTACGGCCCAGTACATCACTGGGGCAAAGCTTCCTGCCATCCAGGACCTCTATACCAGGCGGTGTCAGAGGAAGGCCCTCAAAATTGTCAAAGACTCCAGCCACCCTAGTCATAGACTGTTCTCTCTGCTACCGCACGGCAAGCGGTACCGGAGTGCCAAGTCTAGGTCCAAAAGACTTCTCAACAGCTTCTACCCCCAAGCCATAAGACTCCTGAACAGCTAATCATGGCTACCCGGACTATTTGCACTGCCCCCCCACCCCATCCTTTTTACACTGCTGCTACTCTGTTAAGTATTTATGCATAGTCACTTTAACTCTACCCACATGTACATATTACCTCAACTACCTCAACTAGCCGGTGCCCCCGCACATTGACTCTGCAACGGTACCCCCCTGTATATATAGCCTCCCTACTGTCACTTTATTTTACTTCTGCTCTTTTTTTCTCAACACTTTTTTTGTTGTTGTTATATTCTTACTTTTTTGTTTAAAATAAATGCACTGTTGGTTAAGGGCTGCAAGTAAGCATTTCACTGTAATGTCTGCACCTGTTGTATTCGGCGCATGTGACCAATAAAATTTGATTTGATTTGATTTGAACAGAGATGTATTGGCTGTCTAGATGTGCAAGGAGTTGACTCCGCCTAGTAGGAGGGTATAAATATATGTGCATGTCTTTGTCTTTGCAGCTGTATGACCCATTGGGTGAATAAACTTGGTTTTAGCTTTTTCTAGTTTTTACTCTGTTTGTTCAGAACCTAACACATGTAAACATACTCATTGTAAAGCACTAGTTATTTGTTTGCTTTGACAGTCATTTCTGAAGATTATTATGAATGTGATTAGTAATTTATTTACATCTGTCCCTCATTTTAAGGTAAATCCTGTTACATGAACTGAACTCATTTTAATATGGTGAAACTATTCCTTTAAAAATATGTTTTCAAAAGAAACATTTAACATCTAATACTCAAATCCTACAGTAAAAGCAGGTGAGTTTGTTCTACTCTTTTTGTTAATTTACTGCTGTTTTGTGGTGGAAAACTGAGCAAGTCAACCCATACATAGACATGCTAGAAAGATTTTACAATTAAATTTTTTTGTTTAGGTTGCATTCAATTGCCACTCCCTGTTTCACAAAACAACCTTCCATTACTCCTGTCACAAGGGGTTTTATGGCTGATTTAAATGACTATTTTGGTTATTATAGGCTAGCGTACTGGGAATGGTTAGGCTAACTATATTGCGGTTATTATACACAGTTGCTGAGAGATGTGTGTAAACCACAGGCCTAGGTATCCATTCCTGCTGTTCTCAAGCCCATTGTTGCATCTCCCTCCCTGCAGTCTTAGAAACATGAAGGTTTTAACAATTAATTTTTTTTGTTTAGGTTGCATTCAATTGCCACTCCCTGTTTGACAAAACAACCTTCCATTACTCCTGTCACAGGGGGTTTTATGGCTGATTTAAAGGACTATTTTACCCATGTAATCTGGTGGTTTTGTTGTTTACAGTCAACACTGTTACTTAATTTGGCACATAGGCACTTAGTGTAGTAATATTTTTATTAAATGTCTTGAGATGGGAAAACATGTTTTTTATGAAGATGACCAGAATGTAAAAATTACGTGAAATATTTTTTGGACCAAGTTAAACTTTTTAAAAATGGGTGGAATGACCCATATATTTTCATCAATATATAATGAATCAATAAATGACCAAAGTGGATAAAGATGGCAGAATTCTGGTATCACGTCATTGTTTTAGCACGATCCACTGAATTTTTGAAAGGAAGGTGCGCGACATTGTTCAATGTTCCAATAAATCAACTTTTTCGTTTTTTCTAATTGCCAGTGTCTTGAAGCTAAAATTGGGATCAGGTTTACTTGCTAATGACCATACCAAAAAAACAGTAAAGGAGAGCAATGTACAATACAGTGAACTTAGCAAAACGAGGAATTTGTGGTAAGTACATGCGGGCCGCCATCTTTATGCACCTCCGCTTTTGTTACAGAGCCAAACTGTAGTCTAATCTACACACCATGGTTCTTACTTAATGAAATCAAATCTCCATCTTCCTTCTCTTCCTCTCTCAGTTCCACTCTGCCCCGGTGTTTTCCTGCAGTCGACCAGACCCTGCAGTAAAGCGGTACCGGGAGGCTTTTGACCTGGGGACTCTGGGAGGGTGGAGGGGAATGGGCTAGCTTTGTCCTGTTGGCCACAATAAATATTAAACACAGTTGATCATTAAACCAACATTTGATTAATTTAGTCTACACCTCTGATTGATTTGGGTGCATCCCTCGAATATCTCATTTTTCCTAAAATGTTCAATCGGTCTCTACTTCACACAAATCTAATAGCATTGGGTTAGTGGAGGCATGGGCTAGTCAAGAGTTTCCACCATATTTATTATACAAGTCATTTCCTTTCAAAACAGAGGAAGAGGCTTATTTGATCGAATATATGTTTCGTAATAATTAGGTTGTTACGAGTGTACTGATAAAAGTATCTTACTTCGGATCTGAAACCAGTAGTAACCATCAACTTCAATGACAGTTAACACAATTAAAACATGAATCTGACATTCCTGCGCCACAATAACATTGTCGCCGAGGATGGCTTGCTAGCTAGCTAGCGTGGAACCGAATTATCGGCATATTCAACAGCGTTTAAGAAATATTACCTTCAACAGTGTTACCTTGTGAAAGCCATCAATGTTATGTGACTATTGGTGTCTTAAAAATGTTAGCTAACGGGTTAGCAATTAGCATGTTTGACATTTCAGTGGAAATACTTATATTATCAGCTTTTTGATAAGCGGTTTAGCAAAAAAATACGTCCCGTATTATCCCCAGGTATTGGCCACCTTACTATTTTGTTCAATTACAAGATATATCCGTTTAATTTTGTTAAAAGAGACACCAACCACGTACCCGAATTGTTTACTAGATAGTTGGCTAGCCTTCCGGTAAAAAATAATGACTTGCCTGTCAACTTTCATTGCGTAGCCCGGTGCGCCCTCCTATGGACTCTTAAAAAATTGTTCACCAACATATTCAGTGTTGTAACCAAATAATGTCTCATAATTTGTTTTACAGATTCGTCTTATGTTTTGAGAAAGTAGATAACAGTTGAATACTAAAATATGAGTATTAATAATTTACATCAAATAAAACTTTAATTTCAGTTATGTGCATTGACAAACAATGAAAACACTGTTGGAGTTTGTGTTGCAGAGGTGCACTTGGAAAGTAAAGGAAGAAATACACAAGATGGGTTCAATAAATATATATATTATATTTTAGACATTTATTTTTTGTACAAATAAATAATTTCATATGAACACAAACAAAACAAAAAATTAAATCTCGACCTCCATCTCTATATTGTCACAAATATCACAAAAATACAGCTCCACGCTACCTCTGGATCCCACTGCACACACCTGCAGTGGAACCAGTGCTGGCAGAAGTCACAGCACTCCCATGGCACCTCGGATCTACACTCCTGAGGGGAGCTTGCAGGCGGATCATGCTCCCTTCCGCGAGCACAGCAGGTGGTGTCTTTTATAAAAAATAAAATAATAATACAAATTGATTAATATGGTTTTGCAAAATGTATAAGTTCTTCAACAACAATAGTAATTGATACAACTGAGAGAGAGAGAAAAACAGATGATGAAGTACCTGAGAGTGGTGTCATGGGTGGCGTGACCGGTGGAGCTTTTCTCTTCCTTTTCTGTTCTGCAGTTGGAGAAAAAGTAGTGATAGACAGAGCATGTTTCATGAAAACCCTTTTCAACTTTTTTTTACATTAATACCTCTGGAAGAAGCTGCAGAGGTTTTGGAGGAGGTGGAGATGACTTGAGGGCTGATGCTATGTACTGTAGATATGTAAAGAGAGATTATTATTTTTGTACATTGCTGTTTTATAAAACAGATAACAAACAGTAATTTGTTAGTAATTTAACATGTGTTTACCTGTGGAGGAGGCGCTATTCAAATTGCAGGGGGCAGGAACACCAGACAAGGCTGCTATGGTGGTGTGACCAGGGGAGACGGAGGAGGCAGTTGGTCCAGAGGAGGCCGTGTTGGTGGTGTCAGACAGGGGGGGTGGTGTGCATCGTGGTGGTGGTGGACAAAACCGCTGACGATGGCTTGGAGGAGCTGGTGTTTGGAATGGTGGGGTTGAGGTGCCGACAATGGTGTGGCCGGGAGAGTAGGCACGTGGCCTTCTTCTGCAGCTGGGGACTCCGGCAGCTCCCACAGGTGTTGCACACTGGGAGGCACTGGCAGTGGTGATGCAGCTGTCAGGAGTGGTTCCAGCAGGGGGTCCAGCAGAAGCGATGGCGTCAATGGTCTCATCCATGGCAGCGCTCTCCTGTGCCCTCTGTGTTCTGAGGGCTGCCCGACGCTCTTTCTCCTCTGCCTCGGCCCTCTCCTTCTCACCCCTCTCCTGCCACTGGCGCGTGTATTCCTCCCTGGTGAGGCATGTGGCAACCACAGGGAGTCTTCTGTATCAGTCCAGCCGATACTTCAGGACAGTAAGGATGTGCCCCAGGTCCTTCGCTATCAGCCTCCCCTCTATTAGGGGGTGCTCTTCTAGAGCTTGGGCTGGAGCAGGGGCTGGGACTGGAGCAGGGGCTGAGGGTCCTCCTGTGGTCGCTGGGGAGGAGGTGCTGATGGACGGCACAGTGCTGCTGGTTCCAGGAGAGGTGGTGGTGGGACCCGGTAGGGACTGAGACGGCATTAAACGGGACCCTTCAATGGCTGAAGGGTCAAAAGGGAAGAGGCCACAGTTCTTAAACCCTTACACCACATAGCGCATGTCCTTGCATCGCTGGTACAGGAGGCGGAATACTCTGGCAAATTCTGATTTGTTTACCATGTAGGAGTGGTCAAAATGGCTAAGGTCTCCAGCTACCTTGGAGAACTCAGCCTTTAAAGGGCCAAAGTATGCCACATCCAGCAGCTGCAGGACATGGGTGCAGTGTGGTGGAAGACAAAGAAGTATAACCCCTTCCCTTATTGCTGCCGCGAGCACCTCCGGGTCCATGTGGCTCTTGTGCCCATCGAAGAGGAGAAGGAGAGGGCGCTCTTTCACTGCATGCTTAATGTGGTGTTTCAATGCATGCTTGTGGTCCTCTGTAGCTCAGCTGGTAGAGCACGGCGCTTGTAACGCCAAGGTAGTGGGTTCGATCCCCGGGACCACCCATACACAAAAAAATTTATGCACGCATGACTGTAAGTCGCTTTGGATAAAAGCGTCTGCTAAATGGCATGTTATGTTATTTAAACCACTTCCTGAACAGGTCCCCGTCAATGTAGCCACTGCTTGACCGTCCATACAAGGCTTGGGGGGGGGCCTCCCAGTGTGTAGTGGCCACCGGGGAAACACTTGGGGTAGATGATAAACGGAGGGACATCCTCACCAGCTGCGTTGAAGCAGGCCAGCACTGTGATGTGCTCCTTGGTCCCAGGAGCCTGCTGGTACACGTGTTTTGCGCCCTGGGGAGCCAGCACTTTGTGCCTGCTCTGGTCGCTACGAAACCCAGACTCATCGCAGTTATAGATTTGTCTGGGTTTCTCCCTCAACCCACTCTCCTCCAAGTGCTTCTCATAAGAAGTGAAGGTGTCCATCGTCGGACGTGTGGCACACTCAGCTCTCCCCCTGTCCAGGGTGTCCGGCCTCCTCATGCTCAGGTTCTTGTGCCTCCTCCTGAACATTTCCCACCACCTCTTCCCCAGTGGTGGGATTGTTTCCCCTGGGTGCCGAAACCTACAATAGAATAGAATATATAATTGTCCATCCAGGATGAAAATGTTTGTTTTGGCATCACCATACACATCCACATTTACATCACACACATTGAGAACAGTCAGTCCACCAATCTACATACATAAACACATAGAACACAAAATACCTGCGTATTTTGTCGGCGTATTTCATCAGCCTCTGTCTGGTGAAGGGGAACCCATGGCTGGCGCAGTAGATACAGTACTGCAGCAGAGAATTTTCATCCTCTGGTGCAAGCAATGTGGGTGGTCCACTGCGACAACCATGGGTCACCCGGCCGCTCAGCCTGTCCGCCAGGGTCTGCCGAGGTACACCATGCACCTTGGTAGATAAGAAAATAAAACTGTTACTAGCAGATAAAATTCAAATACACATGGTAATCTCCTAAAAACAAAAGATGCCTAACCTTGGCAGCCTGGCGGATAGCCATCCCTGCCCCGCAGTCCTCCATGGCATGGAACATGTCCACCTCACTCCACTGCTTCCTCTTGACTTTCTCCATGCTGTGGTGGTGGCATACTATACACATTTTTGAAAGATAACTCAATCTGAATATGTATAAACATTTACATTTCAAAGCTAAGGCATTGAAAGGTGATGAAAGTTTTCACAATAACTGGAAGTGTACCCACGTTTTTTGTTTGATGTTATCTGTAATGAAAATGTGTGTCCCAATTAGTTTAATACTCAATCAAATCAAATCAAATTTTATTGGCCACATGCGCCGAATACAACAGGTGCAGACATTACAGTGAAATGCTAACTTACAGCCCTTAACTTTTTAATAAAAAAGTAAAATAAAACAACAAAAAAGTGTTGAGAGAAAAAAAGAGCAGAAGTAAAATAAAATAACAGTAGGGAGGCTATATATACAGGGGGGTACCGGTGCAGAGTCAATGTGCGGGGGCACCGGGTAGTTGAGGTAGTTGAAGTAATATGTACATGTGGGTAGAGTTAAAGTGACTATGCATAAATAATTAACAGAGTAGCAGCAGCGTAAAAAGATGGGGTGGGGGGGCAGTGCAAATAGTCAGGGTAGCCATGATTAGCTGTTCAGGAGTCTTATGGCTTGGAGGTAGAAGCTGTTGAGAAGTCTTTTGGACCTAGACTTGGCACTCCGGTACCGCTTGCCGTGCGGTAGCAGAGAGAACAGTCTATGACTAGGGTGGCTGGAGTCTTTGACAATTTTGAGGGCCTTCCTCTGACACCGCCTGGTATAGAGGTCCTGGATGGCAGGAAGCTTGGCCCCAGTGATGTACTGGGCCGTACACACTACCCTCTGTAGTGCCTTGCGGTTGGAGGCCAAGCAGTTGCCATACCAGGCGGTGATGCAACCAGTCAGGATGCTCTCGACGGTGCAGCTGTAGAATTTTTTTTTTTTTCATGCCAAATATTTTCAGTCTCCTGAGGGGGAATAGGGAATATTGATGCATACATTGTAACATTTGACTAAATACTGCCTCTATGTAGCTGTTGTAAGATGAAACATAGCCAACAGTGATAGGTGTCAAAAAGTTCATGGTTCAAAGTTCCAAATACATTTTTGCAGATTGTGCAAAACGCCTCCGTCAGAGGACTCCAATTTTGATAGGGTAAAGCTTGACAACATTCAGCTGTTTTCGTGATATGTATTATCTAACGCTTACAATTTCTTTCCTTTTTGCTGTTTTAGCAGTTCTATCAACATTTAGCAACTAAGCTAGCAACATTAGAAAATCCGTTAGCTATATTTCAGAGGTAAAAAGTTGGATATGAAATGGTGTGGTCTGTCGCGCAGTCGAATTTTACAATATGCAGCGTGTCCCACAAAATGTGTACATATATAACTTTTTAGAAAACTCTAAAACCTAACTTAACTTACATAAATTGCACTGAAAATCGGTGGTCAGCTAGCTAGAAGGGTGTCTCTAGTCGCAAAACTTACCGTTATTTTCCAGTCCATTTAAATGTTGAGCTCGAGGTGATTTAGTCCCCCAACCGCTAGAGAGTATCCGATGTTGGGGGAAAATTAGCTAGTGTTTGATTCATATCATCGTTTTGTTATAAAACAGCTTAGCTACGTAGCGAAATGCTCAATCGCGACATTAGCTAGATGAGAGCTCGTGTAGGAACATAACATATGCTTCAAGAGCTAGTGGGTTAGATATGATTCCACCATGGGCGGCAACAACTGGCTACTAGTTCGTTTTATGACATGTTCAACTCATAGCTAGTTTATCCAGTGACCACCGCATTTGGAAGTACAACTACTGACTGAAATGTAGCTGACTAGTTAGCATTCTGACTCACACTAGCCATGCAGTAGTAAAATACACAGCTATCTCGATTTAAGAGCTCATGGCAGAGATATTAGAGAAAGGAGGATCTAGGAATCCCATTTGGCAATGAATGGAGGAACGTATAACGCCTCACCCAGCAGACTGTCGAACAATCGCGTTTACATTGTAATGACGAAATTCTTCTTCTTCTTCAGTGGGCGTTAATGGTGGTTGGCATCCAATATCTTGCATTACCGTCACCAACTGGACTATAGTATAAATCCATTATACTTTAGGGACAAGCAGAAATGTATGCAATTACTGTATTTCCCGGTCAATTTCAGTAAGTGGGAGAGTTTAGTATTTTATTTATTTATTCCAGGGGAGGGTAATGTAATTTGTAATTGATTAAATGTCAGTATTTGTCACCATTTTGGAATTTACGTAATGTATTACCAATTCAATTCATGGGTCTTTTTTTGGCATGGGAAACATATGTTTACTTTGTCAAAGCAAGTGAAATAGATAATAAACAAAAATGAAATAAACAGTGAAAAATTAACAGTAAACATTACACTCACAAAAGTTCCAAAAGAACAAAGACATTTCAAATGTCATATTATGTCTATATACAGAGTTGTAACGATGAGCAAATGGTTAAAGTAAAAAAGGGAAAATAAATAAACATAAATATGGGTTGTATTTACAATGGTGTTTGTTCTTCACTGGTTGCCCTTTTCTTGTGGCAACAGGTCACAAATCTTGCTGCTGTGATTGCACACTGTTGCTTTCCCCCAAATAGATATGGGAGTTTATCAAAATTTGATTTGTTTTCAAATTCTTTGTGGGTCTGTGTAAATTGAGAGAAATCTGTGTCTCTAATATGGTCATACAATTGGCAGGAGGTTAGGAAATGCAGCTCAGTTTCCACCTTAATTTGTGGGCAGTGTGCACATAGCCTGTCTTCTCTTGAGAGCCAGGTCTGCCTACGGTGACCTTTTTCAATAGCAAGGCTATGCTCACTGAGTCTGTACATAATCAAAGCTTTCCTTAAGTTTGGGTCAGTCACAGTGGTCAGGTATTCTGCCACTGTGTACTCTCTGTTTAGGGCCAATTAGCATTCTAAATTGCTCAGTTTTTTTGTTAATTCTTTCCAATGTGTCAAGTAATTATCTTTTTGTTTTCTCATGATTTGGTTGGGTCTAATTGTGTTGCTGTCCTGGGTCTCTGTGGGGTCTGTTTGTGATAGTGAACAGAGCCCCAGGACCAGCTTGCTTAGGGGACTCTTCTCCAGGTTAATCTCTCTGTAGGTGATGGCTTTGTTATGGAAGGTTTGGGAATCGCTTCCTTTTAGGTGGTTGTAGAATTTAACGGCTCTTTTCTGGATTTTGATCAATAGTGGGTATTGTCCTAATTCTGGCCTAATTCTGCTCTGCCTGCATAATTTGGTGTTTTACGTTGTACACAGAGGATAATTTTGCAGAATTCAGCATGCAGATTCTCAATTTGGTGCTTGTCCCATTTTGTGAATTCTCGGTTGGTGAGTGTATTCTCTCTCACTCTGTGTCTGTTTCTGTCTCTGTCTCTCACTCTTTATCTTCTGTGGATTTTATATGGTGGTTGGCAACCAACATGTATATATTTTTAAAAAATTTTTATTATTTTTTTTTTTTTACAAATTAAAAAAAATAATAATAATTAATATGTATATAGCTCCATCTTGTGTATTTTATTCCTTTTGTGTTACTATTACATTTTATAACTCTGGGCTCATAAGCAAGCATTTCACGGTAACGTCTACACCAGTTGTATTTGGTGCATGTGATTAATACAATTTCAGTTATTTCATCATGAATTCAAAACAGGATGCTTAAGCAGTTATTGTCTTTCTCTTTACTGTAATCAGAGAGCTAATATCAATACTATGCATGCCAGTCTCTCTTGGCTAAAAGTAAAGTAGAGACTGAGTACAGCTACATGCACTAAATAATGCCATTATTGTGGATATAACAAAATGGCCGCTACTGACCAATCAGCATTCATTTGGGCGTGGTGTGGCAGATATACGCTTATAAATCAGACATGGATATTGATACACATGTTCCAAATACTGTCAAGACTCAACATATCTAAGCACATTCAGATCGACCACACGGTGGCGCTACAACAAGCACATATTTATATCTCTTGATCCGTTTGACTCTGAGTGATGGAATTTGGCACACGTTCCCAGGGGTGTGAGTATAGCTAACCTGTAGCGTATGGTTCATGTTGCCCACATGGGGCCACCCTCCAGAGGACTCAGGCCTCCCTTGAGGAGACCCAGGCAACCCTTGAAGAGACCCAGGACTCCAACCACAATGGATTCATGGATACATGTCTGGCCACAATGTGAGGAACACAGAGGAGAGGGTGCTCCTTTGTCATTGGCAGTTGGGACATGTCAATATCAGGCAGGAGCTGTGTGCAGGGACGGGATGCTCCACCCATTTCAGCAGGCTGGACCGGCACATGGACTCACACATAGAGCTCAACAGAGCACAGAGGAGACAGGCTTTAGATGCAGTTAGGAGACGGCTGACAATGGAGTGGCTGGTGACGTTGAGGGCTTCAATCCCTGTCATCCCACTAGCGACCAACTTGCAACTGCCAAGTGCCGATCCTGAGGCTGTGCAAAAGAGGGATGAGGCCCTGACGAAGGGAAGTGAGACCATCCAATTCGTTAGAGGAGCACCTGAAGCTGACCTCTGAGATTGCTTTTATACAGCCTTTTTATATTTCTACCTGTCTACAGGGCCTGTATCGTGGTTATTATAGACTAGTATCATCATTAGTCCTGTACCGGTGTATAGGGCCTGTATCGTGGTTATTATAGACTAGTATCATCATTAGTCCTGTACCAGTGTATAGGGCCTGTATCGTGGTTATTATAGACTAGTATCATCATTAGTCCTGTACCGGTGTATAGGGCCTGTATCGTGGTTATTATAGACTAGTATCATCATTAGTCCTGTACCGGTGTATAGGGCCTGTATCGTGGTTATTATAGACTAGTATCATCATTAGTCCTGTACCGGTGTATAGGGCCTGTATCGTGGTTATTATAGACTAGTATCATCATTAGTCCTGTACCGGTGTATAGGGCCTGTATCGTGGTTATTATAGACTAGTATCATCATTAGTCCTGTACCAGTGTATAGGGCCTGTATCGTGGTTATTATAGACTAGTATCATCATTAGTCCTGTCCCAGTGTATAGGGCCTGTATCGTGGTTATTATAGACTAGTATCATCATTAGTCCTGTACCGGTGTATAGGGCCTGTATCGTGGTTATTATAGGCTAGCGTATTAGGAATGGATAGGCTAACTATATTGTGGTTATTATAGGGTAGCGTACCGGAAATGGTTAGGCTAACTCTGATGCAGTTTGTTACACAGTTGCTGAGAGATGTGTGTAAACCACAGGCCTATGTATCCATTCCTGCTGTTCTCAATCTCATTGTTGCATCTCCCTCCCTGCAGTCTTAGAAACATGAAGGTAAACAACTAAAATATACTTTTAACTGGTGAATAACTAAACCTTATACTCCAACTAAGCAGGAAAAATCACATATTAAAACAGACCTTTAGCACTGTAAGACACGTGTTTCTCTATTGATGGTATTAAACCTGTTTTATTCTCAGGACCATGACTATAACATTGAGTGTTGGGACACAGGGCAACAACATATCCTGGTCTCTTCTACATAATAAAACTAAATATTACAAAAATAAAGTGTTTAAAACACAATGCTAAACAAAACAAAATATATGAAACCACACTCCAGTACATTTTACAATACCATTCACATACAATCATGTGTTCTGCAGAAGAAATTCCCAATAAAAACTAGAATGGTGAGGTATAATGTCTTATCAAGTGTACTTACCTGGTGAAGAGAGAGAGGTTTGGTAGGGGACCTTACTGGCTGTGTGAAACAGAAGAGTGTGAGGTCTGTGGTTGACACTAACTAGATGTACTGAGGGACTGAAGGGTAATGCAGAGCTGGCTTCCTGTCCCCATGATGCCTCTTCCTAACAACCAAAGGGCTTCACAATAAATGTGTGAACTTTTGGAGCACAAGTATTATACTAGAAGGAAAGTTGGAAAAGATCCCTATTAAAATCCTTTAAAACAAATGCAACAACATAATGTGACCATACTAATAGACTTATGGTATCTCTGTAGTTCTGTATGTCCCACCAGCTACACTAAAACCTGGTGTTTCCAGTGTACTGTACTACAGCGCTCTCTACTGGCATCTTAACAACAACAACAGCCATTAATTTGACTCAAACACAGTCTATGGAGCAGCACTGGGGAGGTTGAATTCCACAGCAGCTTACTGGAAATCCTCTTCCTGTTTCTGGGGTTGAGTTAGGATTAAAAATACAGTTTAAGAAAACATAATAATTATATGCTGAGTGTTTGAAAATAAAAACATTAATTGGACCAGTGTCGTTGCTGATTCTACAGGATTAGCATTGAAAATGTGACCAGCGGTCGTGAAATCTAGTAATAACGTGGCTGTAGATCATTTGAATTATTGCGTTGGCTTATTCTTTGTTATCTTGAACCTTGTGTACTGTGTCTGTGCTGAGTACAGGTTTGGACACAACTCTATAGAGAGCCCTCTATCCTGACACCTCTGGAGCAGTGCTGCAGGTAAAACAATGATCCTCCTTTCACCCTCTCTCCCTCTTTCTTTCTGTCTCTCTGTCCTTCCTTCCTTCCTCTTCTCACTCACCTGAACCACATGAACCCAGAGAGACAGAGGATGAGAATCAGAACAACCACTATGATTCCTACAACTGCATTCTACAAAGACTTTGGTTCCCCAACAAACGTAACAGCAGAACAGAGATTATCATAGCCTTTACAGCACAGGAGTAGCTGCCTGCATCCTCACTGCTGATTTGGTCTAGGGAGAGGTAGTTATCTTGGGTGTTTGGGTTGGTGAGACGTTGTCTGTTCTTGTACCAGATGTAGGTGGGGTTGGAGTTGTCAGTTAGCGTACAGGTGGTGCTACAGGTCAGTATTACCTTCCCTTCCTCTGTGGCAGGAGTCTCCTTCACCTGCAAGTCTGAAAAGGGCTAAATGAAGACAAAAGAGCACAATCATCTTAATAATATAATAATAATATAATATAATAATAATAATCTTCATTTCCACCAATAACATAATGACTTAGACTAGATCAGTGGTTCCCAAAATATGTATAGTCCCGTACCCCTTCAAACATTCAACCTCCAGCTGTGTACCCCCTCTAGCACCAGGGTCAGCACACTCTCAAATGTAGTTTTTTGCCATCATTGTAAGCCTGCCACACACACACTATACGATACATTTATTAAACATAAGAATGAGTGTGAGTTTTGGCTCGTGGGAAGTAACAAAGTGCTCTTATAGGCCCAGGGCACAAATAATAATAATATAATAATCAATAATTTTGCTCTTTATTTAGCCATCTTACATATAAAACCTTATTTGTTCATCAATAACTGTGAATAACTCACCACAGGTTAATGAGAAGGGTGTGCTTGAAAGGATGCACATAACTCTGCAATGTTGGGTTTTATTGGAGAGAGTCTCAGTCTTAAATCATTTTCCACACACAGTCTGTGCCTGTATTTAGTTTTCATGTAAGTGAGGGCAGAGAATCCACTCTCACATAGGTACGTGATTACAAAGGGCATCAGTGTCTTAACAGCGCGATTTGCCAAGGCAGGATACCCTGAGCGCAGCCCTATCCAGAAATCTGGCAGTGGCTTCTGATTAAATTCCATTTTCACAGAACCGCTTGTTGCAATTTCGATAAGGCTCTCTTGTTCAGATATCGGTAAGTGGACTGGAGGCAGGGCATGAAAGGGATAACGAATCCAGTTGTTCGTGTCACTCAGGTGCTTCACTATATCACATTTGACATTGTCTGTAAGCTTGAGTTAATTTGCACACAAAAAATCATACAATGATGGAAAGAACTGTGTGCTGTCCTTGTTAATGCAGAAAGAGAAGAGCGCCAACTTTTTAATCATAGCCTCAATTTTGTCCCGCACATTGAATATAGTTGCGGAGAGTCCCTGTAATCATAGATTCAGATAATTCAGGCGGGAAAAAACATCACCCAGATAGGCCAGTCGTGTGAGAAACTCGTCATCATGCAAGTGGTCAGACAAGTGAAAATTATGGTCAGTAAAGAAAACTTTAAGCTATTCTCTCAATTAAAAAAAAACGTGTCAATACTTTGCCCCTTGATCACCAGCGCACTTCTGTATGTTGTAAAAGCGTTACATGGTCACTGCCCATTTCATTGCATAATGCAGAAAATTCACAAGAGTTCAGGGGCCTTGCTTTAACAAAGTTAACCATGTCACTGTAGTGTCCAAAACGTCTTTCAAGGTGTCAGGCATTCCCTTGGCAGCAAGAGCCTCTCGGTGGATGCTGCAGTGTACCCAAGTGGAGTCGGAAGCAACTACTTGCACGCGCGTTACCACTCCACTATGTCTCCCTGTCATGTTTATTGCGCCATCAGTACAGATACCAACACATCTAGACCACCAAAGTCCATTTGATGTCACAAAGCTGTCCAGTACTTTAAAAATATCCTCTCCTGTTGTCCTGGTTTCCAGTGATTTGCAGAAGAGGATGTCTTCCTTAATTGATCCCCCATAAACGTAACGGACATTACCAGGAGCTGTGCCAGGCCCGCCACGTCTGTTGACTCATCCAGCTGTAAGCATAGAATTCACTGGCTTGTATGCAAAGCAGTAATTGTTTCAAAAAATCTTATGCCACATCACTGATGCGTCGTGAAACAGTGTTGTTTGATGAAGGCATTGTCTGTATCGTTTTTTTTGGCCTTTTCCCCCAGCATTATCCCAGCCATATCCGCGGCAGCAGGAATAATTAAGTCCTCCACAATAGTATGGGGCTTGCCTGTCCTAGCCACTCGGTAGCTCGCCATATAAGACACTTCTAGCCCCTTCTTATTAATGGTATCTGTTGCTTTTATACATGTCTTACTACTCGAAAGTCGTCTTAATTCTCGCTCAAAAAACTCCTTTGGCTTATTTTTCAAATTGGCATGTTTCGTTTCTAAATATACGCGTTAAGAGTGAAGGTTTCATCGAGTTGTGAGATAGTACATTTGCACATATAACACACTGTGGCTGAGGCACTACTCCCAATATAAGTGAACCCCAAATCAATCATATTTGTGCCTCTTCGATGGTCCAATGTCCCTGTCTGTTGTTCGGTGCTTTCCCAGGTAAGGGGGCAGTAGCTCTTCGGCTGCATCCGATTCACAACTGTCAGTGTCCATGCTAGCTGTGCTAGCAACAAATGTAGAATTACTGATGCTAGCATTGGATGTGCTCGTGGAAGCAGAACCACTTGTGTCGTCGACAGGTGCAGGTGTAGTACTGCTGGTAGTAGCAGTACTACCAGTAGAGCTGGTATGTGTCTCTATGGACGTGGGCCGTACTGTTAAAAAAACTATTTATCCATTTTCGAGCAAACGGAATGAGCAGCAGCTACGTTTGGCTACATATGGACCGTTAGTGGAATTCCCACTAGAGAGTAACGGTTAATGTGATTGGATGTTAATTATTTGACTAGGCTACCTGTATTTGACATTGTGTTATTATTTCGCTGAACACTAGATTGTTTAATTTTATTTTTGGCAGTGAAACGAGGCTACTCAGGCGAGAAAAAAATCAATACCCAAATGTATAACCCTGTTGGAAAATTTAAATGGACTGTTTGAAAATGTGCATCACATTTTTATTGCTTGTACCCCTAGGCGTACGCGTGCCCCAGTTTGGGAATAGTCGGACTAGATTATATAATACTGTAAGGGCAGTATTACCTGTGACATTCAGAGTTATTCCAGGGAAGCTGTATCCCCATTTTACCTCAGTTGTTGTAAATCTAAACTTGTATTCAGCAGAGTCACTCTCTCTCTCAGGTCTGTGATTCTCAGGGTGGAGACTTTGTCTGTAGTTGGAAGGTACTTCACACGACCTGCATACTCTGGGTCCTGGCTTAGATCTGCAGTAACTCCAGAATCCCATTTGTTGAACCAGGATACTTCTGTGACGTTATGCCAGCTGGGATGTCTATAAGTGCAGGTAACGTCCACTGTTGACCCCTTCAAGGCACAGATACTCCTCTTGGTGTAAGTCACATTCAAACAGCTCTGACCATGAACACCTGAAAGAAAATGTATCTGATCAAATCCTCAAATGATAATGAGACTATTTTCAAGTGTTTTAGATGTATTGGACTGGGCTATTTAAAATTAAATAAAATATATAGGACACAGACAGTGCATTCGGAAAGTATTCAGAACCCTTGACTTTTTCCACATTTTGTTATGTTACAGCCTTATTCTAAAATTGATTTTTAAAAATGTTTTTAAAAAATGTAATAACAAGAACCTACCATCAGCCATTTTCTACCTTTTATATTATACTGTATAATTTCTACTAGTGTTACTATCCAAGAGTTCACATATTTGTCTGTTTTTCCCCACATGTTCTACTATTGGTCCACAGGCCTTAATGGTTGATACTTAAGATGATTATTATAGGTGAGTCCAGACTACACTGTAGGAGCGAGAAAATCCTCATGGTCTTTTACAGTACAGGAGAAACTGTCTGCAGAGTAACGCCAGACCACTAGAGTATCCAGGCTCTGTCCAGGCTCTGTCGCAGCCGGCCGCGACCGGGAGACTCATGGGCGGCGCACAATTGGCCCAGCGTCGTCCAGGGTAGGGGAGGGAATGGCCGGCAGGGATGTTGATAGAGCATGGCGTTTGCAACGCCAGGGTTGTGGGTTCGATTCCCACGGGGGGCCAGTATAAAAAAAAAATATGTATTCACTAACTGTAAGTCGCTCTGGATAACAGCGTCTGCTAAATGACTAAAATGTAAATGTAAATGTATTACAGGAGTATTGTTGGGAAGTACGGTCATGGAGATGTTGTCCGTTCTTGTACCAGATGTAGGTGGGGTTGGGGTTGTCGGTCAGAAGACAGGTGGTGCTACAGGTCAGTGTTCTCTTATTTTCCTCTGTGGCTGAAGACACCTTCACCTGCAGGTCTAAATGATTCTAATGAATTATTACAATTAGATATTATATATTACCTGTGACAGTCAGAGTTGTTCCAGGAAGCTGTAACACCATTCTGAATACTGTGTTTTAAATCTGAACTTGTAGTCAGTTGAATTGCTCTCTCTCAGGTCTGTGATTCTCAGGGTGCAGTCTTTCTCTTTAGTCCCAGGGTACTCAGCACGACCTGCATACTCTGGCACTGAGCCCAGGATTTTAGGCACCTCATTGCATTTCTCTTGGATATACCAGTTTGGTTCTGAGACTTGGATGTTGATATGTGCAGGGCAGATCCACTGTTGAGCCCTTCATAGCACAGATACTCTGCTGGGTGTAAGTCACGTTGAAACAGTTCTGACTCAGAACACCTAAAACATTAGTAGGCCCATTCATTTATTCAATTAGTTTCTTCAGTTATTATTGCACTCAACAAAAATATAAACACAACATGCAACAATTTCTACGATTTTACTGAGTTACAGTTCAAATAAAGAAATCAGTCAATAGAAATAAATGAATTAGGCCCTAATCTATGGATTTGACATGACTGGGAATACAGATATGCATCTGTTGGTCACAGATAACTTTTTTTTTAAAGGTAGTGAGTATCTGGTGTGACCACCATTTGCCTCATGCAGTGCGACATTTCCTTCACATAAGATATCGTATTTAATTTATTGATGTATTGAAGTCAAACTTAAATGAATAATTATTTATTATCAGCAAGCTGGAGAGGTTCCAACAAACTTAATGCACCACAGTACACATCGGTCGGGAGCTCTTTCGGGGCAGTCCCGTTAGTTCTCTTATATACTGCTTACGGGAGTCCCATAGGGCGGTGCACATTTGGCCCAGCGTCGTCCGGGTTTGGTCGGTGTAGGCTGTCATTGTAAATAAGAATTTGTTCTTAACTGACTTGCCTAGTTAAATAAAAGAAAAAGTTTGGTAGGAGAACTTACTGGCTGTGAGAAAACAGAAGAGTGTGAGGTCTGTGGTTGACATGACCTATAAGTACTGATGGCCAGAGTTGCACTAAAACCTGGTGAAGGGATTTACAATAAATATGTGAACATCTTTTAGGACCAAACTAATTATACAAGAGGCCTATGATCCTTATAAAAAATAGATTATTATTAAAGATTTTAAAAAACAATGTGATAAGCAGATGTTGTTGAGCAAATGTATTGATAATTGAATACTGTGGTGGATATTTTAATCAATAATGAGGAGAGACAAGGTCAATCACCAGTCAGGATTATTACTTTATTAAAAACGTATCAATAAAGGAGCAAGTCACAATACACACACAAAGTGAATAGAGTGAGAGCCCACTGAGTGGAGTGAGCCTCTGGGTTATATACTAGCTCAGGATAGGTGCAACCTCAGAGATAACGTACAATGGTTCCAAACACTAACCCCACACATCCTGTGCCAGACCTTGGCCCCAAATACAAAGAACTTGTTATTTTGTTCAGTACTGAGAACTTAAAAGGACATTTGTTGTTACTTAGTCTCCACCTTGCTAAAAAGGGAACCAGGGGAAAGAACAATCTCCCCCAAGGCCCAAGGAGGGAGTGATTGACGCACAGACATTGTGGAGACAAGTGATTGATTCCCATTACTCACACTATCCCTTCACATGGTTTGCAATAGGTAAAGACACATATTCACATATGGAAACAATGTCTCCTTCTGACCTTTGGCCTATTGTCTTTCTGATATTCTCCATAGCAACAGGGACATGTGATAGACAAGCCAGACTTCTCCCCTCTCTGGGCCCCAGGTGACTGAGGTCAAATAGACTGTGAGTGGCGTCTGAGGAGAATGTGAAAGCAGATACTTTCACCCCCGCCTAACCACAGGCCCATATGAGGGAGGAAGTGCAGCCACCAACACCAACATGTAAGCATATTCTGCAAATGAGACAACATTAATTATGTCAATATTAATTAGCTAATTCTGATTTCCACCCCACAATACATACCTAGTATTGTTGAAACATTATCCTACATTATACAATTATTTAATGGATAATAGGAGTTAATTAAATAAGATACAGCCCTGAACACCCCCACCCACCTCAACATCCCCCTCTACACACAAATTGTTCACTATGACATTTTCTATGATGACTTTTAGCCATTTAGATCAAAATGCATGACAAAAACTGGACAATGGACCTGGTCCTAGATCAGCACTCCTACTCCAACACAGTTGATACATATGGAGCCAGAGCTGCATATTATGCTAAACAGGGTACCATGGTAATCAGACCTAGTAAACAGTTTGAGAATGGGAGATAAAAAAAAATATTGTAAAGAGTAATGTATTTAAACTTTATTTATGGATATGGACCCGGTGCAGGAGAGGAGGGAGATAAAATAATACAGGTTTGAGCTTTCTGGTGTTTTTTCAGAGACCCTGAATGAGCAAAGCTCTAAGGTTTCTCTCCAGTGTGTATGCGCTGGTGTTTAATCAGGGCTCCTGATTGATTGAAGCTCTTCCCACACAGATCACATCTATACGGTTTCTCTCCAGTGTGTGTGAGCTGGTGTGTAGTCAGGGTGAAATCTCGAGCAAAACTCTTCCCACACTGATCACAGCTATAAGGCTTCTCTCCTGTGTGTATGCGTTGGTGTCTAGTCAGGGTGGAATCTCGAGCAAAGCCCTTCCCACACTGATCACAGCTATAAGGCTTCTCTCCTGTGTGTATGCGTTGGTGTCTAGTCAGGGTGGAATCTAGAGCAAAGCTCTTCCCACAAAGATCACAGCTATAAGGCTTCTCTCCTGTGTGTATGCGTTGGTGTGATGTCAGGGTAAAATCTCGAGCAAAGCTCTTCCCACACTGATCACAGCTATAAGGCTTCTCTCCTGTGTGTATGCGTTGGTGTTCAGTCAGGGTGGAATCTTGGGAAAAGCTCATCCCACACTGATCACAGCTATAAGGCTTCTCTCCTGTGTGTATGCGCTGGTGTCTAGTCAGGTGTCCTGAATTATTGAAGCTCTTCCCACACTGATCACAGCTATAAGGCTTCTCTCCTGTGTGTATGCGCTGGTGTCTAGTCAGGTGTCCTGAATTATTGAAGCTCTTCCCACACTGATCACAGCTATAAGGCTTCACTCCTGTGTGTATACGCTGGTGTCTAGTCAGGCATCCTGATTGATTGAAGCTCTTCCCACACTGATCACAGCTATAATGCTTCTCTCCTGTGTGTATGCGATGGTGTCTAGTCATTAATCCTGAATGATTGAAGCTCTTCCCACACTGATCACAGCTATAAGGCTTCTCTCCTGTGTGTATGTGTTAGTGTTTAGTCAGGTGTACTGAATGATTGAAGCTCTTCCCACACTGATCACAGCTATAAGACTTCACTCCTGTGTGTATACGTTGGTGTTTAGTCAGGTGTGGTGAATGATTGAAGCTCTTCCCACACTGATCACAGCTATAAGGCTTCTCTCCTGTGTGTATGCGTTGGTGTGCAGTCAGGGCTCCTGATTGACTGAAGATCTTCCCACAATCAAAGCAGAGGTCAGGCCTCTCCCCTGTATGAAATCAATGAGATTTTAAGGTTTTAGATGTGGCGAAACTCTTCCCACACTGAGAGCAGCTGTACGGTTTCTCTCTATTGTGAATCCGCTGGTAAATGATCAATTCCCTCTGTTTAGCAAAACTCTTCCCACAGTCAAAGCAGCAGTGGTGAGGTTTCTTCCCTATACATTTCTGCTGGTGTTTCTTGAGGTGTTCTGATCTGGAGAGACTCTTCTCTGTCTTGTCAGCATCATGATGTTGTTGAGGCTCCCCAGATGATAAGCCCCTCCCACTGAGAGAGCAACTGTTAGTGCCGTCTCCTGTGAAACAAAGATATTGAATAGCATGGACATCTGAAATCAGGCTACATTTACATTTACATTTAAGTCATTTAGCAGACGCTCTTATCCAGAGCGACTTACAGGAGCAATTAGGGTTACGTGCCTTGCTCAAGGGCACATCGACAGATTTTTCACCTAGTCGGCTTGGGGATTAGAACCAGCGACCTTTCGGTTACTGGCACAACGCTCTTAACCACTAAGCTACCTGCCGCCCACCTGATGGGACTTTGATAAAATTGGCAATCAAAATAAACGTAATACCACAGAGACCATGTTATTTTTGATAAGCATATTTGATTCAGATTTCGGACTTATAAAGTTTGTATGTGAAAGTTATTTCCAAGATGCAGACGTTACGTTTTTCACGAACTCATGCAAAAAAAGGAAGCTTGCGCTGCTCATGCTAGCACATGTGCAGATAAAATATACCTCTATGAATCTAATTAAGGCGTGTACGTGTACTAATCATTCAAAAGATTGCTCAGAAAACCACATGTTTTTAACAGCGTTACTTGATTGCCACCTTAAGCCAATTAAGATATGCAGAGTAAGGTGTTTACATGACTAATGCCATACTCGGCCTACTGCCATAACTAGTTTAATTTCAAATTATGAGTGTGCATGTGTTGGATTCTAGTTTGAAATATACCTATTAATGTTACCACACTAGAACTTATTGATTCCTTTCCATGTATAAGGAATGTATATGTTGGGGTCAATGGAGGGTGGATAGGAACTAAGTGTATGGAAAGTTACTGAGTGAGACAAGGGGGAGTGCAGAAAGTTTACATTCTGTCAAAACATGTTATTGTTCATATCATGGCTCCTAAGGAGGGAGGCAAAGGGCAACTGTCTGGTTTCAGTCACTGATAAGGTAGGACAGCCGTGAATTAGGGAGGAGTGAGGAATTCGGTCCAAGGTCATGTCAGATGAAGTGAGAAGAAACAGTCCTATTTCACACACATATACTTCCACGCCCACGAAGGTTCTAGCATCAGGCAGGGCCATGACTACACCAGTGAGAGGAACCAATTCAGTTCCTGCCTAGCAACAGAGATGTATTGGCTGTCTAGATGTGCAAGGAGTTGACTCCGCCTAGTAGGAGGGTATAAATATATGTGCATGTCTTTGTCTTTGCAGCTGTATGACCCATTGGGTGAATAAACTTGGTTTTAGCTTTTTCTAGTTTTTACTGTGTTTGTTCAGAACCTAACACATGTAAACATACTCATTGTAAAGCACTAGTTATTTGTTTGCTTTGACAGTCATTTCTGAAGATTATTATGAATGTGATTAGTAATTTATTTACGTCTGTCCCTCATTTTAAGGTAAACCCTGTTACATGAACTGAACTCATTTTAATATGGTGAAACTATTCCTTAAAAAATATGTTTTCAAAAGAAACATTTAACATCTAATACTCAAATCCTACAGTAAAAGCAGGTGAGTTTGTTCTACTCTTTTTGTTAATTTACTGCTGTTTTGTGGTGGAAAACTGAGCAAGTCAACCCTTTTACCCATACATAGACATGCTAGAAAGATTTTACAATAAAAAAAATTTGTTTAGGTTGCATTCAATTGCCACTCCCTGTTTCACAAAACAACCTTCCATTACTCCTGTCACAGGGGGTTTTATGGCTGATTTAAAGGACTATTTTGGTTATTATAGGCTAGCGTACTGGGAATGGTTAGGCTAACTATATTGCGGTTATTATACACAGTTGCTGAGAGATGTGTGTAAACCACAGGCCTAGGTATCCATTCCTGCTGTTCTCAAGCCCATTGTTGCATCTCCCTCCCTGCAGTCTTAGAAACATGAAGGTTTTAACAATTACATTTTTTTTGTTTAGATTGCATTCAATTGCCACTCCCTGTTTCACAAAACAACCTTCCATTACTCCTGTCACAAGGGGTTTTATGGCTGATTTAAATGACTATTTTACCAATGTAATCTGGTGGTTTTGTTGTTTACAGTCAACACTGTTACTTTATTTGGCACATAGGCACTTAGTGTAGTAATATTTTTATTAAATGTCTTGAGATGGGAAAACATGTTTTTTATGAAGATGACCAGAATGTAAAAATTACGTGAAATATTTTTTGGACCAAGTTAAACTATTTAAAAATGGGTGGAATGACCCATATATTTTCATCAATATATAATGAATCAATAAATGACCAAAGTGCATAAAGATGGCAGAATTCTGGTATCACGTCATTGTTTTAGCACGATCCACTGAATTTCTGAAAGGAAGGTGCGCGACATTGTTCAATGTTCCAATAAATCAACTTTTTCGTTTTTTCTAATTGCCAGTGTCTTGAAGCTAAAATTGGGATCAGGTTTACTTGCTAATGACCATACCAAAAAACAGTAAAGGAGAGCAATGTACAATACAGTGAACTTAGCAAAACGAGGAATTTGTGGTAAGTACATGCGGGCCGCCATCTTTATGCACCTCCGCTTTTGTTACAGAGGCAAACTGTAGTCTAATCTACACACCATGGTTCTTACTTAATGAAATCAAATCTCCATCTTCCTTCTCTTCTCCTCCTCCTCTGTCAGTTCCACTCTGCCCCGGTGTTTTCCTGCAGTCGACCAGACCCTGCAGTAAAGCGGTACCGGGAGGCTTTTGACCTGGGGACTCCTGGAGGGTGGAGGGGAATGGGCTACCTTTGTCCTGTTGGCCACAATAAATATTAAACAGTTTATCATTAAACCAAACATTTGATTAATTTAGTCTACACCTCTGATTGATTTGGGTGCATCCCTCGAATATCTCATTTTTCCTAAAATGTTCAATCATTCACTACTTCACACAAATCTAATAGCATTGGGTTGGTGGAGGCATGGGCTAGTCAAGAGTTTCCACCATATTTATTAAACAAGTCATTTCCTTTCAAAACAGAGGAAGAGGCTTATTTGATCGAATATATGTTTCGTAATGATTAGGTTGTTACGAGTGTACTGATAAAAGTATCTTACTTCGGATCTGAAACCAGTAGTAACCATCAACTTCAATGACAGTTAACACAATTAAAACATGAATCTGACATTCCTGCGCCACAATAACATTGTCGCAGAGGATGGCTTGCTAGCTAGCTAGCGTGGAACCGAATTATCGGCATATTCAACAGCGTTTAAGAAATATTACCTTCAACAGTGTTACCTTGTGAAAGCCATCAATGTTATGTGACTATTGGTGTCGTAAAAATATTAGCTAACGGGTTAGCAATTAGCATGTTTGACATTTCAGTGGAAATACTTCTATTATCAGCTTTTTGATAAGCGGTTTAGCAAAAAAAATACGTCCCGTATTATCCCCAGGTATTGGCCACCTTACTATTTTGTTCAATTACAAGATATATCCGTTTAATTTTGTTAAAAGAGACACCAACCACGTACCCGAATTGTTTACTAGATAGTTGGCTAGCCTTCCGGTAAAAAATAATGACTTGCCTGTCAACTTTTCATTGCGTAGCCCGGTGCGCCCTCCTGTGGACTCTTAAAAAATTGTTCACCAACATCCAAATACACCAACGTTCACCAACATCCAAATTCACCAACGTTCACCAACATCCAAAATCCAAGTGTTGTATCCAAATAATGTCTCATAATTTGTTTTACAGATTCGTCTTATGTTTTGAGAAAGTAGATAACAGTTGAATACTAAAATATGAGTATTAATAATTTACATCAAATAAAACTTTAATTTCAGTTATGTGCATTGACAAACAATGAAAACACTGTTGGAGTTTGTGTTGCAGAGGTGCACTTGGAAAGTAAAGGAAGAAATACACAAGATGGGTTCAATAAATATATATATTATATTTTAGACATTTATTTTTTGTACAAATAAATAATTTAATATGAACACAAACAAAACAAAAAATTAAATCTCGACCTCCATCTCTATATTGTCACAAATATCACAATAAAAATCCAGCTCCACCGCTACCTCTTGATCCCACTGCACACACCTGCAGTGGAACCAGTGCTGGCAGAAGTCACAGCACACCCATGGTACCTCGGATCTACACTCCTGAGGGGAGCTTGCAGGCGGATCATGCTCCCTTCAGCGAGCACAGCAGGTGGTGTCTTTTATAAAAAATAAAATAATAATACAAATTGATTAATATGGTTTTGCAAAATGTATAAGTTCTTCAACAACAATAGTAATTGATACAACTGAGAGAGGGAGAAAAACAGATGATGAAGTACCTGAGAGTGGTGTCATGGGTGGCTTGACAGATGTGACCGGTGGAGCTTTTCTCTTCCTTTTCTGTGCTGCAGTTGGAGAAAAAGTAGTGATAGACAGAGCATGTTTCATGAAAACCCTTTTCAACTTTTTTTTACATTAATACCTCTGGAGGAAGCTGCAGAGGTTTTGGAGGAGGTGGAGATGACTTGAGGGCTGATGTTATGTACTGTAGATATGTAAAGAGAGATTATTATTTTTGTACATTGCTGTTTTATAAAACAGATAACAAAAAGTAATTTGTTCGTAATTTAACATGTGTTTACCTGAGGAGGCGCTATTCAAATTGCAGGGGGCAGGAACACCAGACGAGGCTGCTATGGTGGTGTGACCAAGGGAGACGGAGGAGGCAGTTGGTCCAGAGGAGGCCGTGTTGGTGGTGTCAGACAGGGGGGGTGGTGTGCATCGTGGTGGTGGTGGACAAAACCGCCGACGATGGCTTGGAGGAGCTGGTGTTTGGAATGGTGGGGTTGAGGTGCCGACAATGGTGTGGCCGGGAGAGTAGGCACGTGGCCTTCTTCTGCAGCTGGGGACTCCGGCGGCTCCCAGAGGTGTTGCACACTGGGAGGCACTGGCAGTGGTGATGCAGCTGTCAGGAGTGGTTCCAGCAGGGGGTCCAGCAGAAGCGATGGCGTCAATGGTCTCATCCATGGCAGCGCTCTCCTGTGCCCTCTGTGTTCTGAGGGCTGCCCGACGCTCTTTCTCCTCTGCCTCGGCCCTCTCCTTCTCACCCCTCTCCTGCCACTGGCGCGTGTATTCCTCCCTGGTGAGGCATGTGGCGACCACAGGGAGTCTTCTGTATCAGTCCAGCCGATACTTCAGGACAGTAAGGATGTGCCCCAGGTCCTTCGCTATCAGCCTCCCCTCTATTAGGGGGTGCTCTTCTAGAGCTTGGGCTGGAGCAGGGGCTGGGACTGGAGCAGGGGCTGAGGGTCCTCCTGTGGTCGCTGGGGAGGAGGTGCTGATGGACGGCACAGTGCTGCTGGTTCCAGGAGAGGTGGTGGTGGGACCCGGTAGGGACTGAGACGGCATTAAACGGGACCCTTCAATGGCTGAAGGGTCAAAAGGGAAGAGGCCACAGTTCTTAAACCCTTCCACCACATAGCGCATGTCCTTGCATCGCTGGTATGGGAGGCGGAATACTCTGGCAAATTCTGATTTGTTTACCATGTAGGAGTGGTCAAAATGGCTAAGGTCTCCAGCTACCTTGGAGAACTCAGCCTTTAAAGGGCCAAAGTATGCCACATCCAGCAGCTGCAGGACATGGGTGCAGTGTGGTGGAAGACAAAGAAGTATAAGCCCTTCCCTTATTGCCGCCGCGAGCACCTCCGGGTCCATGTGGCTCTTGTGCCCATCGAAGAGGAGAAGGAGAGGGCGCTCTTTCACTGCATGCTTAATGAAGTGCTGAAACCACTTCCTGAACAGGTCCCCGTCAATGTAGCCACTGCTTGACCGTCCATACAAGGCTTGGGGGGTCCTCCCAGTGTGTAGTGGCCACCGGGGAAACACTTGAGGTAGATGATAAACGGAGGGACATCCTCACCAGCTGCGTTGAAGCAGGCCAGCACTGTGATGTGCTCCTTGGTCCCAGGAGCCTGCTGGTACACGTGTTTTGCGGCCTGGGGAGCCAGCACTTTGTGCCTGCTCTGGTCGCTACGAAACCCAGACTCATCGCAGTTATAGATTTGTCTGGGTTTCTCCCTCAACCCACTCTCCTCCAAGTGCTTCTCATAAGAAGTGAAGGTGTCCATCGTCGGACGTGTGGCACACTCAGCTCTCCCCCTGTCCAGGGTGTCCGGCCTCCTCATGCTCAGGTTCTTGTGCCTCCTCCTGAACATTTCCCACCACCTCTTCCCCAGTGGTGGGATTGTTTCCCCTGGGTGCCGAAACCTACAATAGAATATAATATATAATTGTCCATCCAGGATGAAAATGTTTGTTTTGGCATCACCATACACGTCCACATTTACATCACACACATTGAGAACAGTCAGTCCACCAATCTACATACATAAACACATAGAACACCAAATACCTGCGTATTTTGTCGGCGTATTTCATCAGCTTCTGTCTGGTGAAGGGGAACCCATGGCTGGCGCAGTAGATACAGTACTGCAGCAGAGAATTTTCATCCTCTGGTGCAAGCAATGAGGGTGGTTCACTGCGACAACCATGGGTCACCCGGCCGCTCAGCCTGTCCGCCAGGGTCTGCCGAGGTACACCATGCACCTTGGTAGATAAGAAAATAAAACTGTTACTAGCAGATAAAATTCACATACACATGGTAATCTCCTAAAAACAAAAGATGCCTAACCTTGGCAGCCTGGCGGATAGCCATCCCTGCCCCGCAGTCCTCCATGGCATGGAACATGTCCACCTCACTCCACTGCTTCCTCTTGACTTTCTCCATGCTGTGGTGGTGACATACTATACACATTTTTGAAAGATAACTCAATCTGAATATGTATAAACATTTACATTTCAAAGCTAAGGCATTGAAAGGTGATGAAAGTTTTCACAATAACTGGAAGTGTACCCACGTTTTTTGTTTGATGTTATCTGTAATGAAAATTAGTGTCCCAATTAGTTTAATACTCAATCAAATCAAATCAAATTTTATTGGCCACATGCGCCGAATACAACAGGTGCAGACATTACAGTGAAATGCTAACTTACAGCCCTTAACTTTTTAATAAAAAAGTAAAATAAAACAACAAAAAAGTGTTGAGAGAAAAAAAGAGCAGAAGTAAAATAAAATAACAGTAGGGAGGCTATATATACAGGGGGGTACCGGTGCAGAGTCAATGTGCGGGGGCACCGGGTAGTTGAGGTAGTTGAAGTAATATGTACATGTGGGTAGAGTTAAAGTGACTATGCATAAATAATTAACAGAGTAGCAGCAGCGTAAAAAGATGGGGTGGGGGGGCAGTGCAAATAGTCCGGGTAGCCATTATTAGCTGTTCAGGAGTCTTATGGCTTGGAGGTAGAAGCTGTTGAGAAGTCTTTTGGACCTAGACTTGGCACTCCGGTACCGCTTGCCGTGCGGTAGCAGAGAGAACAGTCTATGACAGTCTATGTAGCTCAGCTGGTAGAGCACGGCGCTTGTAACGCCAAGGTAGTGGGTTCGATCCCCGGGACCACCCATACACAAAAATGTATGCACGCATGACTGTAAGTCGCATTAGATAAAAGTATTTGACAATTTTGAGGGCCTTCCTCTGACACCGCCTGGTATAGAGGTCCTGGATGGCAGGAAGCTTGGCCCCAGTGATGTACTGGGCCGTACACACTACCCTCTGTAGTGCCTTGCGGTTGGAGGCCAAGCAGTTGCCATACCAGGCGGTGATGCAACCAGTCAGGATGCTCTCCACGTTGCAGCTGTAGAATTTTTTGAGGATCTGAGGACCCATGCCAAATCTTTTCAGTCTCCTGAGGGGGAATAGGGAATATTGATGCATACATTTTAACATTTGACTAAATACTGCCTCTATGTAGCTGTTGTAAGATGAAACATAGCCAACAGTGATATGTGTCAAAAAGTTCATGGTTCAAAGTTCCAAATACATTTTTGCAGATTGTGCAAAACGCCTCCGTCAGAGGACTCCAATTTTGATACGGTAAAGCTTGACAACATTCAGCTGTTTTCGTGATATGTATTATCTAACGCTTACAATTTCTTTCCTTTTTAATGTCTTAGCAGTTCTATCAACATTTAGCAACTAAGCTAGCAACATTAGAAAATCCGTTAGCTATATTTCAGAGGTAAAAAGTTGGATATGAAATGGTGTGGTCTGTCCCGCAGTCGAATTTTACAATATGCAGCGTGTCCCACAAAATGTGTACATTTATAACTTTTTTGAAAACTCTAAAACCTAACTTAACTTACATAAATTGCACTGAAAATCGGTGGTCAGCTAGCTAGAAGGGTGTCTCTAGTCGCAAAACTTACCGTTATTTTCCAGTCCATTTAAAATGTTGAGCTCGAGGTGATTTAGTCCCCCAACCGCTAGTGTCCGATGTTGGGGGGAAATTAGCTAGTGTTTGATTCATATCATCGTTTTGTTATAAAACAGCTTAGCTACGTAGCGAAATGCTCAATCGCGACATTAGCTAGATGAGAGCTCGTGTAGGAACATAACATATGCTTCAAGAGCTAGTGGGTTAGATATGATTCCACCATGGGCGGCAACAACTGGCTACTAGTTCGTTTTATGACATGTTCAACTCATAGCTAGTTTATCCAGTGACCACCGCATTTGGAAGTACAACTACTGACTGAAATGTAGCTGACTAGTTAGCATTCTGACTCACACTGGCCATGCAGTAGGAAAATACACAGCTATCTCGATTTAAGAGCTCATGGCAGAGATATTAGAGAAAGGAGGATCTAGGAATCTCATTCGTCAATGAATGGAGGAACGTATAACACCTCACCCAGCAGACTGTCGAACAATTGCGTTTACATTGTAATGACGAAATTCTTCTTCTTCTTCAGTGGGCGTTAATGGTGGTTGGCATCCAATATCTTCCATTACCGCCACCAACTGGACTATAGTATAAATCCATTATACTTTAGGGACAAGCAGAAATGTATGCAATTACTGTATTTCCAGGGGGAGTGTCATGCTTTTTCAATTTCAGTAAGTGGGAGAGTTTAGTATTTTATTTATTTATTCCAGGGGAGGGTAATGTAATTTGTAATTGATTAAATGTCAGTATTTGTCACCATTTTGGAATTTACGTAATGTATTACCAATTCAATTCATGGGACTTTTTTTGGCATGGGAAACATATGTTTACTTTGTCAAAGCAAGTGAAATAGATAATAAACAAAAATGAAATAAACAGTGAAAAATTAACAGTAAACATTACACTCACAAAAGTTCCAAAAGAACAAAGACATTTCAAATGTCATATTATGTCTATATACAGAGTTGTAACGATGAGCAAATGGTTAAAGTAAAAAAGGGAAAATGAATAAACATAAATATGGGTTGTATTTACAATGGTGTTTGTTCTTCACTGGTTGCCCTTTTCTTGTGGCAACAGGTCACAAATCTTGCTGCTGTGATTGCACACTGTTGTTTTCCCCCAAATAGATATGGGAGTTTATCAAAATTTGATTTGTTTTCAAATTCTTTGTGGGTCTGTGTAAATTGAGAGAAATCTGTGTCTCTAATATGGTTGTGGTGTATTAACATTATGACTGTTTTGGAGGAACAAGGAATGTTGTTTATGTTAGTATCAAAAGGGAATGTTTTAGGGTGACGCCCCAGGGGAGACTGGTGATTGGCCAGAAGAGGGAGCATCATTTTATATAAATAGGGGGGAAAACGAAGGAGAGGGCAGAACGAGCAGCCATTCTGAGGCGTCGCTCTCCGGGTGTCATGTCACCTGTCACTCATGCTGAAGCTTGTGGTCTGAATAAACCTTATGATCAACGTTCAGTATGAGCAGACTCCTTTTGTTCATCAGCAATAATTGCCACCACTCACTCGATACGACATGGTCATACAATTGGCAGGAGGTTAGGAAATGCAGCTCAGTTTCCACCTTAATTTGTGGGCAGTGTGCACATAGCCTGTCTTCTCTTGAGAGCCAGGTCTGCCTACGGTGACCTTTCTCAATAGCAAGGCTATGCTCACTGAGTCTGTACATAATCAAAGCTTTCCTTACGTTTGGGTCAGTCACAGTGGTCAGGTATTCTGCCACTGTGTACTCTCTGTTTAGGGCCAATTAGCATTCTAAATTGCTCAGTTTTTTTGTAAATTCATTCCAATGGGTCAAGTAATTATCTTTTTGTTTTCTCATGATTTGGTTGGGTCTAATTGTGTTGCTGTCCTGGGTCTCTGTGGGGTCTGTTTGTGATAGTGAACAGAGCCCCAGGACCAGCTTGCTTAGGGGACTCTTCTCCAGGTTAATCTCTCTGTAGGTGATGGCTTTGTTATGGAAGGTTTGGGAATCGCTTCCTTTTAGGTGGTTGTAGAATTTAACGGCTCTTTTCTGGATTTTGATCATTAGTGGGTATTGTCCTAATTCTGGACTAATTCTGCTCTGCCTGCATTATTTGGTGTTTTACGTTGTACACAGAGGATAATTTTGCAGAATTCAGCATGCAGAGTCTCAATTTGGTGCTTGTCCCATTTTGTGAATTCTCGGTTGGTGAGTGTATTCTCTCTCACTCTGTGTCTGTACCTGTCTCTGTCTCTCACTCTTTATCAAAATTTATATGGAGGTTGGCAACCAACCTGTATATAGCTCCATCTTGTGTATTTATTCCTTTTGTGTTACTATTATGTTTTATAACTCTGGCCTCATAAGCAAGCATTTCACGGTATGTCTACACCAGTTGTATTTGGTGCATGTGATTAATAAAATTTCAGTTATTTCATCATGAATTCAAAACAGGATGCTTAAGCAGTTATTGTCTTTCTCTTTACTGTAATCAGAGAGCTAATATCAATACTATGCATGCCAGTCTCTCTTGGCTAAAAGTAAAGGAGAGACTGAGTACAGCTACATGCACTAAATAATGCCATTATTGTGGATATAACAAAATGGCCGCTACTGACCAATCAGCATTCATTTGGGCGTGGTGTGGCAGATATACGCTTATAAATCAGACATGGATATTGATACACATGTTCCAAATACTGTCAAGACTCAACATATCTAAGCACATTCAGATCGACCACACGGTGGCGCTACAACAAGCACACGTTTATATCTCTTGATCCGTTTGACTCTGAGTGATGGAATTTGGCACACGTTCCCAGGGGTGTGAGTATAGCTAACCTGTAGCGTATGGTTCATTATGCCCACATGGGGCCACCCTCCAGAGGACTCGGGCCTCCCTTGAGGAGACCCAGGCAACCCTTGAAGAGACCCAGGACTCCAACCACAATGGATTCATGGATACATGTCTGGCCACAATGTGAGGAACACAGAGGAGAGGGTGCTCCTTTGTCATTGGCAGTTGGGACATGTCAATATCAGGCAGGAGCTGTGTCCAGTGACAGGATGCTCCACCCATTTCAGCAGGCTGGACCGGCACATGGACTCACACATAGAGCTCAACAGAGCACAGAGGAGACAGGCTTTAGATGCAGTTAGGAGACGGCTGACAATGGAGCGGCTGGTGACGTTGAGAGCTTCGATCCCTGTCATCCCACTGGCGACCGACTTGGATATTGTGAAGGTTGCAAGGCAAGAAGAGGAGGAGGACTTTTTAGATTCACCTCCTTTGGCAGAGGAAGAGGAGGACGTTGGCTTCAAAGTTTATTCCTGCAACTGCCAAGCGCCGATCCTGAGTGAGACCATCCAATTCATTAGAGGACCACCTGAAGCTGACCTTTGAGATTGCTTTTATACAGCTTTTTTATATTTGTACCGGTCTATAGGGCCTGTATCGTGGTTATTATAGACTAGTATCATCATTAGTCCTGTACCGGTGTATAGGGCCTGTATCGTGGTTATTATAGACTAGTATCATCATTAGTCCTGTACCAGTGTATAGGGCCTGTATCGTGGTTATTATAGACTAGTATCATCATTAGTCCTGTACCGGTGTATAGGGCCTGTATCGTGGTTATTATAGACTAGTATCATCATTAGTCCTGTACCAGTGTATAGGGCCTGTATTTTGGTTACTATAGACTAGTATCATCATTAGTCCTGTACCGGTGTATAGGGCCTGTATCGTGGTTATTATAGACTAGTATCATCATTAGTCCTGTACCGGTGTATAGGGCCTGTATCGTGGTTATAATAGACTAGTATCATCACTAGTCCTGTACCGGTGTATAGGGCCTGTATCGTGGTTATTATAGACTAGTATCATCATTAGTCCTGTACCGGTGTATAGGGCCTGTATCGTGGTTATTATAGACTAGTATCATCATTAGTCCTGTACCGGTGTATAGGGCCTGTATCGTGGTTATTATAGACTAGTATCATCATTAGTCCTGTACCGGTGTATAGGGCCTGTATCGTGGTTATTATAGACTAGTATCATCATTAGTCCTGTACCAGTGTATAGGGCCTGTATCGTGGTTATAATAGATTAGTATCATCATTAGTCCTGTACCGGTGTATAGGGCCTGTATCGTGGTTGTTATAGACTAGTATCATCATTAGTCCTGTACCAGTGTATAGGGCCTGTATTGTGGTTATTATAGGCTAGTATCATCATTAGTCCTGTACCAGTGTATAGGGCCTGTATCGTGGTTATTATAGACTAGTATCATCATTAGTCCTGTACCGGTGTATAGGGTCTGTATCGTGGTTATTATAGACTAGTATCATCATTAGTCCTGTACCGGTGTATAGGGCCTGTATCGTGGTTATTATAGACTAGTATCATCATTAGTCCTGTACCGGTGTATAGGGTCTGTATCGTGGTTATTATAGACTAGTATCATCATTAGTCCTGTACCGGTGTATAGGGCCTGTATCGTGGTTATTATAGACTAGTATTATCATTAGTCCTGTACCGGTGTATAGGGCCTGTATCGTGGTTATTATAGACTAGTATCATCATTAGTCCTGTACAGGTGTATAGGGGCTGTATCGTGGTTATTATAGACTAGTATCATCATTAGTCCTGTACCGGTGTATAGGGCCTGTATTGTGGTTATTATAGACTAGTATCATCAATAGTCCTGTACCAGTGTATAGGGCCTGTATTGTGGATATTATAGACTAGTATCATCATTAGTCCTGTACCAGTGTATAGGGCCTGTATCGTGGTTATTATAGACTAGTATCATCATTAGTCCTGTACCGGTGTATAGGGCCTGTATCGTGGTTATTATAGGCTAGTATCATCATTAGTGCTGTACCGGTGTATAGGGCCTGTATCGTGGTTATTATAGACTAGTATCATCATTAGTCCTGTACCGGTGTATAGGGCCTGTATCGTGGTTATTATAGGCTAGCGTATTGGGAATGGATAGGCTAACTATATTGTGGTTATTATAGGGTAGCGTACCGGAAATGGTTAGGCTAACTCTGATGCAGTTTGTTACACAGTTGCTGAGAGATGTGTGTAAACCACAGGCCTATGTATCCATTCCTGCTGTTCTCAAGACCATTGTTGCATCTCCCTCCCTGCAGTCTTAGAAACATGAAGGTAAACAACTAAAATATACTTTATAACTGGTGAATAACTAAACCTTATACTCCAATTAAGCAGGAAAAATCACATTAAAACAGACCTTTAGCACTGTAAGACACGTGTTTCTCTATTGATGGTATTAAACCTGTTTTATTCTCAGGACCATGACTATAACATTGAGTGTTGGGACACAGGGCAACAACATATCCTGGTCTCTTCTACATAATAAAACTAAATATTACAAAAATAAAGTGTTTAAAAAACAATGCTAAACAAAACAAAATATTTGAAACCACACTCCAGTACATTTTACAATACCATTCACATACAAGCATGTGTTCTGCAGAAGAAATTCCCAATAAAAGCTAGAATGGTGAGGTATAATGTCTTATCAAGTGTACTTACCTGGTGAAGAGAGAGAGGTTTGGTAGGGGACCTTACTGGCTGTGTGAAACAGAAGAGTGTGAGGTCTGTGGTTGACACTAACTAGATGTACTGAGGGACTGAAGGGTAATGCAGAGCTGGCTTCCTGTCCTCATGATGCCTCTTCCTAACAACCAAAGGGCTTCACAATAAATGTGTGAACTTTTGGAGCAAAAGTATTATACTAGAAAGAAAGTTGGAAAATATCCCTATTAAAATCCTTTAAAACAAATGCAACAACATAATGTGACCATACTAATAGACTTATGGTATCTCTGTAGTTCTGTATGTCCCACCAGCTACACTAAAACCTGGTGTTTCCAGTGTACTGTACTACAGCGCTCTCTACAGGCATCTTAACAACAACAGCAGCCATTAATTTGACTCAAACACAGTCTATGGAGCAGCACTGGGGAGGTTGAATTCCACAGCAGCGTACTGGAAATCCTCTTCCTGTTTCTGGGGTTGAGTTAGGATTAAAAATACAGGTTAAGAAAACATAATAATTATATGCTGAGTGTTTGAAAATAAAAACATAAATTGGACCAGTGTCGTTGCTGATTCTACAGGATTAGCATTGAAAATGTGACCAGCGGTCGTGAAATCTAGTAATAACGTGGCTGTAGATCATTTGAATTATTGCGTGGAATTATTGCGTTGGCTTATTCTTTGTTATCTTGAACCTTGTGTACTGTGTCTGTGCTGAGTACAGGATTGAACACCACTCTATAGAGAGCCCTCTATTCTGACACCTCTGGAGCAGTGCTGCAGGTAAAACAATGATCCTCCTTTCACCCTCTCTCCCTCTTTCTTTCTGTCTCTCTCTCCTTCCTTACTTCCTCTTCTCACTCACCTGAACCACATGAACCCAGAGAGACAGAGGATGAGAATCAGAACAACCACTATGATTCCTACAACTGCATTCTACAAAGACTTTGGTTCCCCAACAAACGTAACAGCAGAACAGAGATTATCATAGCCTTTACAGCACAGGAGTAGCTGCCTGCATCCTCACTGTTGATTTGGTCTAGGGAGAGGTAGTTATCTTGGGTGTTTGGGTTGGTGAGACGTTGTCTGTTCTTGTACCAGATGTAGGTGGGGTTGGAGTTGTCAGTTAGCGTACAGGTGGTGCTACAGGTCAGTATTACCTTCCCTTCCTCTGTGGCAGGAGTCTCCTTCACCTGCAAGTCTGAAAAGGGCTAAATGAAGACAAAAGAGCACAATCATCTTCATTTCCACCAATAATATAATGACTTAGACTAGATCAGTGGTTCCCAAAATGTGTATAGTCCCGTACCCCTTCAAACATTCAACCTCCAGCTGTGTACCCCCTCTAGCACCAGGGTCAGCACACTCTCAAATGTAGTTTTTTGCCACAATTGTAAGCCTGCCACACACACACTATATGATACATTTATTAAACATAAGAATGATTGTGAGTTTTGGCTCGTGGGAAGTGACAAAGTGCTCTTATAGGACCAGGGCACAAATAATAATAATATAATAATCAATAATTTTGCTCTTTATTTAGCCATCTTACATATAAAACCTTATTTGTTCATCAATAACTGTGAATAACTCAACACAGGTTAATGAGAAGGGTGTGCTTGAAAGGATGCACATAACTCTGCAATGTTGGGTTGTATTGGAGAGAGTCTCAGTCTTAAATCATTTCCCACACACAGTCTGTGCCTGTATTTAGTTTTCATGTAAGTGAGGGCCGAGAATCCACTCTCACATAGGTACGTGATTACAAAGGGCATCAGTCAAGGCAGGATACCCTGAGGGCAGCCCTATCCAGAAATCTGGCAGTGGCTTCTGATTAAATTCAATTTTCACAGAACCGCTTCTTGCAATTTCGATAAGGCTCTCTTGTTCAGATATCGGTAAGTGGACTGGAGGCAGGGCATGAAAGGGATAACGAATCCAGTTGTTTGTGTCGTCCGTTTCAGGAAAGTACTTGCGTAATTGCGCACCCAGCTCACTCAGGTGCTTCGCTATATCACATTTGACATTGTCTGTAAGCTTGAGTTAATTTGCACACAAAAAATCATACAATGATGGAAAGACCTGTGTGTTGTCCTTGTTAATGCAGACAGAGAAGAGCGCCAACTTTTTAATCATAGCCTCAATTTTGTCCCGCACATTGAATATAGTTGCGGAGAGTCCAGTGGCGGCTCCTGAACAAATTCTCAGGGAGGGCAATTTTTCTGATGATTTAGGTGACCTACACACATTTTTAAAAAGATATGTCCAGCAACAACATGAAGACAGGGGCAGCATATAAGTCAATACCAGAAGCATTTATTGACTGATCTCAAAAGTGTTGGCTTACAAAAGCAAAATAAGTTATCACAGTAAAAATAATCAAGGGTGTTCTTTCACATTCCTCAACACTGCATAAACAATATGCATTTCCATAAACAAATGAAATATCAGCTGAAAATACAGCATCTTGGTATTTGTTCAGATTGCAGGATCAACAAGAGCTTTTACCACATTTTTTGATATCAGTTTAATCTTACCTTATGGCCTGCACTTGCTTGTGAAGCTGTCGAGGGCACGTTTGATAGAGACAGCATCGATGTCCTTCTTCTGTAGCTTCTGGTACAGAATGTCGACGTGGGGCATGATTTTGTGAAAAAGCCGCAGGAAAAAAATTAAATCTTCATCATGTAGTATCCTCACGTAGCCAGCTGCCTCTCTCAAGGTGTGCTGGTCAAATGAACCCAATGAACCCGTCCGGATGGCTTCAAAACATTATATGAGGTCGTCTCGATTCTCGTAGACAGTGTTCACGACTCTGCTGTTGCTAACCTCATCGTTGTGGCGGCGGACAGCTAGCCTGTATCCCTCATCCAGTTGAGTGGCAATATTCACTCTCCCAAAAGCAGACAATCTCAAACAGCTATATGTGGGTCTTTGACAGCTAATTTTTCTTAATCTTTTCTGAAAGATGGTGCATGTCGGTTACACCAGTCGCTGTCCAAGCGGTGCTGTCTGCTGTGCCGCCTTCAGGGTGGAAGAGTAAGCAGGGGTAGCAAAAAACTGCATTAGCTACATCGCAGCCTGCTAGCCAGGTTTTCCGTTCATACCAATTTTTGGAAAATCCTCGGGTGTAGGACTTCCCCCCTTTAGTAGACACCTGTTGAATTATTAAATTTGGTCTGGGAGGTCCTAATTGTTTCGTTGCCAATTTATCTTCATTTGTTCGCCGACAAAAAGGAACTTCTTTCAAAGACACAATCGAGTTGGACTGAAGCCTAGCCATTTTGATAGTAGTAGTGAATTGATTGAGGCTGCTACCTGGTCTTTTCTTAGTTACGTTCATTCGTGGTTACGTTATGTATGACGAAAGCGCGTAAGTGCAAGCCCACAGACACCCATAGAGAATGTATTGAAAGCTTTGAAATGTGACAAAAATAGATTTTACATGGGAGTCTATGACAGACTTCTGGGCGATTTTCAACCTGACTGAAATCGCCCAAAAAACGGGCGGGGCCATTTGAAGCACGACTTTAGCCTGATTTGACATTTAGTGGCTGGCAGATCAGACGTGAACACTGATAACTGCTGTTGCCGTGATATAATTTTTTATAAATTTATAAAAAAAATATATATATTTTTTTTTTATTTTTTTTTATATAATTGATTATAAAAAAAATCCCTTCCTTTTCCCGTTTGGCAGTGCGTCGCCCATATCGCCCTATTGAACAAGCCGTCCCTGGGAGAGTCCCTTTAATCCTAGAATCAGATAATTCAGGCGAGAAAAAACATCACCCAGATAGGCCAGTCGTGTGAGAAACTTGTCATCATGCAAGTGGTCAGACAAGTGAAAATGATGGTCAGTAAAGAAAACTTTAAGCTCTTCTCTCAATTAATTTTTTTTTGTCAATACTATGCCCCTTGATCACCAGCGCACTTCTGTATGTTGTAAAAGCGTTACATGGTCGCTGCCCATATCATTGCATAATGCAGAAAATTCACAAGAGTTCAGGGGCCTTGCTTTAACAAAGTTAACCATGTCACTGTAGTGTCCAAAACGTCTTTCAAGCTGTCAGGCATTCCCTTGGCAGCAAGAGCCTCTCTGTGCATGCTGCAGTGTACCCAAGTGGTGTCGGGAGCAACTACTTGCACGCGCGTTACCACTCCACTATGTCTCCCTGTCATGTTTATTGCGCCATCAGTACATATACCAACACATCTTGACCACCAAAGTCCATTTGATGTCACAAAGCTGTCCAGTACTTAAAAAATATCCTCTCCTGTTGTCCTGGTTTCCAGTGATTTGCAGAAGAGGATGTCTTCCTTAATTGATCCCCCATAAACGTAACGGACATTACCAGGAGCTGTGCCAGGCCCGCCACGTCTGTTGACTCATCCAGCTGTAACGCATAGAATTCACTGGCTTGTATGCGAAACAGTAATTGTTTCAAAACATCTCCTGCCATGTCACTGATGCGTCGTGAAACAGTGTTGTTTGATGAAGGTATTGTCTGTATAGTTTTTTTGGCCTTTTCCCCACAGCATTGTCCCAGCCATATCCGCGGCAGCAGGAAGAATTAAGTCCTCCACAATATTATGGGGCTTGCCTGTCCTAGCCACTCGGTAGCTCGCCATATAAGACGCTTCTAGCCCCTTCTTATTAATGGTATCTGTTGCATTTATACATGTCTTACTACTCAGTAGTCGTCTTAATTCTCGCTCAAAAAACTCCCGTGGTTTATTTTTCAAATTGGCATGTTTCGTTTCTAAATATATGCGAAAGAGTGAAGGTTTCATCGAGTTGTGAGATAGTACATTTGCACATATAACACACTGTGGCTGAGGCACTACTCCCAATATAAGTGAACCCCAAATCAATCATATTTGTGCCTCTTCGATGGTCCAATGTCCCTGTCTGTTGTTCGGTGCTTTCCCGGTTAAGGGGGCAGTAGCTCTTCAGCTGCATCAGATTCACAACTGTCAGTGTCCATGCTAGCTGTGCTAGCAGCAAATGTAGAATTACTGATGCTAGCATTGGATGTGCTCGTGGAAGCAGAACCACTTGTGTCGTCGACAGGTGCAGGTGTAGTACTGCTGTATCAAAGGAGTGGGAAAGGAGTTCACCATTGAGTGAGAATGGAGAAAGATCTGTTCAAATGCAACATTTCTCATGTTGTTGGTATAATGGTTGGTAAATGGAAATGACATTGACGTTGTGGAGTTGGTGGTGAATCGAATGAGACATTGTAGTTGTGACATTGTCATGGGCAAGTCATTTTGAACTATGAAGCTGTCTGAAGAACATAATGAAGAGACGCCAGAAGATTTAAGTGCCGGGAGGAATAAAGGGGTTGTTTGTTGATAATAACATTTGATTTGTCCAAATTTGATAATTTGGGTAGTAGGTATATACACTGCCAAATTAATAGTATTAAGAATGCATTGAGATAATGATCTGTATTTATTATCAGGATGAGGAAGGTCATAATTGAATTATGGATGTTTATAATGTATGATAAGATAAGTAGCTTAGTGGGTAAGAGCGTTGTGCCAGTAACCGGAAGGTCACTGGTTCTAATCCCCGAGCCGACTAGGTGAAAAATCTGTCGATGTGCCCTTAAGCAAGGCACTTAACCCTAATTGCTCCTGTAAGTCGCTCTGGATAAGAGCGTCTGCTAAATGACTAAAAATGTAAATGTAAATAAGTATACATTCTGAAAGTTGTAATGGGTGATTAAGTTGAGGGTTTTAATTTTCAATAGATAAGGATAAAGTGAAGCAATAACAATGGGTATTTTAAATTTGGTTGAGTTAAGTAATTTGGTTGGTTATAATTTATAAGATTAATTAGTGATTTAAGTAAATTATTAGTATGTATTAGTATAATTATTTTCCAAATGAAGGATAGTGATTGTTAAATTCAGAACTGTTTTATATAGATGTTATGGGTTAAAACAGTGATACATTATGGTAATGTCTTAGGATACACTTATATGATTTATGTTGAGTGGACATTGTTGAATCATACTGTTTGAATCATGGAAGTTAAGGTGAGGATTGTGAACGAAATCATGAATATGTTGAATAATTGGGTTAAAGTATTAACATATTAGTAATGATATAGATTTGAAGTATTGGGTGATATTGAAATGGATGTTTAGAGTGGTAAATATTTATGTTGATAGGCAAGTACTTAATTGGTTATTATCATGGGGTTATGATATTTTCATATGATCTGAATTTGGTTGAATTATTAAAGCAGGAATAGTTTAGGGATGTGATGATTTAACAGGGAGTGATAATAGAGTGTTATAATGTGTATGTCATATCAGGAATAATAGGAGAACAAAGTCGGAGTTGAACATTGTATATTTTAACAACCATGGGTTTTTAAGAATTGGGCCTGAGATTTTAATCATTAGAATGTGTAATTGATAATCACATAGCATTGGATGCTATTATATTAAGATTAGGAGGATATGGTCATTTAAATGCTGTTGAAGTCTTTTCAAAGTTTTTTTAGTGGTAATTCCGTAGGAACATGGATGGCAAGCATTCTAGGTCCTCTAGTGGCCATAGTAATTATTGTAGCAAAAGTTATGGGGTGTTTTCACATTTTTAGGGGATGGATTTTAAGATCTGTACAAACGATTACTAACATGCATGTGATTACAGCTAGAGATGTATCAGTTAATGTTAATACAAGGAGGGCGAGGACACATTCTTATTTTATATAGTCTTATTCCTGTTTAGAGTCTATTAATAATGTTGATTGAGGAAAAGGAATGTTAAGTTGAAAATGTATAACATGGAATTTAAGATTTACAGGATCGTAGATGTGGACAGATGAATATTTTGATAGATCAGATAGCACCCCTTGTGACCAGGGAAAAATGTGGGGTTCCTCTGACGGTGCAGAAATTATGAAGACGGGTGTTTTTGTTATTTTTATATTCATGTGTATAGATTATAATATTCATGTGACTTAGTAATGGTTATGTATAATTGTTGTGTATTGTTGATGTCATTATGTTAACAATTTATTTATATGTATGTTTTATTGGTTGCATGGCTCAGAAAAAGGGGTCATTTTAAAAGGGGGGATGTCTATGTGGGATATTTTCATATATATATATAAAAATAAGGTTTTGACAACATAGATTATTAGCATGAATATATAGTAGTTAATTATGTGTTTATCTTTTACTCAGACTGAGTTTATAGAGGTTTGAGAGGTTTAATATCCCATAAGATAGATGACTGAGAATGTATACCTTTGTTGATTAAATATATGGAGAATAAAGTTGGATTCAGGTATGAAAGGTTGAAGGGATCAATTCTCATTTATCTAGCATAGTTTAGGATCTAGTCAGAGATATATGTACTACTGATTGGAGAATATTGTATTTTATATAAAGTTATATGTGAATTGTTGGGGTTAAGTCATGTCACTTACCACAAAAGAAAAAAAAAATGATTGTAATGATGTCATGTCATAGTATTGTGAGGACAGAGGTAGAGTTACGAGATAAGTGGTTTGGGGTCATGAAGTCTACATTCCTTATGTCAAGGTAGATTAGTGATGTTTAGGATAGCATGAGTGATGGGCAGGATAATGACTTGGGGTAAAGAGTGATGAACATCAAAGACAGGGAGTGCCCATGGAGACTTACCAGATGTATGCCAGGAAGAGGGGAATAGAAGGTATATAAGGTAGAGTGTTTCCTTTGTTCAGGTTAGTTCAACTGACGAAGGGCAAAACCATGTCCGTGTGTTAGATGAACCCATGAGCTCGTGATCCAATAAATACTTGGTATAAAATCTCCACAGAATGTCTAAGTAAATTATTGCATCTTGAACTTTTCAATACCAGAAACACATCATAACAGGCAATAATCACACTTTCCTGTTGGATGCTTTACTATCATATTTAAAGTCTTATTCAACTGGCTGTGTCCCACCCTTAATCTAGTAAAAATAGCCTCCTCTCTTCTGTCTCTTCCTGCCGTCCTCCCCTCCCTGACTTTCCTCTGTACTTGAAATAAATGCCTGCCCTTAGTATCTCTATTCAACTGCTCCTGCCATCTCTGCACCATCACTGTCCATATCAGGCTTTTTGCCTCTGCTTTGCTCATTGAAACTACAACATCAACATCCCCACTACTAAGTGCTTGTTTAGCCAGTACATCAACTGCCTCGTTCCCCTCCAGCCCCACATGGGCTGGGACCCAAGTAAAACGTATCTTTATACCCATCTGTATAATCTTCCCATGGGTTTGTAGCACCTCATGAAGCAGGTCTTGTCTGCTACGTGAGGTAAAGGACTGCAGACTCATTAACACTGCACATGAATCAGAGGAAATAACTACTCTGTCTGGCTTGACTTCCTCCACCCACTGCAAGGCCAACAGTATGGCTATCAGCTCCGCCGTATATACAGCCAGATGATCTGTAATACGTTTCCTGACTGCCACCCCACATTCCTGCACTACAAATGCTGACCCAGTATGTTCTGTCCATCTGTGTAAATGGTGTTAGACTACTTTGTTGTAGTGTTCAGATAATGACTAGGGAGTTGCTGATAGAAAATTCCATTCTCAAGGCTGCAACTGATGAGCCACTATACCTGAACAATCAAACATCTATTTAAATATCAAAACTGAATTAAGTTAGGACAAATAAACATCTCATGTGTCATGTAGCCGTCTCATGTAGCCTAATCTTACTTCAGAAAGTTCATGGATAACATTTTACGTGATCTATAAAAGTTGAGTAAAGTCAAGAAAATGTTCATCAACACCCCTTTCACTAAGAATCCTGTTGTCTGCTATCGTCTAATTTAACCTGACAGCCATTTGGAACACATGCGCAAAGAGGGAGTATCTCAACAGACCTCTCTCTCCTGAGGGGGTGTCTGGGAATTACTGGTTCCGGTTATTCGCTGCTGCTATAATGGCAGCTGCTGTACACTACCAGAACAGATAGGACAACGAGCTATTTATACAAGTCTTTACAACGGGTGCATCAAAACGAATTCTCAGTTCAAAAATAAACGTAAGTCTTCTAAACTAAGCTAGAGCCAAATATACTGTATTTATAACTAAACCCCTTCTGTCAACGTATACAACTTGTTTACAATAAAATGCTTTATAGCTCCAATATAGCTAACGTTAGCTAGCTAATGACAAGCTCATCTCTGCTGCCTGGATGCTTTCACGTTTCTCTCGTCTGGGTTTCTTGCTGCTAGCTAGCACATGGACAAGCAGTAGCCTACTGCAGTAGTCAGATTACACCAATTACCAATATTTTATTTTTTACACTGCACAAATATTTGAGAACAGTCAACCCTCGAATGCTAGCTAACTAATGTTAGTTGATTGTAACATTGACATTGTCTCTGTGCGGACTACAGGTTTGGAGGCCACTCTAAAGATGAACCCTCTATCCTGACACCTCTGGAGCAGTGCTGCAGGTAAAACATTGGTGCACGATTAAGCATTAAGGCGCAATAAGTTGTGTTATCATTAATATAGTCACATGTAAAGGGTGTTGTTTGGTCAGACATGTTAGAGGAGAGAACATGATAAATGAAAAATACTATTTTCTCAACTTTCACTCCATTTCTCTCTCGCTCTCTTTCTCCCTCTAGGATTCGTCGCGCTACCCTCCTGCGTCTGTCTTCGTCTCCTCTCTCTGCTCCAGTACAGTCTGTGATGTCATGAGGGACTCTCTTTTCCATGATCCTCTATTCTCCGTGGCCCCTCTCTGCCCTAGAGAAATGAAGAGCTAATCTGGCAGCCCTGTTTTGAGCGATTTGGAGCTTTTTTATATATCTTTCTTTGCTGCAGATGACCATATAACTGGACAGTACTCTAAGTGTGATAGGACTAGGGATTGAATCACCTGATTCAGAGTGCTAGATGTTACATACTCTGAACATTCTCTTGTAACAGCAATTCCCTTACTCATCTTAATAATATTATCTATGTGTTCTGACCATGATAAAGCTGTGTCCAACATGACGCCTAGTGGTTTTGATTTTTTTTAAATTGCTCTACATGCGTTCTATTCATCGACAAATTCAATTGGGGATCATCAACAAGCATATATCTTGAACCAAATACAATACATTTAGTTTTAGAAATGTTCAACACCAATTTGTTCATATCAACCCATTCTGACACAATTCTTAGTTCACTACTGAGTACATCTGTTAGCTCATTATATTCTGATGCTGCACTATACATTGTAGAGTCATCAGCATTCATTACCACTCTTGCTTTGTTCATTAGTAAAGATAGAGTAGAGAAGTGGGCCTAGGCAGCTTCCTTGAGGAACACCACAGCGTACATCTTTACTCTTTGAAAAGCTACCATTAAAAGAACACTTTTTGCCTTCTCCTGGATAGATAGCTTTCCATCCAGGATAGAGCTGCAGACAATTTTCCTGACGTTTGCAGTGATCGCATTCGAGGTAAATGCTGCAGATGCTTGCTTAAGTGTTATTACCTTTAAAATTCAAGGGCAGTATGCTTGTCGATAATGCAACTTTGATTGAATCCAAAATGGCACCCTATTCCCTACATAGGGCACTAGAGGGAACAAGGTACCATTTGGGACATTTATACATCTGATGAAATGTCTAATTGTTCTATCAGTGGTAGTATCACATATAGAACAATGAGACAGATATGGTAGTGAGAGGAAGCCCAGTGACAGGCAGAGCGAGAAGATGGAACGAGATGGATTTTGGCTGACATTCTGCTAATTTTCTCATCGATGAAACATACAGTTTTCTGTTCCTAAAACAAGAATATGTTACGAACAGAGTGGACTACGTTTTGTAGACTTTACCCTTTGCCAAAGTTTTAAAAAATAGCGTTGTTTAGGAGTGCAAAGGCAAATTGAGATATTTCACACACCCACAGTAGGCGTTCCCTAACGGACATACGCAAATACATGTTAGAACGCGCAAATAGTTCTAGGCCCTCTCCTCTTCTCTCTCTACACCAAGTCACTCGGCTCTGTCATTTCCTCACAGTCTCTATCATTGTTATGCAGATGACACTCAGCTACTTTTCTCCTTCCCCACCTTCTGACACCCAGGTGGCATCACGTGCCTAGCAGATATCTCAGCTTGGATGTCGGCCCACCACCTCAAGGTCAACCTGGACAAGAAAGAGCTGCTCTTCCTCCCAGGGAAGGCCTGCCCGCTCAAAGACATCTCCATCACGTTTGACAACTCCACAGTGTTGCCCTCACAGAGTGCAAAGAACCTTGGCGTGACCCTAGACAACACCCTGTCATTCTCTACAAACATCAAAGCTGTGACTCACTCCTGCAGGTTCATGCTCTACAACATCCGTAGAGTACGATCTTACTTCACACAGGAAGCGGCGCAGATCCTAACCCAGGCGTTTCTCATCTCCTGTCTGGACTACTGCAACTCGGTATCATGTTATTAACATTTTAAAAAAATATATTAAATGCTCTTATTACATGCTAAAACAAATAGTGTTGCGTTTTTGCTCTCCTCTGATTGGCAGGTAAGCCATCAATCAACTACAAAGTAGCAGTAGGAGTAGCAGTAGGTGGGATCTCCACTCATAACAATAGTAACAATGCTAACAATGCAAAACAAAACGTTTTACAATAAGATTCACATGGATACATTAATTCTGTGTAACAAATTACCAATAAAAAGTAGAATGGTAAGGTATAAGATATTATCAAGTGTATTTCCAGAGTGAATAGAGAGAAGTTTGGTAGGAGACCTTACTGGCCGTGAGAAAACAGAAGAGTGTGAGGTCTGTGGTTGACATGACCTATAAGTACTGATGGGCAGAGCTGGCTTCCTGTCCCCAAGACACCTCTTCCTAACAACCAACACATCATTCGCTTCACAATAAAAACGTGTGAAAATCTTTCTGGAGAACACTTAATATACAATAAGGAAATAGAAAAATATCACAATTAAAATCCTTTAAAATAAATGCAACAACATAATTTGACCACACTAATAGGCCTATGGCTTCTGTTCTTCCGTATGTCCCATCAGCTACACTAAAACCTGGTTGAAGGGATTGTCTAATCAAGGAGAGACTTTTAGATTTCTTCAAAACAATTAAACTTTATTATTTAATTACTGCAGTAATAGAGTTGGTCAGGAACCACCCGGGAGGTAGTCTCTGAGAACTCAAAGAGCAGAACTGGGTTACAGCTCTTTATTGAAAAGACACATCCTTCTGAATACATGACAAACAGATGTGTGGAATGGGTCAAAAGGTTAGGATTTGTATGAAAGAAATGAATAACTGACAGCAGACAGTACCTGCTGTGAAGACTGTTCTCATTGTATGGAAACTAGGGTTTAGCCCCCAAGACGAGGTTCTTCTTATCAGCTATTCATAACAGATCTCATCCTTGGTACCTTACACACACAGACACCAATTCAGTCTATGAAATGCAGGCTCAGTCAAACCGGAGACATCTCCCTGTCATACACCACTAATAATAGAATGGAATGTGGATGTTGGTTTTATCACCTAGTCATCATTTAATCAGTTGCCAGCCCAAGCTTCAGAGGCTCAACTGAGTTCACACACAGATGAAAGAGTTCCAAGAACCCTATTCTATTGCATAAAACAACCATTCGATGCATAAACAGTATGATAACAATTTTGTAATTATTCTACCATAAAGGCTTCTCTCCTGTATGTATACGTTGGTGTGTGATCAGGGATCCTGAATGATTGAAGCTCTTCCCACACTGATCACAGCTATAAGGCTTCTCTCCTGTGTGTATGCGTTGGTGTGAAATCAGGGATCCTGAATGATTGAAGCTCTTCCCACATCGATCACAGCTATAAGGCTTCTCTCCTGTGTGTATTCGTTGGTGTCTAGTCAGGTGCCCTGATTGATTGAAGCTCTTCCCACACTGATCGCAGCTATAAGGCTTCTCTCCTGTGTGTATGCGCTGGTGTGTAGTCAGGTCTCCTGATTGACTGAAGCTCTTCCCACACTGATCACAGCTATAAGGTTTCTCTCCTGTGTGTATGCGCTGGTGTGTAGTCAGGTCTCCTGAATGATTGAAGCTCTTCCCACACTGATCACAGCTATACGGCTTCTCTCCTGTGTGTATGCGCTGGTGTGTAGTCAGGTTTCCGGATAGAGCAAAGCACTTCCCACACTGATCACAGCTATAAGACTTCTCTCCTGTGTGTATGCGCTGGTGTCTAGTCAGGTCACCTGAATGATTGAAGCTCTTCCCACACTGATCACAGCTATAAGGCTTCTCTCCTGTGTGTATGCGTTGGTGTGAAATCAGGGATCCTGAATGATTGAAGCTCTTCCCACACTCATCACAGCTATAAGGCTTCTCTCCTGTGTGTATGCGTTGGTGTATAATCAGGGATCCTGATTGATTGAAGCTCTTCCCACACTGATCACAGCTATAAGGCTTCTCTCCTGTGTGTATGCGTTGGTGTGTACACAGGTTTCCTGATTTAATAAAGCTCTTCCCACACTGATCACAGCTATAAGGCTTCTCTCCTGTGTGGATGCGTTGGTGTGTAGTCAGGGTTCCTGAACAATTGAAGCTCTTCCCACACTGATCACAGCTATAAGGCTTCTCTCCTGTGTGTATGCGTTGGTGTGTAGTCAGGTGTCCTGATTGATTGAAGCCCTTCCCACACTGATCACAGCTATAAGGCTTCTCTCCAGTGTGTATGCGCTGGTGTATAGTCAAGTCTCCTGATTGTTTGAAGCTCTTCCCACACTGATCACAGCTATAAGGCTTCTCTCCAGTGTGAATCCGCTGGTGAATTATCAGTTCTCTCTGTTTAGCAAAATTCTTCCCACAGTCAAAGCAGCGGTGGTAAAGTTTATTTCCTATAAGTCTCTGCTGGTGTTTATTGAGACATTCTGATCTGGAGAGACTCTTCTGGAGAATCTTCTTGTCAGCATCATGTTGTTGTTGAGGCTCCCCAGATGATAAGCCCCTCCCACTGAGAGAGCAATGGTTAGGGCTGTCCCCTGTGAAACAAAGATATTGAATAGCATGGACATCTGAAATCAGGCTACCTGATGGGACTTTGATAAATGCTGAAAATTGCCAATCTAAATAAACGTACTACCACAGCGACCATTTAATTTTTGAGAAGCATATTTGATTCCGATTTAGGACATAGAAATAGTTTTCACATACAAACTTTGTAAGATGCATACTTTCAGTTTTTCCCGAACTCACCGCACTCGCGCAAAAGGAGGAAGCTTGCACTGCTCGTGCTAGCACATGTGCAGACAAAATATTTACGTGTCCGAAATAATTTGAAAGATTGCTCAGAAAACCAGGTGTTTTTAACAGCGTTTCTTCGATTGTCACCTTAAGCCAATTAAGATAAGCAAAGTAAGGTGTTTACATGACTAATGCCATACTCGGCCTACTGCCATAACTAGTTTAATGTCAAATTATGAGTCATGTGTTGGATTCTAGCTTGAAATAAACCCATTCATGTTACCATACTAGAACTTATTGATTACTTTCCATGTATAAGGAATGTATATGTTGGGGTCAATGGAGGGTGGATAGGAACTAAGTGTATGGAGAGTTACTGAGTGAGACAAGGGGGAGTGCAGAAAGTTTACATTCTGTCGAAACATGTTATTGTTAAATATCATGGCTCCTAAGGAGGGAGGCAAAGGGCAACAGTCTGGTTTCAGTCACTGATAAGGTAAGACAGCCGTGGGTTAGGGAGGACTGAGGAATTCATCCTGAGGTCAGGTCAGATGAAGTGAGAAGAAACAGTCATATTTCACACACATATACTTCCACGCCCACAAAGGTTCTAGCATCAGGCAGGGGCATGACTACAACAGTGAGAGGAACCAATTAAGTTCCTGCCTAGCAACAGAGATGTATTGGCTGTCTAGATGTGCAAGGAGTTGACTCCGCCTAGTAGGAGGGTATAAATATACGTGCTTGTGTAATCATGTCTTTGTCTTTGCAGCTGTATTAACCAGTGGGTGAAGTAACTTGGTTTGAGCTTTTTCTAGTTGTCTGTGAGTTTTTACTCTATTTGTTCAGAACAAACAGAGTAAAAACTATCACATGCAAACATACTCATTGTAAAGCACTAGTTATTTTGTTGCTTTGACAAAGTCATTTCTGAAGATTATAATGAATGTGATTAGTAATTGATTTACGTCTGTCGCTCATTTTAAGTTAAACCCTGTTACTCTCGTTTTAATATAGTGAAACTATTCTTTAAAAAAACATGTTTCCAAAATAAATATTGAACATCTAATAGTCAAATCATACAGTAAAAGCAAGTGAGCTGGTTCTACTCTTTTTGTCAATTTACTGCTGTTTTGTGGTGGAAAACTGAGCAAGTCAACCCTTTTACCCATACATAGACATCCTAGAAATGTTTTAACAATTAAATTTTTTTTGTTTAGATTGCATTCAATTGCCACTCCCTGTTTCACAAAACAACCTTCCATTACTCCTGTCACGAGGGGTTTTATGGCTGATTTAAAGGACTATTTTACCCATGTAATCTGGTGGTTGTGTTTTCAGTAGTCCCCTGTTACGGTCAACACTGTTACTTTATTTGGCACATAGGCACTTAGTGTAGTAATATTTTTATTAAATGTCTTGAGAAGGTAAAATATGTTTTTTTAATTACGTTTTTACAGGTATTTTCATCAATATATAATTAATCAATTAATGACTAAATTGCATAAAGATGGCAGAATTCTTATATGATGCCATTGTTTTAGCACTCTCCACTGAGTTTTGAAACTACGGTGCGCGACACTGTTCAATGTTCCAATAAAATCAACACAATCTACTTCTTTGGATTTTCACATTTCCGGTGTCTTGAAGCTAAAATTGGGATCAGGTTTACTTGCTAATGACCATACCAAAAAACAGTAAAGGAGAGAAATGTACAATACAGTGAACTTAGCAAAACAAGAATTTGTGGTAAGTACATGCGGGCCGCCATCTTTATGCACCTCCACTATTGTTACAGAAGCAGACTGTAGTCTAATCTACACACCATGGTTCTTACTTAATGAAATCAAATCTCCATCTTCCTTCTCTTCTCCTCCTCCTCTCTCAGTTCCACTCTGCCCCGGTGTTTTCCTGCAGTCGACCAGACCCTGCAGTAAAGCGGTACCAGGAGGCGTTTGACCTGGGGACTCCTGGAGGGTGGAGGGGAACGGGCTAGCTTTGTCCTGTTGGCCACAATAAACATTGAACAGTTTATCATGAAACCAAACATTTGATTAATTTAGTCTACACCTCTGATTGATTTGGGTGCATCCCTAGAATATCTCATTTTTCCTGAAATGTTCAATCATTCACTACTTCCACAAATCTAATAGCATTGGGTTGGTGGAGGCATGGGCGGCAGGTAGCTTAGTGGGTAAGAGCGTTGTGCCAGTAACCGAAAGGTCGCTGGTTCTAATCCCCGAGCCGACTAGGTGAAAAATCTGTCGATGTGCCCTTGAGCAAGGCACTTAACCCTAATTGCTCCTGTAAGTCGCTCTGGATAAGAGCGTCTGCTAAATGACCAAAAAAAAAATAAAAAAAAAATGGGCTAGTCAGAGTTTCCACCATATTTATTATACCAGTCATTTCCTTTCAAAACAGAGAGGAAGAGGCTACTTGTGGCTTATTTGATCGAAAATACATTTCGTAATGATTAGGTTGTTACGAGTGTACTGATAAAAGTAGGACACGTGACATGACAGAAACTTTGAGAAAAACACTAGTGCCAGGTCGACACTAGTTACCACAGCCACAAATTCCTAAACCACACCTATTTCAACAATTTACTTTCTTAAAATGTAATATTAAACCTAACCTTAACCACACTGCTAACCTTATACCTGACCCTAACCTTAAAAAAAAAAAGCACATTTCTGTTACATGAATTTATATTGTTGACTTTGTGGCTGTGGTAACTACTGCCTTCCATTTTTCCAGCAATTGGGGTTAAGTTGCTCAAAGGCACGTTGACAGATTTTTCACCTAGTCGGCTCGGGTTACTGGCCCAACGCTCTAAACCACTAGGCTTCCTGCCGCCCCTATTCCAGGTACAGAGTAAAGTAGGGGAGGATGGTAGGAATGGACAGAAGAGAGGAGGCCATCCTTACAAGGCTAAGGGTGGGACACAGCCAGCTGAATAAGTCATTAAATGTGATAGGAAAGCATCCAACAGGAAGGTGTGATTACTGCCAGGAAACAGAGACAGTGAAGCATGTACTGATACAGTGTGGGCAGTATGATAGGGAAAGAGAGAGACTGAAACTGTATGAGGGACAATGGGGTACAGGAATTGAGATTGATAAGCATACTGTGTAGAACATCGTTAGATACAGTCTCAAATATTTATATTTTTTAAGAGAAACAAGGCTGTCATATAGGATTTAGTTCCTCGATCCTTGTCTCTGGCCCACACTCCATTACAGTAGGTGGCGTAATGCACCATAACTTTCGATGACAACCGCCGATACACCCCACAGAAGATGGTGTATTTTCATTGCGAGTGGCCACTTCCGAGTATCTGGTCATATAATGGATAATCTGATTTTCAAATCAGTAGAGGTGAACAAGTGCACACTTTGGGAGGAGGGAGAGATCATTAAGTACTAGACACAGATTCCTACCCATGATATAGTAGTAGGTTACCTTGCTGAAGGAAAAAAAATCCCAACAAGTTTTACAGTCTTTTTTTTGTCCAGCCATTAACTCGAAACAGATGAATGTGGAGGATCACATTTACATTTTAGTCATTTAGCAGACGCTCTTATCCAGAGCGACTTACAGTTAGTGAGTGCATACATTTTCATACTGGCCCCCCGGTGGGAAACGAACCCACAGCCCTGGCGTTGCAAGCGCCATGCTCTACCCAACTGAGCTACAGGGGACAAATATGATAAAAACTAGGCCTGTACATTTTATACAGCAGGCCTATACTGTTAAAAGGAAACCCGACCTACCGGATCCATTGGGAAAGCTATTGTTTCTTCATCAGACATTCTGGCTCACACTGGTCATGCAATAGCAAAATACACAGCTATCTCGATTTAAGAGCTCGTTGCAGAGATATTAGAGAAAGGAGGATCTAGGAATCCCATTCGGCAATGAATGTAGGAACGTATAACGGCTCACCCAGCAGACTGTCGAACAATCGCGTTTACGTTGTCATGTTAGGTCACGCGGTTCCTAAACTAATCGTAACGCAATCCCTTCTCAGAGTCTGGGTATGAGTCCAGAAACCTGCATATTTTCCTCCACAGTAGGTCATGTCACGATTCCAAAGCTATACGATATTACAGAGAACAAGTAAATTATCCCACAAATAGAAAATGATTTGCAATGAAGAAATTCGTCTCCTTCTTCGATGAGGTTTAACGGCGGTTGGCATCCAATTTGTTGCATTACCGCCACCTAGTAGACTGGAGTACAGCTCCCTTATATTTTGTTTGAAAATTAAAATAAAGTAAAGAAATACCCTACCATCTAACACTACACTCACAAATTCAAAAATATTATTAATAATTAACACCACCCTACTCCACTAGTTACATATATTCATTCCTACCTCATGCCCTCAACCAGTGGCGGCTCCTGAAAAAATTCTCAGGGGGGGCAATTTTTCTGATGATTTAGGTGACCTACACACATTTTTAAAAAGATATGTCCAGCAACAACATGAAGACAGGGGCAGCATATAAGTCAATACCAGAAGCATTTATTGACTGATCTCAAAAGTGTTGGCTTACAAAAGCAAAATAAGTTATCACAGTAAAAATAATCAAGGGTGTTCTTTCACATTCCTCAACACTGCATAAACAATATGTATGGCTTTGTAAAAATGAACAACCATATTCTGGCCAATTGTATAGATTTGTAAATATGAACAACCATATTCTGGCCAATTGTATAGATTTGTAAAAATGAACGTGAACAGATTTTTTATTTTTTTGAATGGCAGTACCTTTCAAACATGTCTGCTTGCAGTAAGGTAGCACTCACAAGGTGGCCAGAGAAAGAGAACCTTTCTTTGGTGTGATCCAGGATGGTGTTGCAGACCTCTTCAGACAGCCTCTGCTTCTCCTCTTCTCTCAAAGCTGTTCTGGGTCTTTTGGCTCCTGTTGCTTCTTGCAGCTGCTGTTGAGAGGAGTCCCTGAAGGCAAACAGACCAATGTGTTTGTTGGCTTTGTACAGTATTGTTGTCTATGTGATGCACAGGTATATGCAATGTATCCATGTATAGTACAAATACTTCAGTTCCACTTAAAATGGGCAGGGATGCATAAAGTCTTTAGTGTTTAAGTTAGCCTTTGTGTCTCACATAGCCTGGATGTTCAGCACAGTATACAGTGGTGCTCATAAGCTTATGATCCCATGCTAAAGTTGACTAAAAAGAGGAATAAAAAAGAAAAGAAAATTGGTGTCCTTAAAGGTTGGATTTTCCAACTTTTTTAATTAAGTCATTAAGATCAATTTCCAAAAGATGATTTTTTTATTTTTTTATTCCTCTTTTTAGTCAGCTTTAGAATGTGTTCATACACTTATGAGCACCACTGTACAGTACACATAGTATATAAAATAAGATAGATTACACCACTGGCCATATATAATGAGAATAATGTAATTTCAAACACAAATGCAGTCTCCTTTCATGCATACATTTTCAAATAAAGCTCTGCAATGAGAAAGATCGAATGATATTGTTTAATCTTTATCTTACCTTATGGCCTGCACACTGCTTGCGAAGCTGTCGAGGGCACGTTCGATAAAGACAGCATCGATGTCCTTCTTCTGTAGCTTCTGGTACGGTGGGCTGGTCAAATGAACCCAATGAACCCGTCCGGATGGCTTCAAAACATTCTATGAGGTCGTCTCGATTCTCGTAGACAGTGTTCACGACTCTGCTGTTGCTAACCTCATCGTTGTGGCGGCGGACAGCTAGCCTGTATCCCTCATCCAGTTGAGTGGCAATATTCACTCTCACCAAAGCAGACAATCTCAACCAGCTATCAATGTGGGTCTTTGACAGCTCATTTTTCTTAATCTTTTCTGAAAGATGGTGCATGTCGGTTACACCAGTCGCTGTCCAAGCGTTGCTGTCTGCCGTGGCGCCTTCAGGGTGAAAGAGTAGTTTCTTAGTTACGTTCATGGTTACGTTACGTTACGTATGACGAAAGCGCGTAAGTGCAAGCCCTCAGACACCCATAGAGATTGTATTGAAAGCTCAGAAATTTGAAAAAAATATATTTTACATTAGAGGCTATGAGAGACTTCTGGGCGATTTTCAACCTGACTGAAATCGCCCCAAAACGGGCGGGGACATTTGAAGCACGACTTTAGCCTGATTGGACATTTAGTGGCTGGCAGATCAGACGTGAACACTGAACTACTGTTGCCGTGATATAATTGATTAGAAAAAAAATCCCTTCCTTTTCCCGTTTGGCAGTGCGTCGCCCATATCGCCCTATTGAACACACCGCCCATGCCCTCAACCTGAAATGATAGGACATCACCACTTAACACTCCATGTTAACTCTTCTGATGTCAAGTCTCACACACCCAAATCCCTCTCTGCAGCTGCCACCACAATCTCAATTTTCTGTGACTTACGTTCCATCCCTGCATTCCAACGCTATACGATATTATAGAGAACAAGTAAATTATCTCACGTATAGGAAAATATTTGCAATGACGAAATTCGTCTCCTTCTTATTCGTTGATGTTTAACGGCGGTTGCATTACCGCCACCTACTAGACTGGAGTACAACTCCCTTATATTCTGTTTGAAAAATGAAATGAAGTAAAGAAATACCCTACCGTCTAACACTATAATTACAAATTCAAAAATATTATTAATAATTAACACCACCCTTCTCCACTATTTAAATATATTAATTCCTACCTCATGCCCTCAACCTGAAATGATGGGACATCACCACTTAACACTCCCTGTAACTCTTCTGATGTCTCGCACACCCAAATACCTCTCTGCAGCTGCCACCACAACCTCAATTTTCTTCGATTTACGTTCCATCCCTGCAGTACAATTAATAATCATTGTTATAAATGCTAAAAATCTAATCTTACTGAAACATATAATCACTTGTTGGCCTATCCCTCTGTATTGGTACATATAATAATAATAATAATAATATGCCATTTAGCAGAAGCGACTTACAGTCAGGCATGCATACATTTTTGTGTATGGGTGGTCCCAGGGATCGAACACACTACCTTGGCGTTACAAGCGCCGTGCTCTAAAGCGCCGTGCTCTACCAGCTGAGCTACAGAGGACCATATCTACTACTCACCACTCCTCCCCCTTGACCCATCTTCCTCTACTTTCTTCACTGCCTCAGCATACGACAACTTTTTCACTACTCTTACCCTGGAAACCTCAACCTGCCTCTCTCGCACGGGACATTTCTGAACCCCAACCCCATGGGCACCCCTACATTTGGCACTTACCACTACTTTCCCCAATGCTCCATATTCCTTTGTCTCATGTCCTTCTGCACAATACTCACACCTTGGAACCTCCCTCCTGCATACTGCTGCCACATGCCCATAGGTTTGACACCTGTAACATTGTAATGTATTTGGCACATAAGCTCGTACAGTAAAACTGATATATCCTAACTTCACTTTGTCAGGCAAAGACTCAACTTCAAAACTAAAAAGAACAGACAATGACTCTTCTGTTTCCCCACTCTCACCACCCTGTTTGCGTCGCACCAAACGACGAGCATCACAAACACCGGGAATCTTCCCCTTCAGTTGGTCCACTTTTACATTTACTGCTACCCCAGTAATCACTCCTTTCAATGGTGGCCTTTTCTTATTGTTTCCCCCATTTGTGTAAATCTGAGCGCCTTCTCCCTCTGACCAACGAAACACAAACAATTATCACTAGACCACTTCTGGTTACCCTCACCGATTCCACTATACACAAAGCTTTTTTCACCCATCTTGAAACCACAAATGGATCAGCCAAAAGGCAAGGGTCCACTTTTTCCAAAAACGTCACTCCTACTGTCATCTTTATCCTGACCCTCTGTGCAAGCCTCGGCCTCCGAGTACTTCACCACACCAACTACCTCCGATACTTCACCCTCATTCACTTCCATTTCTCCTCCTGTCTTCAGCTCACATTTTCGACCATTCTTCTTTAACAAACCTTCTCCCTTTTTTCCGCCATTTTTAACCGACTCAACCTTACAATCTTCCTCCCTCTCTCTCTTAGACCTCCTCTGCCTCTCTTTTTCCCTCCAATATAAGTCACCTTATGATAATACTGCACTTCTCCTGACATACATCTGTTTCTTGCTTTATCAAGGAACGCCATTTACGAGGCTCTCCCATTTGGCCCACAACAACCTACAAAACATCCAGATCTTCTTCTTCCCTCCTCCTTCCTCTTCTTCTTCAGTGGACTTTAATGGTGGTTAGCATCCAATATCTTGCATTACCGCCTCCAACTGGACTATAGTATAAATCCATTATACTTTAGGGACAGGCAGAAATGTATGCAATTACTGTATTTCCCGGGGTAGGGTCATGCTTTTTCAATTTCAGTCAGGGGGAGATTTTTGTAAAAAAAAAAAAAAAAATCCAGGGGAGGGTCATGCAATTTGTAAATATTGCTGCTGTGATGGCACACTGGTATTTCACCCAGTAGAAATGTGAGTTAATGAAATGTGGGTTTGTTTTCAAATTCTTTGTGGATCTGTGTAATCTGAGGGAAATATGTGCCTCTAATATGGTCATACATTTGGCAGGAGGTTAGGAAGTGCAGCTCAGTTTCCACCTCATTTTGTGGGCAGTGTGCACATAGCCTGTCTTCTCTTGAGAGCCAGGTCTGCCTACGGCGGCCTTTCTCAATAGCAAGGCTATGCTCACTGAGTCTGTATGTACATAGTCAAAGCTTTCCTTAAGTTTGGGTCAGTCACAGTGGTCAGGTATTCTGCCACTGTGTATTCTCTGTTTAGGGCCAAATAGCATTCTAGTTTGCCCTGTGTTTTTGTTAATTCTTTCCAATATGTCAAGTAATTATCTTTTTGTTTTTTCATGATTTGGTTGTGTCTAATTGTGTTGCTGTCCTGGGGCTCTGTGGGGTCGGTCTGTTTGTGTTTGTGAACAGTGCCCCAGGACCAGCTTGCTTAGGGGACTTTTCTCCAGGTTCATCTTTCTGTAGGTGATGGGTTTGTTATGGAAGGTTTGGGAATCGCTTCCTTTTAGGTGGTTGTAGAATTTAACGGCTCTTTTCTGGATTTTGATAATTAGCGGGTAATGGCCTAATTCTGCTCTGCATGCATTATTTGGTGTTTTACATTGTAAACTGAGGTTATTTTTGCAGAATTCTGCATGCAGAATCTCAATTTGGTGTTTGTCCCATATTGTGAATTCTTGGTTGGTGAGCGGACCCCAGACCTCTCAACCATAAAGGGCAATGGGTTCTATAACTGATTCAAGTATTTTTTGCCAGATCCTAATTGGTATGTCGAATTTGATGTTCCTTTTGATGGCATTTGTAGCGTGGTTCGTTCTGCGTTGTGTACTTTTACTTCTGATGGTTGGATCATTTTTATTCGACCTGCACACGAAGAGACAACATACAATATGTCAGCCCTTGGTGCAGTCACAGCTCTCAGGCACATAGAAACTCACTCAAACACTGTCCCAAATACTCACGAGTTACAATAGGTACCCTAATTAGCAAGCTCGTGAAAGTTGTTAACATAAATCGTTTATATTGTCCACATAGTAACAAAAACCTATAGTTGCGTAACAGCACTTTGTGTAACTTTACCACAGTTTTATATTTAATTTTTTTTATATATTTTTTTATTTCACCTTTATTTAACCAGGTAAGCCAGTTGAGAACAGGTTCTCATTTACAACTGCGACCTGGCCAAGATAAAGCAAAGCAGTGCAATAAAAACAACACAGAGTTACATATGGGGTAAAAAACATAAAGTCAAAAATACAACAGAAAATATATATACAGTGTGTGCAAATGTAGCAAGTTATGGAGGTAAGGCAATAAATAGGCTATAGTGCAAAATAATTACAATAGTATTAACACTGGAATGCTAGATGTGCAAGAGATTATGTGCAAATAGAGATACTGGGGTGCAAAATAGCAAAATAAATAACAATATAGGGATGAGGTAGTTGGGTGGGCTAATTTCAGATGGGCTGTGTACAGGTGCAGTGATCGGTAAGGTGCTCTGACAACTGATGCTTAAAGTTATTGAGGGAGATAAGAGTCTCCAGCTTCAGAGATTTTTGCAATTCGTTCCAGTCATTGGCAGCAGAGAACTGGAAGGAATGGCGGCCAAAGGAGGTGTTGGCTTTGGGAATGACCAGTGAGATATACCTGCTGGAGCGCAGACTACGGGTGGGTGCTGCTATGGTGACCAATGAGCTAAGATAAGGCGGGGATTTGCCTAGCAGTGATTTATAGATGGCCTGGAGCCAGTGGGTTTGACGATGAACATGTAGTGAGGACCAGCCAACAAGAGCGTACAGGTCACAGTGGTGGGTAGTGTATGGGGCTTTGGAGACAAAACGGATGGCACTGTGATAGACTACATCCAATTTGCTGAGTAGAGTGTTGGAGGCTATTTTGTAAATGACATCGCCGAAGTCAAGGATCGGTAGGATAGTCAGTTTTACGAGGGCATGTTTGGCAGCATGAGTGAAGGAGGCTTTGTTGCGAAATAGGAAGCTGATTCTAGATTTAACTTTGGATTGGAGATTATTTATGTGAGTCTGGAAGTTGAGTTTACAGTCTAACCAGACACCTAGGTATTTGTAGTTGTCCACATACTCTAGGTCAGACCCGTCGAGAGTGGTGATTCTAGTCGGGTGGGCGGGTGCCAGCAGCGTTCGATTGAAAAGCATGCATTTATTTTTACTAGTGTTTAAGAGCAGTTGGAGGCTACTGAAGGAGTGTTGTATGGCATTGAAGCTCGTTTGGAGGTTTGTTAACACAGTGTCCAATGAAGGGCCAGATGTATACAAAATGGTGTCGTCTGCGTAGAGGTGGATCTGAGAGTCACCAGCAGCAAGAGCGACATCATTGATATACACAGAGAAAAGTGTCGGCCCAAGAATTGAACCCTGTGGCACCCCCATAGAGACTGCCATAGGTCCAGACAACAGGCCCTCCGATTTGACACACTGAACTCTATCTGAGAAGTAGTTGGTGAACCAGGCGAGGCAGTCATTTGAGAAACCAAGGCTATTTAGTCTGCCAATAAGAATGCGGTGGTTGACAGAGTCGAAAGCCTTGGCCAGGTCGATGAAGACGGCTGCACAGTACTGTCTATTATCAATCGCGGTTATAATATCGTTTAGGACCTTGAGCGTGGCTGAAGTGCACCCATGACCAGCTCGGAACCCGGATTGCATAGCGGAGAAGGTACGGTGGTATTCGAAATGGTCGGTGATCTGTTTGTTAACTTGGCTTTCAAATACTTTCGAAAGGCAGGGCAGGATGGATATAGGTCTGTAGCAGTTTGGATCTAGAGTGTCACCCCCTTTGAAGAGGGGGATGACCGCGGCAGCTTTCCAATCTCTGGGGATCGCAGACGTTATGAAAGAGAGGTTGAACAGACTAGTAATAGGGGTTGCGACAATTTCGGCGGCTAGTTTTAGAAAGAAAGGGTCCAGATTGTCTAGCCCAGCTGATTTGTAGGGGTCCAGATTTTGCAGCGCTTTCAAAACATCAGCTGTCTGAATTTGTGTGAAGGAGAAGCGGGGGGGGCATGGGCAAGTTGCAGCAGAGGGTGCAGAGTTGGTGGCCGGGGTAGTGGTAGCCAGGTGGAAAGCATGGCCAGCTGTAGCAAAATGCTTGTTGAAATTCTCGATTATTGTAGATTTATCGGTGGTGATAGTGTTTCCTAGCCTCAGTGCAGTGGGCAGCTGGGAGGAAGTGCTCTTATTCTCCATGGACTTTACAGTGTCCCAAAACTTTTTGGAGTTAGTGCTACAGGATGCAAATTTCTGTTTGAAAAAGTTAGCCTTTGCTTTCCTGACTGCTTGTGTATATTGGTTCCTAACTTCCCTGAAAAGTTGCATATCGCGGGGGCTATTTGATGCTAATGCTGTACGCCACAGGATGTTTTTGTGCTGGTCAAGGGCAGTCAAGTCTGAGGAGAACCAGGGGCTATATCGGTTCTTAGTTCTGTATTTTTTGAATGGGGCATGTTTATTTAAGATTGAGAGGAAATTACTTTTAAGGAACAACCAGGCATCCTCTACTGACGGAATGAGATCTATATCCATCCAGGATACCTGGGCCAGGTCAATTAGGAAGGCCTGCTCGCTAAAGTGTTTTAGGGAGCGTTTGACAGTGATGAGGGGTGGTCGTTTGACCGCGGACCCGTTACGGACGCAGGCAATAAGGCAGTGATCGCTGAGATCCTGGTTGAAGACAGCTGAGGTGTATTTAGAGGGTATGTTAGTCAGGATGATATCTATGAGGGTACCCAGGTTTACGGATTTAGGGTTGTACCTGGTGGGTTCGTTGATAATTTGCGTGAGGTTGAGGGCATCTAGTTTGGATTGTAGGATGGCTGGGGGATTAAGCATATCCCAATTTAGGTCACCAAGCAGTACGAACTCTGAGGATAAATGGGGGGCAATCAATTCACATATGGTGTCCAGGGCACAGCTGGGGGCTGAGGGGGGTCTGTAGCAAGCGGCAACAGTGAGAGACTTATTTCTGGAAAGGTGGATTTTTAGAAGTAGAAGCTCAAACTGTTTGGGCACAGACCTGGATAGTATGATAGAGCTCTGCAGGCTATCTCTACAGTAGATTGCAACTCCACCCCCTTTGGCAGTTCTATCTAGACGGAAAATGTTATAGTTGGGGATGGAAATTTCAGAATTTTTGGTGGCCTTCCTGAGCCAGGATTCAGATACTGCTAGAACATCAGGGTTGGTGGAGTGTGCTAACGCAGTGAATAACTCAAACTTAGGAAGTAGACTTCTGATATTTATGTGCAAGAAACCAAGACTTTTGCGATTACAGAAGTCAGCAAATGATAGCGCCTGGGGAGTAGGAGTGATACTGAGGGCTGCAGGGCCTGGGTTAGCCTCTACATCACCAGAGGAACAGAGGAGGACTAGAATAAGGATACGGCTAAAGGCTTTAAGAACTGGTCTTCTAGTGCGTTGGGTACATAGAATAAAGGGGGCAGATTTCCGGGTGTTATAGAAAAGATTCAGGGCATTATGTACAGACAAGGATATGGAAGGATATGAGTAAAGTGTAGGTAAACCTAAGCGTTGGGTAACAATGAAAGAGATAGCATCGCTGGAGGCATCAATTGAGTCGGTCTCCGCGTGTATAGGGGGTGGGACAAAGGAGCTATCTAAGGCAGGTTTAGCTGGGCTGGGGGGTCTACAGTGAAATAGTACAATTAGAAATAACCGAAACAACAATAAGCTAACCATGTTTGGGCTGAGGCTAAACATAAACAGGATGTAGTACCGTAAAAAGGAACAGTCCAGCAGACATCAGCTGTATAGCTGAGTTATCATAAGGTCCGGTGAACAGCAATAGGATAGTTCGGAGGCTGCTAAAGCACTAGCGAGTAAGAGGCCACGGCTAGCGTGTGCTAGCGGGCCGGGGCTAGCAGATGGAATCTTCGTGGTTAAACGTCGTAACCACATCAGACGATTTCATCGGCAGACCAGTCGTGTAGGATCGGCGGGGCTCCGTGTCAACACTAGGTGGTCCCGTCCGGTTGACAGAGAGGTAGATAGCCGGGAGATGGGCCTAGCTCAGGATGATTAGCCAGACCACAGCGTCCATTCCGTTGCAGCTAGCTGGTAGCGATGAATCCGGAGTTAAAGGTCCAGTGATTCAGTGATTCCGGCGGGAAAACCGATATGTTCTGGGTCGACAACGCGCTGTGCAGACTGGCCGAATATCCGGTGATTAATGTCCAGTGACCAAATCAATCCCGCAGAAAAAAAATCCAATGCTCTGGGTGAAATACCGCCAGCTGTGGCTAATAGCAAGTAGCCAGTCAGCTGGCTAGCTAGTTTCAACTGGAGACTCCAGATAAAGGTAAGTCAATAATAGAATCCGTTCCACATTGAGTGAGGCGGGTTGCAGGAAAGTATATTTTGTAGAAGGATGAAAAGTCTGATAGGGAAATATGTACGAAAAATACAAAAAAACAGGGTATTTACAGGCTATTTACAGACACACGACAAAAACAGAACTGCATATTGACCAATTACGGAGCCAAGGACAGCATACCTTGCTAGTTGAAGGTCAGGCAAAAGAGAATAATAAGAGGGTACGTAAGTACAGATAACCCGCGATGGACCAAACCAAAATATACCAAACTTTTACAATTAGGTGTATTTACAATATAGATATCAAAAAAAATATTGTACACCGAAAAATAACATTAGCTATGCAGCTGTAATTAAATAAAGAAAACACATTGAATTATTATTATTACTAAATTATTAACATCCCCTCTTGATCTGGCCTACTTGAACTGGTCCTTGTGTGCAACTTGGTGCATAATCTAGGGGAACAACATCACACTACTACACATAGAAGGCCCTTCTTGCCTTGTCTCTCAGAACGTTCACAGCTTTGTGGAAGTTACCTGTGGCACTGATGTTTAGGCCAAGGTATGTATCGTTTTTTTTGTGCTCTAGGGCAACGGTGTCTAGGTGGAATTTGTATTTGTGGTCCTGGAGACTGGACCTTTTTTGGAACACCATCATTTGGTCTTACTGAGATTAACTGTCAGGGCCCAGGTCTGGCACAATCTGTGTAGAAGATCGCTCTATCTCTTCCTCTCAATTAAATTTCAATTCAAGGGCTTTATTGGCATTGGAAACATGTGTTTACATTGCCAAAGCAAGTGAAATAGATAATGAACAAAAGTGAATTAAACATTAAGAAAATGAACAGTAAACATTAAAATGAGAAAAGTTCCAAAAGAATAAAGACATTTAAAATGTCATATTATGTGCAAATAGTTGAAGTACAAAACGGAAAATAAATAAACATAAATATGGGTTTTATCTTCTGTGCATTTTATTTAGTTGTTGGCAACCAACTTTAAGGTGCAATACCGCCACCAACTGGACTGGAGTGTGGACCAGAGACAGTGAAGGTCTAAATCCTGCCCAATGTTCTTGTCTCCCTAAGGAAACGAAATACGTCTTTAAATACTACATCCCCTGAAGATTTCCCCAGCAGTTCACTTAATCCTGGCTCTTCAACCCCATTACTCCTCAAAACGAATAACAATCGCTCCCTTTCCCTCACATATTTCTGGCATTGTTCTACTGTCTCCAGCTCCTCCGGACAATGATCACACCTCCCAGTCTGATATTTCCCCACCAGATTCAATGTACTATTGAGCCTTGTGTGTCCCTGTCTCAACCTTGTGACTACACTTTCCTCCCTTCTCTCTCGGCCTGAGGACCTCCCTGCCTCCACCTTTTCCTGGATCTTATAAAGGCGTCTTCCCTTTCTCTCTCTTACCATTTGTTTTTAACCACTGTTGTTATTAACCCCTTGGCTTCTGCTTTACTGATTGGCAATTCCATCTCAACATTACACACGTGCTGATTGTCTAGTCACTTTTACCCCTACCTACATGTACATATTACCAAAATTACCTACCTTGTACCCCTGCACATTGACTCGGTAAATAGCCTCGTTATTGATATTGTATTGTGTTACTATTTTCCTTAGCAATTTTTTTTCTTACTTTTGAACTCTGCATTGTTGGGAAAGGGCTCGGCATTTACCTGTATGTGCTTGTGATTAAACTTAAACTTAATCCACAGTAATTTTATTGAAACTATTGATCCTCTGTGGCTAAATTAAGCTCTCTGGTGTATTTTGAACATTGAGCGTGAGCTCCTGTGGTTGGATAAAAAATGTGTCTTGGGCCCAGCCCCTGACTCATAAAATTGACCAGTCACATTTATTTATTTTTCTGTTTATTTGTTTATTTTGTATTAATCAGTTACCCATCAAGGCATGGCCCCCCAGTTACCCAATCTGACAATTGCCACGTCTACTCCCGCACCCCCTCTCCGACGGTCGACGTCGCCGGTCTACTAACCACCGTTCCTGACAACCCATCATTATGCACACCTGGCAACCTTCATTACGTACACCTGCGCCTCATCATTAGGCACACCTGGACTTCATCACTTCCCTGATTACTCCCTCTTTATTTAGCCCCTGTTGTCATCAGTCCTTAGGTGTTATTGGTTTTCCTCTTACGTTCAGTACACATTCCATGTTTGTACTTTTGTATCTGTTCAGTATTAAAACTCACTTTCTGCACCTGATTTCTGACTCCCGGTGTATACGTTACAGAATAACACCTCCCAATATGGAAGCAGCAGAAGATTCAACCCTCTTCCAGACAGTTAACGAACAAGGTCATCTACTCCATCAACACCACGACCAGCTGGCAAGACTGGGTACGGCCATGGAGGAGGTCCTCCGCGTTCTCCACCGCCGAGGTTCTCCATACCCCTATCAGAGGTCCTCCAACCACAGGTTGTCACAGTGAGCCAGCCCCCCAGACTATCCAGCCGTCCACCCAGGTCAGCGATGCCCGACTGTCCCTTCCGGAGAAATATGCCACTACTCCATCGAAATGCTGTGGCGTCCTACTCCAGTGCTCCCTCTATTTCGTCTATCAGATGGGAGTCCCCACCACCGAGGGGTCCAAGGTTGCCACAGTCATTTCCCTGCTGACCGGAGGGGCGTTGGAGTGGGCTACTGCCGTCTGGGAGAGAAGAGGAGCCGGGTTCGTATTAGAGGTTAATGTATCTGTTCAGGGCGGTCTCCGACCATCCTCCAGAGGGCAGAGAGGGAGGTGAGTGACTTTTCCAGCTCCGGCAGGGTGCCCAGACCGCTGCGGAGTACGCCCTCACCACACTGTGGCGGCCTCCAGCGGATGGAATGAGCCGGCGCTCCGCACTCTATTCCTTAGTGGTCTGCGCAAGAAGGTCCAGACGGAGTTGGCATGTCGGGATGACAACATATCCTTGGATGCTCTCATCTCGATGGCCATCTGTTTGGATAACCTTCTTCGGGAGGTTAGAAGGTTATCGCCACTCGCCTCCCTACTTTGGCTGTCCTGAGGCAGAGCTTGAACCAATGGAGGTAGGGGCCACACACCTCTCCGAGTCGCCGGAGACAGCTGGGGCTCTGTTCCTATTGCGGCCAGGAGGGGCACCAGCTTCAGAGGTGTCCGGTGCGCCCTAACCCAGGGTCCACTAGAGCAGAGGGGCGGCCCGGTAACCTCCTGCTCCGCCTGCCCTGCCGGAAGCTGAGCCCCCGGTTTGTGGGGCCATTCAAAGTCCTAAGGGGGATCAATGAGGCTACTTACCGATTACAGCTCCCCACTAACTGCTGTATCTCAACCTCTTTTCACGTTTCCCTCCTCAGGCCGGTGGTTCCTGGTCCCCTGGCTGATGCCGTCCCCCTCTGCCTCCCCTGGACATCGAGGGAAGCCCCGCCTAAGCAGTCAGATCCCTCCTGGACTCCCGACGTCATGGGGGTTGGTTCCAGTACCTAGTGGACTGTGAGGGGTACGGTCCGGAGGAGCGGTTTGGGTTCCGGTAGACGACATTAAAGATCACAACATCATCCCAGTTCCGGACCGGCCCGCTCCTCACCCTCGGGGCCATCCTTCTGGCCGGCGTTGTCCTGTGGCTGGAGAGGGGGGGATACTGTCAAGTCTACTCCCGCTCCCCATCTCCGACGCTGGTTGGTTTCTTTATTTTGGGATATTAAAACAACAAAAAAGTTACTGTAAAAAATGACATCACTGCACCATAATAGAACAGTAGAATATGGACTGCACAGTTTTGCATATACTTTTATTTAAAGGGATAGTTCAAGACAAAATCTAAGTAATTCTAATTGAGTAATTATAGTATTTTCAAAAAGCATATTTAAAATTTTTTTTATATTACATTAAAAGCTGCAATGCCTATTACCCATGATTTGATTGAATTCAACCCAATGTCTATTGAGCAGCACTGGGGCTGTTGAATTTCACAGTAGCATATTGGAAATCCTGGTCCTGTTTCTGGGGGTGGGACGGTGGAGTACAGAGGCACTTCCTGGTTTCTGTGTTGGATGCTGGCGTAGGTAACGTCATCCTGCTCGTCTGTGATTGGTCTCTGTGCTGCAGTAGGGGCCATGGGCATGCCTGAGACGTTGTCATACACTGGATTATAGTCTCTCTGATGGGGAGAGAGGACAGACAACATGAGGGGTGAAAACTTAAATATTACCACAGTCATTGAGTCCATCTATACACAGATCACTGGAGTTCTCAGTCAGCTGATTCCAACAGACTCACCTGTCCATTCTCTACTGTGTCTCTCCTGTCTTGTGTGTCAAACGTGGATAATGGAGGCCTTCTTCATGTTTTGTGAATGAATTAATGAATTAATAAATCAATCAACAATCAATCAAGCAATATAAATATTTTCATTGATTATAAAACAGTATGTGAAAAAGGGTAAATTCTTCTCACTCACCTGAACCACATGAACCCAAGGAGACAGATTATGAGAATTAGAACAACCACTATGATTCCTACAATTGGATTCTTCAAAGACTTTGGTTCCCCAACAAATGTAACAGGAGAACGGAGATTCTCGCAGCCTTTTACAGCACACGAGTAGCTGCCTGCATCCTCACTGCTGATTTGGTCTAGGGAGAGGTAGTTATCTTGGGTGTTTGGGTTGGTGAGACGTTGTCTGTTCTTGTACCAGATGTAGGAGGGGTTGGAGTTGTCAGTTAGCGTACAGGTGGTGCTACAGGTCAGTGTCACCTTCCCTTCCTCTGTGGCAGGAGTCTCCTTCACCTGCAAGTCTGAAAAGGGGTAAATGAAGACAAAAGAGCACAATCATCATTTCCACCAATAATATAATGATTTAGACTAGATTATATAATACTGTAATGGCAGAATTACCTGTGACATTCAGAGTTATTCCAGGGAAGCTGTATCTCATTTTACCTCAATTGTTGTAAATCTAAACTTGTATTCAGCAGAGTCTCTCTCTCTCAGGTCTGTGATTCTCAGGGTGGAGTCTTTGTCTGTAGTTGGATGGTACTTCACACGACCTGCATACTCTGGGTCCTGGCTTAGATCTGCAGTACTCCAGACTCCCATTTGTTGAACCAGGATACTTCTGTGACGTTATGCCAGCTGGGATGTCTATAAGTGCAGGTAACGTCCACTGTTGACCCCTTCAAGGAACAGATACTCTGATGGGTGTAAGTCACATTCAAACAGCTCTGATCATGAACACCTGAAAAAAAAAACGTATCTATCTGATCAATTCCTGAAACGATAATGAGACTATTTTCAAGTGTTTTAGATGTATTGGACTGGTTCATTTAAAATGAATAAAGAATATAGACACATACAATGCATTCGGAAAGTATTCAGACCCTTTGACTTTTTCCACATTTTGTTACAGCCTCATTCTAAAATGGATAAAAAAATATATAATCATAAACGGTATATCAAGATAACATACCATCAGCCATTTTCTACCTTTTATATTATACCGTATAATTTCTACTAGTGTTACTATCCAAGAGTTCACACATTTGTCTGTTTTTCCCCACGTTCTACTATTGGTCCACAGACCTTAATGGTTGATACTTAAGATGATTATTATAGGTGAGTCCAGACTATACTGTAGGAGCGAGAAAATCCTCATGGTCTTTTACAGTACAGGAGAAACTGTCTGCAGAGTAACGCCAGACCACTAGAGTATTACAGGAGTATTGTTGGGAAGTAGGGTCATGGAGATGTTGTCCGTTCTTGTACCAGATGTAGGTGGGGTTGGGGTTGTCGGTCAGAAGACAGGTGGTGCTACAGGTCAGTGTTCTCTTATTTTCCTCTGTGGAGGAAGACACCTTCACCTGCAGGTCTAAATGATTCTAATGAATTATTACAATTAGATATTATATATTACCTGTGACAGTCAGAGTTGTTCCAGGAAGCTGTAACACCATTCTGAATACTGTGTTTTAAATCTGAACTTGTAGTCAGCTGAATCGCTCTCTCTCAGGTCTGTGATTCTCAGGGTGCAGTCTTTCTCTTTAGTCCCAGGGTACTCAGCACGACCTGCATACTCTGGCACTGAGCCCAGGATTTTAGGCGCCTCATTACATTTCTTTTAGATTTACCCGTTTGATTCTGAGACTACATGATTACTTGGATGTTGATATGTGCAGGGCAGTTCCACTGTTGAGCTTTTCATAGCACAGAAACTCTGATGGGCGTAAGTCACGTTGAAACAGTTCTGACACAGAACACCTAAAACAGTAGTAAGCGCATTACTTTATTCAATTAGGTTCTTCAATTATTATTGCACTCAACAAAAATAAACGCAACATACATCCATTTCTACGATTTTACTGAGTTACAGTTCATGTAAAAAAATCTGTCAATTGAAATAAATGAATTAGGCCCTAATCTATGGATTTCACATGATTGGGAATACAAATATGCATCTGTTGGTCATAGATACCTTTTTTTTTTTTAAGATAGTATCTGGTGTGATACAGCTCCGAACACCCCCACCCACCTCAACATACACCCCTGAATGATTTGGGTGCATCCCTAGAATATCTAATTTTTCCTCAAATGTTCAATCGTTCATTACTTACCACAAATCTAAGAGCATTGGATTGGTGGAGGCATGGGCTAGATTCCACCATATTTCTTATACCAGTCATTTCCTTTCAAACAGCGAGGAAGAGGCGAAGCAAGAGGGTTAACTGGGCCCAAAATCAGGCTTCTGGCTTATTTTTCAGAATAAACATTTTATAACGATTAGCTTGATTGGAGTGTATTTGTAAAAGTAGAACACGTGACATCCCGGCAACTTTGGAAGCAAAAAAAAACACTATATGGGAGTAGTGCCTGGACGTCACAAGTTACCGCAAACGAAGCAATAAATCACGCCCATTTCTACCATTAGTCTTATTAAAATTAGATTTGAACCCTAACCACACTTCTAACTTTATGCATAACCCTAAATAAATAAAAATACGATATAGACGTTTGACTTCGTGGCTGTGGTAACTAGTTGAAACACGCATATCTGCCCTCTCATTGGCTATAATGGTCCCACCTGATCTTGCCTCTTCCTGATTGCCTTCCATTCTAGAAGACATTTGTTTTCTTTGTTAGAGCGGCCACTTAAGTATCTGGTCAAATAATAATAATAATAATAATAATAATAATAATAATAATAATATGCCATTTAGCAGACGCTTTTATCCAAAGCGACTTACAGTCATGCGTGCATAAATTTTTTTGTGTATGGGTGGTCCCGGGGATCGAACCCACTACCTTGGCGTTACAAGCGCCGTGCTCTACCAGCTGAGCTACAGAGGACTACAAATAATGTATCATGTGTTCGAAATCAGTTAAGGAATGTGAACACTTTGGGAGGAAGAAGAGATAATTAGGTCATAGGCACAGATTACTAAACATTATATAGTAGTAGGCTACTTTGCTGAAGAAAAAAAAATCCCAACAAGTTTTACAGTCAATTTTTCTTTTGTCCAGCCGTTTAAACCGAACACAGGAATGTGGAGGTTCAAAGATGATGAAAACTAGGCCTAGACATTTTATACAACACAGCAGGCCTATACTGTTAAAAACAGACTTACCCGATCCATTGTGGAAGCCATTGTTTCTTTGTATGACATGAAATGTTGTAGGCTACAGTACAGTTAGACTACATTGTTGTAGTGTTCAGATAATTACCAGTGAGTTGCCGAGAGACAAATCGATCAAGGCTCCAACTGATGCGCCCTTAGACCAGAGCAATCAAACATCTATTTAAATATCAAAACATAATTAAGTTAGGACAAATAAACGTCTCATATAGCCTAATATTACTTCAGAAAGTTCCTGGATAACATTTTACGTGATCTGTAAAAGTCGAGTAATGTCAAGAAAACGTTCAACAACACCCCATTTCACTAAGAATCATGTTGTCTGCTATCGTCTACTTTAACCTGACAGCCACTTGGAACACATGCGCAAAAAATTGAGAATCTCAACAGCCTTATCTCTCTGGGAATTACTGGTTCCGGTCTTTCGCTGCTGCTATTATGGCAGCTGTTGTGGACTACCAGCGCGGATAGGACAAAGAGCTATTTATGCAAGTCTTTGCAATGGTTGCAGAAGTAATTCTCCGGTCAAAAAATAAACGTAAATCCAGTGGTGGACAAAGTACCCAATTGTCATACTTTAGTAAAAGTAAAGATACCTTAATTGAAAATGACTCAAGTAAAAGTGAAAGCCACCCAGTAAAATGTTACTTGAGTAAAAGTCTAAAAGTATTTGGTTTTAAATATACTTAAGTATCAAAAGTAAATGTAATTGCTCAAATATACTTAATTATTAAAAGTAAAAGTATGAATAATTAAAATGTCTTTATACTAAACAAATTTACGGATAGGCAGGGGCACACTCCAACACTAAGACATCATGTACAAACACAACATTTGTGTTTAGTGAGTCCGCCAGATTAGAGGCAGTAGGGATGACTAGGGATATTCTCTTGATAAGTGTGTGAATTGAAACATTTTCTATCCTGCTAAGCATTCAAAATGTAACGAGTACTTTTGGGTGTCAGGGAAAATGTATGGAGTAAAAAGTACATCATTTTATTTAGGAATGTAGTGAAGTAAAAGTAAAAGTTGTCAAATATATAAATAGTTAAGTAAAGAACAGATACACAAAAAAAACTACTTAAGTCGTAATTTAAAGTATTTTTATTTAAGTACTTTACAACACTGCGTAAGTCTTTCTTCTAAACTAAACTACAGCCAAATATACTTTATTTATAACTAACCCCCTTCTGTCTATGTATATAACTTGTATACAATAAAATATAGATGTTATTTCAAAATAACAGTAAACATAATGCTTTATAGCTCCAATATAGCTAATGTTAGCTAGCTAATGACAAGCTCATCTCTGCTGCCTGGATGCTTTCACCTTTCTCTCATCTGGGTTTCTTGCTGCTAGCTAGCACATGGACAAGCAGTAGCCTACTGCAGTAGTCAGATTACACCAATTACCAACATTTTATTTTTACACTACACAAATATTTGAGAACAGTCAGTCCTTGATTGCTAGCTAACGAACGTTGGTTAATCGTAACATTGACACTGTCTGTGTGCTGACTACAGGTTTAACTAACGTTAAAATGCAAATCAATTTATAACATTTTTGAAATGCGTTTTTCTGGATTTTTTTGTTGTTATTCTGTCTCTCACTGTTCAAATAAACCTACCATTACAATTATAGACTGATAATTTCTTTGTCAGTGGGCAAACGTACAAAATCAGCAGGGGATCAAATACTTTTTTCCCTCACTGTATACTGTTAAAAGGAAACCAGATTTACCGGATCCATCATGGAAGCTATTGTTTTTTCAGCGTTTCTTACAAAGACAAGAAATGCATAGGCTACAGTACAGTTACTATGTTGTCACAGTGTTCAGATAAGGATTAGGGGGTTGCCGGGAGAGAATTCCAGTCTCAAGGTGCAACTGATGCACCCCTAGACCAGAGCAATCAAACATCTATTTAAATATCAAAACTCAATTACATTATGACAACATAACATCTCACATCTCATGTAGGCTAATCCTATTTCAGAAAGTTCCTGGAGAAGATTTGACCTGATCTATAAAAGTTGAGTAAAGTCAACAAAACGTTCAACAACACCCCTTTCACTAAGAATCCTTTTGTCTGCTATCTTCTACTTTTACCTGACAGCAACTTGGAATAGAGTTCTATATTAGTCCAGATGTTCTCAAGGCTATTGTTGCATCTCCCTCCCTTCAGCCTTAGAAACATAAAGATAGACAACAAACTTTATAACTGGTGAAAAACTACACATGATACTTCAATTAAGCAGGAAACAGCACTTATTATAACAGATGTGTAGCACTGTAAGTAATGTGTTTCTCTGTTGATTGTTTTAAACCTGTTTTATTCTCAGGACCATGACTATAACATTGAGTGTTGAGACACAGGGCAACAACATATCCTGGTCTCTTCTACATAATACAACTAAACACTTAAAAATGACATATATTTAAAAATGAATATGCAATCAGCAATGTAAAACAAAACAAGAAAACATGAAACCACATTCCAGATGTATGTTTTACAATGACATTTACATGCAAGCATGCTTTCGTCGTACCAAATAACCAATAAAAAAGTAGAATGGTAAGGTATAAGATATTATCAAGTGTATTTCCAGAGTGAAGAGAGAGAAGTTAGGTAGGAGACCTTACTGGCCGTGAGAAAACAGAAGAGTGTGAGGTCTGTGGTTGACATGACCTATAAGTACTGATGGGCTGAGCTGGCTTCCTGCCCCCATGATGCCTCTTCCAAACAACCAACACATAATTCGCTTCACAATAAAAATGTGTGAACATCTTTTTGGAGCACACTTAACATAAAATAATGAAAGTGTAAAGATATCCCTATTAAAATACGTTAAAATAAATGCAACAACCTAATTTGACCACTCTAATAGGCTATTGGCTTCTGTACTTCCGTATTCCCATCAGCTGCACTAAAACCTGGTGAAGGGATTTACAATAAATATGTGAACATCTTTTAGGAGCAAACTAATTATACAAGAGGCCTATGCTCCTTATAAAAAATAGATTATTATTATATAATAGATTTATAGATTTAAAAAACAGAATTAATGTGATAGTTAGCCGTTGGTGAGCAGATAATGGATTGAATTGATTGATCTATTGAATACACATAGTATTGTTGAAACATTATACAATTATTTAATGGATAATAGGAGTTAATTAAATAAGATACGGCTCTGAATACCCCACACCCCACCACACAAACACACACACACACACACAGCACTCCTACTAAGAGACACTTGATACAAATGGATCCAGAGCTGCATATTATGCTACACAGGTTACCATGGAAATCAGACTTAGAAAACTGTTATATTTTCTATTGAAACTTTATTTAGGGATCTGGAACCGGTGCAGGAGAGGAGGGCGATAAAAGATGACATGTTTGTGCTTTCTGGTGTTTTTTCAGTGACCCTGAATGAGCAAAGATCTTTCCACATAGACAGGAGTAAGGTTTCTCTCCAGTGTGTGAGAGCTGGTGTGTTGTCAGGTCTCCTGAATGATTGAAGCGCTTCCCACACTGATCACAGCTATAAGGCTTCTCTCCTGTGTGTATGCGATGGTGTGCAGTCAGGGATCCTGAATGATTGAAGCTCTTCCCACACTGAACACAGCTATAAGGCTTCTCTCCTGTGTGTATGCGTTGGTGTGTAGTCAGTTCTCCTGAACGATTGAAGCTCTTCCCACACTGATCACAGCTATAAGGCTTCTCTCCTGTGTGTATGCGTTTGTGTATAGTCAGGGCTCCTGATTGATTGAAGCTCTTCCCACACTGAACACAGCTATAAGGCTTCTCTCCTGTGTGTATGCGTTGGTGTTTAATCAGGGATCCTGAATGACTGAAGCTCTTCCCACACTGATCACAGCTATAAGGCTTCTCTCCTGTGTGTATGCGTTGGTGTGTAGTCAGGGATCCTGAATGATTGAAGCTCTTCCCACACTGATCACAGCTATAAGGCTTCTCTCCTGTGTGTATGCGTTGGTGTGTAGTCAGGTGTACTGATTGATTGAAACTCTTCCCACACTGATCACAGTTATAAGGCTTCTCTCCTGTGTGTATGTATTGGTGTGTAGTCAGGGATCCAGAATGATTGAAGCGCTTCCCACACTGATCACAGCTATAAGGCTTCTCTCCTGTGTGTATGCGTTTGTGTATAGTCAGGGCTCCTGACTGATTGAAGCTCTTCCCACACTGATCACAGTTATAAGGCTTCTCTCCTGTGTGTATGCGTTGGTGTGTAGTCAGGTACAGTGAACGATTGAAGCTCTTCCCACACTGATCACAGCTATAAGGCTTCTCTCCTGTGTGTATGCGTTGGTGTGTAGTCAGGGATAGTGAACGATTGAAGCTCTTCCCACACTGAACACAGCTATAAGGCTTCTCTCCTGTGTGTATGCGTTGGTGTGCAGTCAGGGATCCTGAATGTTTGAAGCTCTTCCCACACTGATCACAGCTATACGGCTTCTCTCCTGTGTGTATGCGTTGGTGTGTAGTCAGGTCTCCTGAACGATTGAAGCTCTTCCCACACTGATCACAGCTATAAGGCTTCTCTCCTGTATGTATGCGCTGGTGTACAGTCAGGTTTCCTGATTTCCTGAAGCCCTTCCCACACTGATCACAGCTATAAGGCTTCTCTCCTGTGTGAATGAGTTGGTGTGTAGTCAGGGATCCTGATTGAGTGAAGCTCTTCCCACACTGATCACAGCTATAAGGCTTCTCTTCTGGGTGTATGCGTTGGTGTGTAATCAGGGATCCTGAATGGTTGAAGCTCTTCCCACACTGATCACAGCTATAAGGCTTCTCTCCTGTGTGTATGCGCTGGTGTGTAATCAGGGATCCTGATTGATTGAAGCTCTTCCCACACTGATCACAGCTATAAGGCTTCTCTCCTGTGTGTATGCGCTGGTGTTTAATCAGGGATCCTGAATAATTGAAGCTCTTCCCACACTGATCACAGCTATAAGGCTTCTCTCCTGTGTGTATGCGTTGGTGTGTAATCAGGGATCCTGAATGATTGAAGCTCTTCCCACACTGATCACAGCTATAAGGCTTCTCTCCTGTGTGTATGCGTCTGTGTGTAATCAGGGATCCTGAATTATTGAAGCGCTTCCCACACTGATCACAGCTATAAGGCTTCTCTCCTGTGTGTATGCGTCGGTGTGTAATCAGGGATCCTGAATGATTGAAGCTCTTCCCACACTGATCACAGATATAAGGCTTCTCTCCTGTGTGTATGCGTTGGTGTGTAATCAGGTATCCTAAATTATTGAAATTCTTCCCACACTGATCACAGCTATAAGGCTTCTCTCCTGTGTGTATGCGTTGGTGTGTTCTCAGGGCTCCTGATTGATTGAAGCTCTTCTCACACTGATCACAGCTATAAGGCTTCTCTCCTGTGTGTATGCGTTGGTGTGTTCTCAGGTCTCCTGATTGACTGAAGCTCTTCCCACACTGATCACAGCTATAAGGCTTCTCTCCTGTGTGTATGCGTTGGTGTATAGTCAGGTGTGCTGCCTGATTGAAGCTCTTCCCACACTGATCACAGCTATAAGGCTTCTCTCCAGTGTGAATCCGCTCGTGAATAATCAATTCCGTCTGTTTAGAAAAACTCTTCCCACAGCCAGAGCAGCGGTGGGGAGGTTTCTTCCCTATAAGTCTCTGCTGGTGTTTACTGAGACGTTCTGATCTGGAGTGACTCTTCTGGAGAGACGTCTTGTCAGAATCGTGTTGTTGTTGAGCCTCCCCAGATGATAAGCCCTTCCCACTGAGAGAGCAATGGTTAGGGCTGTCCCCTGTGAAACAAAGATAATGAATAGCATGGACATCTGAAATCAGGCTACTTGATGGGACTTTGATAAATGCTGAAAATTGCCAATCAAAATAAACGTACTACCACAGCGACCACGTTATTTTTGAGAAGCATATTTGTTTCCGAATTCGGACATGTCAACTATTTATAAGATGCATACTTTCACTTTTTCCAAACTCACTGCACTCGTGCAAAAGAAGAAAGTTTGCGCTGCTCGTGCTAGCACATGCACAGATTAAATATGCCTACATGAATCTAATTAAGGCGTTTACGTGTCCTAATAATGTGAAAGATTGCTCAGAAAACCAGGTGTTTTTAACAACGTTACTTCGATTGTCACCTAAAGCCAATTAAGATAAGCAGAGTAAGGTGTTTACATGACTAATGCCATACTCAGCCTACTGCCATTACTGGTTTAATGTCAAATTATGAGTGTGCATGTAAACACTCATTGTAAAGCCCTAGTTAGATTTTAGATTTTAGTCATTTAGCAGACGCTCTTATCCAGAGCGACTTACAGTTAGTGCATACATTTCTTTTTCATACTTGTCCCCCGTGGGAAACGAACCCACAACCCTGGCGTTGCTAACGCCATGCTCTATCAACTGAGGTACACAGGACTATTCCTGGAACTATTCCTTAAAAAAATATGTTTGCAAAAGAAACATTGATCATCTAATAGTCAAATCATAGAGTAAAAGCAGGTGAGCTGGTCCTAATCTTTGTAAATGTTATGCTATTTTGTTGTGGAAAACTGTGCAAGTAAATCCTTTCACCCATACATAGACATGCTAGAAATCTTTTAACAAGTACATTTTTTTGTGAAGATTGCATTCAAAACAACCTTCCATTCCCTCTGTCACAAGCGGTTTTATGGCTGATTTAAAGGACTATTTCACCCATGTAATGCACTGGCTTTGTTGTTTTCAGCAGTCCCCTGTTACATTCAACCATGTCACGTTATTTGGCACATAGCACTTAGTATAGTAATACTTTTATTCAATGTCTTGAGATTGGAAAACATGTTTATGAAGTTGAACATGTGCTCTTTATGACCAAATGATAAATTAGGTGATTTTTTTAAATTTTATTTTTAAATACCATATTACACTTTTAAAAATGTGTGGAACTACCCAGATTTTCTCGTCAATATATGATTAATCAATTAATGACTAAAGTGCATAAAGATGGCAGACTTCTGATATGTCATTGAAAATTGGGAACATGTTTACTGTGCTAATGACCATACCAAAAAAACAGTAAAGGAGAACAATGTACAATACAGTGAATTTAGCAAAACAAGGAATTTGTGGTAAGTACATGCGGGCCGCCATCTTTATGCACCTCCACTATTGTTACAGAAGCAGACTGTAGTGTAATCTACACACCATGGTTCTTACTTAATGAAATCAAATCTCCATCTTCCTTCTCTTCTCCTCCTCCTCTCTCAGTTCCACTCTGCCCCGGTGTTTTCCTGCAGTCGACCAGACCCTGCAGTAAAGCGGTACCGGGAGGCTTTTGACCTGGGGACTCTGGGAGGGTGGAGGGGAATGGGCTAGCTTTGTCCTGTTGGCCACAATAAATATTAAACAGTTTATCATTAAACCAAATATTTGATTAATTTAGTCTACAACTCTGATTGATTTGGATGCATCCCTAGAATATCTCATTTTTCCTAAAATGTTCAATCATTCACTACTTCCACAAATCTAATAGCATTGGGTTGGTGGAGGCATGGGCTAGTCAGAGTTTCCACCATATTTCTTATACCAGTCATTTCCTTTCAAAACAGAGAGGAAGAGGCGACTTGTGGCTTATTTGATCGAAAATACATTTCATAATGATTAGGTTGTTACGAGTGTACTGATAAAAGTAGGTCACGTGACATGCTGGAAACTTACCCCCCCCCCCCCCCCCCACCCCCCCAAAAAAATAATAATAATGTAATTTTAAACCTAATCTTAACCACACTTCTAACCTTATGCCTGACCCTAACTTAAAATGAAAAAGCATATTTTTGTTTTCATGAATATCTATGATATACATTTTTGACTTTGTGTTAACTAGTGGAAACCGTTGTGCCTGTTGTTCACATGCGTATCTGCCCTCTCATTGGCTAGAATGGTCCCACCTGATCTTGCCTCCTCCCGACTGCCTTTCATTTTTTAAGACATATCTTTCATTGCCGTTACATATTAGAAGGCAATGAATTATTGGAACATGGGTTGTCTCACCCCACAAAAGGGGTTCTACAGAAAAGTTGGGAGCATGAACATGGACAGAATAAAAGCTTTGTGGGTGGGTGATAACCAGGCAAGGCAGATGGGATTGTATGGCAGGGACTTTAGCCACACAGTACCTATCCCTGTGAGTCCACCATGGCTATTCCCACCTCCAGTAGTTGATTTACAAGTGTTAGAGAGAGTACGGAAAGACAGGGAGGGGGTTGATTCATCTGTTATTATTTAATAGGCGACTGGAAACTGTAAATCTAAATTTTTTGCCCATATATACAGACGGACCAAAAGACCCATGGACAGGTAAGACTGGATCAGCCTTTGTTGAACAGGAAAGTGGGGTGGCTGTCAGGAGACGTATTACAGACCACCTGGCTGTGTACATGGCAGAGCTGATGGCCGTACTGTTGGCCTTGCTGTGGGTTGAGGAAGTCAAGCCAAACAGAGTAGTTATATGTTCTGACTCATGTGCTGTGTTGATGAGTCTGCAATCAGTTAGCTCACATAGCAGACAATGACTGCTAAATGAGGGAATTCAAATTCATGCCCGGCTGAGACAGATGGGTGTCCATATAAGCTTTGCTTGGGTCCCGGCCCATGTGGGGGTGGAAGGGAATGAGGAAGTAGATATGCTAGCTAAACAGGCCCTTAGGAGACAGGAGGTGGAGGTGCCATTGAGTAAATAGAGGCCAAGGGAATGATATGGGCAGTGGTGGTGCAGAGATGGCAGGAACAGTGAAACAGTGACACTAAGTGCAGGCATCTATTGATTGTTTACATTTTAGTCATTTAGCAGAAACTCTTATCTAGAGTGACTTACAGGAGAAATTAGGGATAAGTTGCTCAAAGGCACAATGACAGATTTTTCACCTAGTCGGCTCGGGTTACTGGCCCAACGCTCTAAACCACTAGGCTACCTGCCGCCCCTATTCCAGGTACAGAGTAAAGTAGGGGAGGATGGTAGGAATGGACAGAAGAGAGGAGGCCATCCTTACAAGGCTAAGGGTGGGACACAGCCAGCTGAATAAGTCCTTAAATGTGATAGGAAAGCATCCAACAGGAAAAGTGTGATTACTGCCAGGAAACAGAGACAGTGGAGCATGTACTGATACAGTGTGGGCAGTATAATAGGGAAAGAGAGAGACTGATACAGTATGAGGGAGAAGGGGGTACAGGGATTGAGTATGATTAGTGGTTAAGAGCGTTGTGCCAGTAACCGAAAGGTCACTGGTTCTAATCCCCGAGTCGACTAGGTGAAAAATCTGTCGATGTGCCCTTGAGCAAGGCACTTAACCCTGATTGCTCTTGTAAGTCGCTCTGGATAAGAGCGTCTGCTAAAATGACTGAAATGTAAATGTAAATAAGCATACTGAGTAGAACATTAGATACAGTAGCAAATATTTTATATTTTTAAAGAGAAACAAGGCTGGCAGGTGGGATTTAGTTCCTCGATCCTTGTCTCTGGCCCACACTCCAGTACAATAGGTGGTATAATGCACCATAACGTTGCATAACAACTGACGATAAACCCCACAGAAGAGTTATTTTCATCGTGAGTTGCCACTTGAGTATATGGTCATACAGTGGCTTGAGAAAGTATTCACCCCCCTTGGCATTTTTCCTATTTTGTTGCCTTACATCCTGGAATTAAAATGGATTGTCTGGGGGTTTGTATGATGTGATTTACACACTTTGAAGATGCAAAATATTTTTTCTTGTGAAACAAACAAGAAATAAGACAAAAAAACAGAAAACGTGAGCGTGCATAACTATTCAACCCCCCAAAGTCAATACTTTGTAGAGCCACCTATTGCAGCAATTACAGCTGTAAGTCCCTTGGGGTATGTCTCTATATGCTTGGCATATCTAGCCATGGGATTTTTTCCCATTCTTCAAGGCAAAACTGCTCCAGCTCCTTAAAGTTGGATGGGTTCCGCTGGTGTACAGCAATCTTTCAGTCATACCACAGATTCTCAATTGGATTGAGGTCTGGGCTATGACTAGGCCATTCCAAGACATTTAAATGTTTCCCATTAAAACACTCAAGTATTGCTTTAGCAGTATGCTTAGGGTCATTGTCCTGCTGGAAGGTGGAAAACCGTCCCAGTCTCAAATCTCTGGAAGAATGAAACAGGTTTCCCTCAAGAATGTCCCTGTATTTAGCACCATCCATCATTCCTTCAAATTCTGACCAGTTTCCCAGTCCCTGCCGATGAAAAACATTCCCACAGCATGATGCTGCCACCACCATGCTTCACTGTGGGGATGGTATTCTCGGGGTGATGAGAGGTGTTGGGTTTGCGCCAGACATAGCGTTTTCCTTGATGGCCAAAAAGCTGGGGAGTCTCCCACATGCCTTTTGGCTAACACCAAACGTGCTTGCTTATTTTTTTCTGAAAGCAATGGCTTTTTTTCTGGCCACTCTTCCGTAAAATCCAGCTCTGTGAGTGTACGGCTTAAAGTTGTCCTATGGACAGATACTCCAATCTCAGCTGTGGAGCTTTGCAGCTCCTTCAAGGTTATGTTTGGTCTCTTTGTTGCCTCTCTGATGAATGCCCTCCTTCCCTGGTCCGTGAGTTTTGGTGGGCGGCCCTCTCTTGGCAGGATTGTTGTGTTGCATATTCTTTCATTTTTTTAATAATGGATTTAATGGTGTTCTGTGGGATGTTCAAATTTTCAGATACTTTTTTATAACCCAACCCTGATCTGTACTTCTCCAAAACTTTGTCCCTTACCTGTTTGGAGAGCTCCTTGTTCTTCATATGCCAGCTTGATTAGTGGTGTTTCAGACACTGGGGCCTTTCAGAACAGGTGTATATATAGTGAGGGAAAAAGGTATTTGATCCCCTGCTGATTTTGTACGTTTGCCCACTGACAAAGAAATTATCAGTCTATAATTTTAATGGTAGGTTTATTTGAACAGTGAGAGACAGAATAACAACAAAACAATCCAGAAAAACGCATGTCAAAATGTTATAAATTGATTTGCATTTTAATGAGGGAAATAAGTATTTGACCCCCTCTCAATCAGAAAGATTTCTGGCTCCCAGGTGTCTTTTATACAGGTAACGAGCTGTGATTAGGAGCACACTCTTAAAGGGAGTGCTCCTAATCTCAGCTTGTTACTTGTATAAAAGACACCTGTCCAAAGAAGCAATCAATCAATCAGATTCCAAACTCTCCACCATGGCCAAGACCAAAGAGCTCTCCAAGGATGTCAGGGACAAGATTGTAGACCTACACAAGGCTGGAATGAGCTACAAGACCATCGCCAAGCAGCTTGGTGAGAAGGTGACAACAGTTGGTGTGATTATTCGCAAATGGAAGAAACACAAAATAACTGTCAATCTCCCTCGGCCTGGGGCTCCATGCAAGATCTCTCCTTGTGGAGTTGCAATGATCATGTGAACGGTGAGGAATCAGCCCAGAACTACACGGGATGATCTTGTCAATGATCTCAAGGCAGCTGGGACCATAGTCACCAAGAAAACAATTGGTAACACACTACGCCGTGAAGGACTGAAATCCTGCAGCGCCCGCAAGGTCCCCCTGCTCAAGAAAGCCCATATACATGCCCGTCTGACGTTTGCCAATGAACATCTGAATGATTCAGAGGAGAACTGGGTGAAAGTGTTGTGGTCAGATGAGACCAAAATTGAGCTATTTGGCATCAACTCAACTCGCCGTGTTTGGAGTAGGAGGAATGCTGCCTATGACCCCAAGAACACCATCCCCACCGTCAAACATGGAGGTGGAAACATTATGCTTTGGGGGTGTTTTTCTGCTAAGGGGACAGGACAACTTCACCGCATCAAAGGGACAATGGACGGGGCCATGTACCGTCAAATCTTGGGTGAGAACCTCCTTCCCACAGCCAGGGCATTGAAAATGGATCGTGGATGTGTTTTCCAGCATGACAATGACCCAAAACACACGGCCAAGGTAACAAAGGAGTGGCTCAAGAAGAGGCACATTAAGGTCCTGGAGTGGCCTAGCCAGTCTCCAGACCTTAATCCCATAGAAAATCTGTGGAGGGAGCTGAAGGTTCGAGTTGCCAAACGTCAGCCTCGAAACCTTAATGACTTGGAGAAGATCTGCAAAGAGGAGTGGGACAAAATCCCTCCTGAGATGTGTGCAAACCTGGTGGCCAACTACAAGAAACATCTGACCTCTGTGATTGCCAACAAGGGTTTTGCCACCAAGTACTAAATCATGTTTTGCAGAGGGGTCAAATACTTATTTCCCTCATTAAAATGCAAATCAATTTATAACATTTTTGACATGCATTTTTCTGGATTTTTGTTGTTGTTATTCTGTCTCTCACTGTTCAAATAAACCTACCATTTTTATTTTTATTTTTTTATTTCACCTTTATTTAACCAAGTAAGCCAGTTGAGAACAGGTTCTCATTTACAACTGCGACCTGGCCAAGATAAAGCATAGTAGTGCAATAAAAAAACAACACAGAGTTACATATGGGGTAAAAAACATAAAGTCAGAAATACAACAGAAAATATATATACAGTGTGTGCAAATGTAGCAAGTTATGGAGGTAAGGCAGTAAATAGGCTATAGTGCAGAATAATTACAATAGTATTAACACTGGAATGCTAGATGTGCAAGAGATTATGTGCAAATAGAGATACTGGGGTGCAAAAGAGCAAAATAAATAACAATATAGGGATGAGGTAGTTGGGTGGGCTAATTTCAGACGGGCTGTGTACAGGTGCAGTGATCGGTAAGGTGCTCTGACAACTGATGCTTAAAGTTATTGAAGGAGATAAGAGTCTCCAGCTTCAGAGATTTTTGCAATTCGTTCCAGTCATTGGCAGCAGAGAACTGGAAGGAATGGCGGCCAAAGGAGGTGTTGGCTTTGGGAATGACCAGTGAGATATACCTGCTGGAGCGCAGACTACGGGTGGGTGCTGCTATGGTGACCAATGAGCTAAGATAAGGCGGGGATTTGCCTAGCAGTGATTTATAGATGGCCTGGAGCCAGTGGGTTTGACGACGAACATGTAGTGAGGACCAGCCAACAAGAGCGTACAGGTCACAGTGGTGGGTAGTGTATGGGGCTTTGGAGACAAAACGGATGGCACTGTGATAGACTACATCCAACTTGCTGAGTAGAGTGTTGGAGGCTATTTTGTAAATGACATCGCCGAAGTCAAGGATCGGTAGGATAGTCAGTTTTACGAGGGCATGTTTGGCAGCATGAGTGAAGGAGGCTTTGTTGCGAAATAGGAAGCCGATTCTAGATTTAACTTTGGATTGGAGATCCTTTATGTGAGTCTGGAAGTTGAGTTTACAGTCTAACCAGACACCTAGGTATTTGTAGTTGTCCACATACTCTAGGTCAGAGTACCATTAAAATTATAGACTGATCATATCTGTCAGTGGGCAAACGTACAAAATCAGCAGGGGATCAAATACTTTTTTCCCTCACTATATATATATATATACAGTGGGGAGAACAAGTATTTGATACACTGCCGATTTAGCAGGTTTTCCTACTTACAAAGCATGTAGAGGTCTGTAATTTTTATCATAGGTACACTTCAACTGTGAGAGACAGAATCTAAAACAAAAATCCAGAAAATCACATTGTATGATTTTTAAGTAATTCATTTGCATTTTATTGCATGACATGAGTATTTGATACATCAGAAAACCAGAACTTAATATTTGGTACAGAAACCTTTGTTTGCAATTACAGAGATCATAAGTTTCCTGTAGGTCTTGACCAGGTTTGCACACACTGCAGCAGGGATTTTGGCCCACTCCTCCATACAGACCTTCTCCAGATCCTTCAGGTTTCGGGGCTGTCGCTGGGCAATATGGACTTTCAGCTCCCTCCAAAGATTTTCTATTGGGTTCAGGTCTGGAGACTGGCTAGGCCACTCCAGGACCTTGAGATGCTTCTTACGGAGCCACTCCTTAGTTGCCCTGGCTGTGTGCATCTTCACACCATCTTCCTCTTACTGAGGAAAGGAGGTTGTTGGCCAAGATCTCGCGATACATGGCCCCATCCATCCTCCCCTCAATACGGTGCAGTCATCCTGTCCCCTTTGCAGAAAAGCATCCCCAAAGAATGATGTTTCCACCTCCATGCTTCACGATTGGGATGGTGTTCTTGGGGTTGTACTCATCCTTCTTCTTCCTCCAAACTCGGCGAGTGGAGTTTAGACCAAAAAGCTCTATTTTTGTCTCATCAGACCACATGACCTTCTCCCATTCCTCCTCTGGATCATCCAGATGGTCATTGGCAAACTTCAGACAGGCCTGGACATGCGCTGGCTTGAGCAGGGGGACCTTGCGTGCGCTGCAGGATTTTAATCCATGACGGCGTAGTGTGTTACTAATGGTTTTCTTTGAGACTGTGGTCCCAGCTCTCTTCAGGTCATTGACCAGATCCTGCCGTGTAGTTCTGGGCTGATCCCTCACCTTCCTCATTATCATTGATGCCCCACGAGGTGAGATCTTGCATGGAGCCCCAGACCGAGGGTGATTGACTGTCATCTTGAACTTCTTCCATTTTCTAATAATTGCGCCAACAGTTGTTGCCTTCTCACCAAGCTGCTTGCCTATTGTCCTGTAGCCCATCCCAGCCTTGTGCAGGTCTACAATTTTATCCCTGATGTCCTTACACAGCTCTCTGGTCTTGGCCATTGTGGAGAGGTTGGAGTCTGTTTGATTGAGTGTGTGGACAGGTGTCTTTTATACAGGTAACGAGTTCAAACAGGTGCAGTTAATACAGGTAATGAGTGGAGAACAGGAGGGCTTCTTAAAGAAAAACTAACAGGTCTGTGAGAGCCGGAATTCTTACTGGTTGGTAGGTGATAAAATACTTTTACCTATAATACCTATAATTCATTATCTGCTCAACAACATCTGCTTATCACATTAGTTATGTTTTTTTAAATCTATAATAATAATAATAATCTATTTTTTATAAGGATCGTAGGCGTGTTGTATAATTAGTTTGGTCCTAAAAGATGTTCACATATTTATTGTAAAACCCTTCACCAGGTTTTAGTGTAGCTGATGGGACATACAGAAGTACAGAAGCCATAGGCCTATTAGTGGTCAAATTATGTTGTTGCATTTATTTTAAAGGATTTTAATAGTGATATCTTTCAACTTTCCTCATTGTATGTTAAGAGTGCTCCAGAAAGATGTTCACACATTTTTATTGTGAATCGAACGATGTGTTTGTTGTTAGGAAGAGGCATCACGGGGGCAGGAAGTGGTACAGTGGTCTAACTTTGTAACAAATATTAAGTTTTGCTTTTCTGATGTATCAAATACTTATGTCATGCAATAAAATGCAAATTAATTACTTAAAAATCATACAATGTGATTTTCTGGATTTTTGTTTTAGATTCCGTCTCTCACAGTTGAAGTGTACCTATGATAAAAATTACAGACCTCTACATGCTTTGTAAGTAGGAAAACCTGCAAAATCGGCAGTGTATCAAATAATTGTTCTCCCCACTGTATATATATATATATATATATATATATATATATATATATATATATATATATATATATATATATATATATATATATATATATATATATATATATATATATACACACACACACAACTTTTGAAGTTAAGTGAAAGAACCACTCCGGAAAAGGGCGGGACAGCTGCTCCGGATGTGAACATGAAAAATATATTAAATTCACTTTCTAATGATAGGAAGAACCATTTCAAAGTAGAGAAGTGTAGGCAAGAGATAATAAATAAATATTATGTCATTGTTGATGGAATCTGTCTGATATACAAAAAGCTTGGGGAAAAATACAGAGAATGTCTAACTCATTGACAAAGACACAATGGTCTTTAACTGTATTAGCTGAAGTCAGACAACGAGATCAGAAAGTCCTTTGTGATACTCATGATAGGACATTGCAGAGAGATAAAGAGAGTTTGAGGGCTCTTGGTGAACAGATAAAAACATTAAAAAAGAGGAAATTCAACAATTGCAGGAGGCATGTGTGCTAAAGGAAGACTTGGCCCCCACCTGTGGGCTCTCTGTTCTACCCTCATGCTGAGTTGTGCAAGGCAGATCGGGTTTCAAGCATCTGGTCAGCATTGCCTGGCTTTGATTCAACAGATTCTGACAGCGGTGACAAACGATGTCTTAGGCCAATCAGAACAAAGGCTGTTAAAGGGAGTAAAGACAAACCCCCTTGACAGTAATCACACATAAATCAGCATCTCCAAAACTTGGATGAATGGTCAAAGACTTTGAAGCATCCACGAGACGTGGGTATGAAGACGTGGAACCATTTAAAGCGATTTAAAAAACTCTACAATCTACATCCATATGATGGGTTACAGTTGTTAGGCTTGGTTTTGAACAACCGTGAACATGGTGTACTTGAAGAAAACGTTTATAGCGCTGTGGGTGATGAAATGTATTTATGTCACTGATGGGTGCCAGATAGTCTGGGTGCCAGGAATTCTGGGGGGCTACTGCTGTTAATCTTAGAATGAGTACGTGATGGAATGTCCTGACTGGGGTGCAAACTGATACCATCGAGGTTGGGAGCGACACCCAATGATGGTTGGCAACTGTTGGTTAGAACTTGTTTACACTCAAGTATATAAACTGAGAGATCTCTGGGTCTATCATTTGGATAGCAAGAGGCAACTTAGTTGTATCTTGTTGTGTTGAATCTGGTACCATATTATTCAATACCTTGTATCAAATCAAAAAGTGTTTAGTTATATTAGTGCATCCTGAATTCCTTAATACCACAGAAACTCATCATATCAACCTTAAAATGAGGGACAGATGTAAATGAATTACTATGAACATTCATAATAATACTCAGAAATGACTGTCAAAGCAACAAAATAACTAGTGCTTTACAATGAGTACGTTTACATGCACACTCATAATTGGACATTAAACTAGTTATAGCAGTAGGCCGTGTATGGCATTAGTCATGTAAACACCTCACTCTGCTTATCTTATTTGGCTTAAGGTGACAATCCAAGTAACGCAGTTAAAAACACCTGCTTTTCTGAGCAATCTTTAGAATTATTAGGACATGTAAACACTTTAATTAGAGATATAGCGGTGTATTTAATATGTGCATGTGCTAGCACAAGCAGCGCAAGCTAACTTATTTTGATCGTGTGCAGTGAGTTCAGAAAAACTGAAAGTATGCAGCTTAGAAATAGTTCTCACATACAAACTTTATATGTCCGAATTCTGAATTAAATATGCTTCTCAAAAATAACATGGTCCCTGCGGTAGTACGTTTATTTTGATTGTCAATTTTCTGCATTTATCAAAGTCCCATCAGGTAGCCTGATTTCAGATGTCCATGCTATTCAATATCTTTGTTTCACAGGAGACAGCCCTAACCATTGCTTTCTCAGTGGGAGGGGCTTATCATCTGGGGAGCCTCAACAACAACATGATGCTGACAAGACAGAGAAGAGTCTCTCCAGATCAGAACACCTCAAGAAACACCAGCAGAGATGTATAGGGAAGAAATCTCACCACTGCTGCTTTGACTGTGGGAAGAGATTTGCTAAACAGAAGGAATTGATCATTCACCAGCGGATTCACACTGGAGAGAAACCGTACTGCTGCTCTCAGTCTGGGAACCTTAAATCTCAGAGAATTCATACAGGGGAGAAGCCTTACCCCTGCTTTGATTGTGGGAAGAGCTTCAGTCAAATCAGGAGCCCTTACTGCACACCAACGCCTACACACAGGAGAGAAGCCTTATAGCTGTGATCAGTGTGGGAAGAGCTTCAGGAGGTCAGGACACCTGACTACACACCAACTTATACACAGGCGCAATCCCTTATAGCTGTGATCAGTGTGGTCCTGACTTCCTGAAGAGTTTAAATCAATCAGCAGCCCTGAGCAAACACTAATGCATACACACAGGAGAGAAGCCTTATAAATGTATATGTGGAAAGAGCTTTGCTTGTTCAGGGTCACTGATAAAACACCAGAAAGTGCAAACCTGTATTCTTTCATCTCCCCCCTCTCCAGCACCGGTTCCAGATCCCTAAATAAAGTTTAAATAGAAAACATTTTGTAAAGATTAATCTATCTCCCATTCTCTAACAGTTTACTAAGTCTGATTACCATGGTAACCTGTGTAGCATAATATGCAGCTCTGGATCCATATGTATCAAGCGTCTTGGAGTAGGAGTGCTGTGTGTGTGTGGTGGGGTGGGGATGTTCAGAGCTGTATCTTATTTAATTAACTCCTATTATCCATTAAATAATTGTATAATGTTTCAATAATACTAGGTGTGTATTCAACAGATCAATAAATCTAATCCATTATCTGCTCAACAACATCTGCTTATCATATTAGTTATGTTTTTTTAATCTATAATAATAATCTATTTTTTATAAGGAGCATAGGCCTCTTGTATAATTAGTTTGGTCCTAAAAGATGTTCACATATTTCTTGTAAATCCCTTCACCAGGTTTTAGTGCAGCTGATGGGACATACGGAAGAACAGAAGCCATAGGCCTATTAGTGTGGTCAAATTATGTTGTTGTATTTGTTTTAAATTATTTTAATAGGGATATCTTTCAACTTTCGTCATTGTATATTAACTTTGCTCCAACAAGATGTTCACACATTTTTATTGTGAAGCGAAGGATGTGTTGGTTGTTAGGAAGAGGCATCATGGGGGCAGGAAGCCAGCTCTGCCCATCAGTACTTATAGGTCATGTCAACCACAGACCTCACACTCTTCTGTTTTCTCACGGCCAGTAAGGTCTCCTACCAAACTTCTCTCTCTTCACTCTGGAAATACACTTGATAATATCTTATACCTTACCATTCTACTTTTTATTGGGGATTTGTTAGAAGGAACGAATGCTTGCATGTAAATGTCATTGTAAAACATACATCTGGAATGTGGTTGCATGTTTTCTTGTTTTGTTTTACATTGCTGATTGCATATTCATTAGTTGTATTATGTAGAAGCGACCAGGATTTGATATGAATTAATGTATCCATGTGAATCATATTGTAAAACGTTTTGTTTTGCATTGTTACTATTGTTATGAGTGGAGATCCCACCTACTGCTACTTTGTAGTTGATTGATGGATTACCTGCCAATCAGATAAGAGCAAAAACTCAACACTATATTTGTTTTGTTCTAGCATGTAATAAGAACATTTACTATATATTTTTTTATGTTAATAACATGATACTGAGTTGCAGAAGTCCAGACGGGAGATGAGAAATGCCTGGATTAGGATCTGCTCCGCTTCCTGTGTGAAGTTTGATCGTACTTGTTATGACGAGTTTCTCTGGTATCGAGTACTTCAGGATGTAAGAGAATAGTTGAACACTTTAGATGGAGAGTTGATTCATGTTTATTTGATTGTTACAGTACTGGATTAAATGACAAGCAGTACGGGCGTAGCCTCTTGTCATCTGAATGACTTCCATAGAAAATCCCTCAGTTTATGATGCTCTCCAATCTACTTCTGTCCAACAGTTGCCAACCATTATTGAGTGTCCGACTACAATAGGATCCCCCTACATGGTATCATGTGGCACCCTAGCCAGGCCATTCCATCACGTACCCCTCCTAATATTAGCAACAGTGGCCCCCAATCTATCTTGGCACACTGACCTTCTGGCCCCCCATCCGTGACCGACACAACACACGGTGTGTCATTGTCCTGTCACTCACATACAGCTCATGATTTTACAGACATTAAGAAATCCTGTATCAAAAGTCGTTATATCAGTACTCTACGGATGTCGTAGAGCAAAAACCCGCAGGAGCGAGTCACTGTTGAATTATTTATTATTTTTGTACTTTTTACTCCACAATGACCACACTGCTAATCTTATGCCTGACCCTAACCTTAACATAAAAAAAGCACATTTATGTTTTGACTTTGTGGTTACGACTGCCTTCCATTTTTTAGACATTTATTTTAATTGCCATTACATATTAGAAGGCAATTGCTGGCAATTAATTATTGGGTTAACTTACAGGAACATGGGGTGTGTCACCCCACAAAAGGGGTTCTACAGAAAAGTTGGGAGCATGAACATGGACAGAATAAAACCTTTGGATGGGTGGGTGATAACCAGGCGAGGCAGATGGGATTGTATGGCAGGGACTTTAGCCCCACGGTACCTATCCCTGTGAGTCCACCATGGCTACTCCCACCTCCAGTAGTTGATTTACAAGTGTTGGAGAGAGTACGGAAAGACAGGGAGGGGGTTGATCCATGTGAGTTATTTAAAAAGCGACTGGAAACGGTAAATCTGTATTTTTTTGACATATATACAGATGGATCAAAAGACCCATGGACAGGTCGGACTGGATCAGCCTTCGTTGAACAAGAAAGTGGGTTGGCTGTCAGGAGACGTATTACATTCCACCTGGCTTTGAACAAGGAAGAGCTGATGGCCGTACTGTTGGCCATGCAGTGGGTTGAGGAAGTCAAGCCAGACTGAGTAGTTATATGTTCTGACTCATGTGCAGTGTTGATGAGTCTGCAATCATTTAGCTAACATAGCAGACAAGGCCTGCTATATGAGGGAATTCAAATTCATGCCGGATGAGACAGCTGGGTGTCATTACAAGCTTTGCTTAGGTCCTGGCCCATGTGGGGGTGGAAGGGAATGAGGAAGTAGATGTGCTAGCTAAACAGGCCCTTAGGAGACTGGAGGTTAAGGTGCCAATGAGCAAGGCAGAGACTAAGGGAATGATATGGGCAGTGGTGGTGCAGAGATGGCAGGAACAGTGAAACAGTGGCACTAAGGGCAGGCATCTATTCATTGTTTACATTTTAGTCATTTAGCAGGCAATGTCATCTAGAGCGACTTACAGGAGAAATTAGGGTTAAGTTGCCCAATGGCACATTAACAGATTTTTCACCTAGTCGGCTCGGGTTACTGGCCCAACGCTCTAAACCACTAGGCTACCTGCCGCCCCTATTCCAGGTACAGAGTAAAGTAGGGGAGGATGGTAGGAATGGACAGAAGAGAGGAGGCCATCCTTACAAGGCTAAGGGTGGGACACAGCCAGCTGAATAAGTAATTAAATGTGATAGGAAATCATCCAACAGGAAGGTGTGATTACTGCCAGGAAACAGAGACAGTGGAGCATGTTACTGATACAGTGTGGGCAGTATGATAGGGAAAGAGAGAGACTGAAACTGTATGAGGGATATTGGGTACAGGAATTGAGTTTGATAAGCATACTAAGTAGAACATCGTTAGATACAGTCTCAAATATTTTTATTTTTTAAGAGAAACAAGGCTGTCATATAGGATTTAGTTCCTCGATCGCTGTCGCTGGCCCACACTCCATTACAGTAGGTGTCAAAATGTACCGTAACTTTGGATGACAACCGCGGATAAACCCCACAGAAGAAGACGTATTTTCATTGTGAGTGGCCACTTCCGAGTATCTGGTCATATAATGGATAATCAGATTTTCAAATCAGTGGAGGTGAACAAGTGCACACTTTGGGAGGAAGGAGAGATCATTAAGTACTAGACACAGATTCCTACACATGATAAAGTAGTAGGTTACCTTGCTGAAGGAAAACAAATCCCAACAAGTTTTATTCTTTTTTTTCTTCCAGCCATTAAACACGTAACAGAGGAATGTGGAGGATCAAATATTATAAAAACTAGGCATAGACATTTTATACAGCATGCCTATACTGTTAAAAGGAAAGCAGACTTACCGGATCCATTGGGGAAGCCAAATTTCCTTCAGCGTTTCTTCATCAGACATTCCGGGTCATACTGGCCATGCAGTAGCAAAATACACAGCTATCTCGATTTAAGAGCTCATGGCAGAGAAATTAGAGAAAGGAGGATCTAGGAATCCCATTCGGCAATGAATGGAGGAACGTATAACGGCTCACCCAGCAGACTGTCGGACATTCACGTTCACCTTGTCATGCTGGGTCACGCAATCCCTTCTCGAAGTCAGGGTATGAGTCCAGAAACCTGCATATTTTCCTCCACACTAGATAATGTCACGATTCCAAAGCTATACGATATTACAGAGAATAAGTAAATTATATCATATATCGGTAAAGATTTGCAATAACAAATTCGTCTCATTCTTCTTCTTCTTCAGTGGGCTTTAATGGTGGTTGGCATCCAATATCTTGCCCAGCTGGGACCAGGACTCGGTCAGAACTTGGGTTGAGTGAAGGCATGCACGGCTGAGAGTCAGCGTCGGGTGTCGTCATCTGGACCAACACCATGCCGACCTTCATGGTGTCACAAGGATTTGTGTTACAGGGATAAAAGCTCGGGCAGATCAAGGCAACTTCAAGGGAGTTGATGGAAAAAATTATTTATCTACATTAACATTGCTATCAATTGTATTGGGTTGCACAAAAACAGTCTGCGGGATGCCAGAAGTTAAATAAAATTCAATTTAAACGTAATGTGTCAGTGGGCAGGAAGGTTGGTCATTACGAAGGGAGGAATTTGGAACAAAATCTAAAATAAGTCATGCACATGCACCATATGTGGACAAAAAAATAATAATTGTGGGGGACTTTTATTTTGACATGATGTAAGCAAGTAGCAACGTTTGGAAAGTCTGTTTAATAATACGATGCCGGATTTTCCTAAATAAAATTCTGGGGTCATTAGCCAACAGTGGAAGTAGATTAATACTCCTTTAAAAGTGCGTTCGCAGAAAAACAATCTTGAATCCTTCCTCTGTTGTCTCTGTTCTGCAGATGCCAAGATCAATGCTCAGACAGAGGAGACTGCGCTGCCGGGGCCAATAACGGCTTGACCTGAATACATGCTGTCTGCAGGTGAGCAAAACCTCACCTAACATGACAGCCTCTCAGTTTGGCTCTCAAACCAAACTCTATTTGAGATTCTCAATTCATACATTATTTAAATTAACTTGGCTATCACCAAGAATTGTGTGCATCCATCCTATTTTGTGTGAAATATTGCATACTCTGGCATTGACTATGACCAGGCCTATTGGAAAAGCAGCAGTGAGAGCCACCCTCCCTGGCTGATGTTCCTCTTGGTATCTCCCATTGGCAGCTCTACCCCAACCTAGACCCCAACATGGTACCTCTCGCCCAGCAGCTCAGCACTCACCTTATCATCAGTGCAGGAGGGAGATGTGGGTGTGTTGTGGAGGGGGCTTTGGACCCTGATTGATGAAGGATGGAAGTGGTAGATATGGTGAGTATTAGGCCCTACACAAAGAGAATGAAGTAGCACTCTGGAACGTCATGTGGTCCACTAAGCCAATACTGTTCTACTGTTACAGTCACCGCTTGAGTTCCAATAATTTATCCTGTAGTGTACACTCGTTCACTACTTTCCACAAATCTAAAAGCATTGGATTGGTGGATGCATGGCCTAGTGGGAGTTTCCACCATATTTCTTATACCAGTCATTTCCTTTCAAATCAGTGAAGGGAAGTGAACAAGTGAACACTTTCGGAGGAAGGAGAGATAATTGGGACAGACTGTAGTTGTGGTGTTTTGAGTCAGGTGTAGGGAGACCACTAGAGGATTAATAGACTGTAGTTGTGATGTTTTGAGTCAGGTGTAAGGAGACCACTAGTGGATTAATAGACTGTAGTTGTGGTGTTTTGAGTCAGGTGTAGGGAGACCACTAGTGGATTATTAGACTGTAGTTGTGGTGTTTTGAGTCAGGTGTAGGGAGACCACTAGAGGATTAATAGACTGTAGTTGTGGTGTTTTGAGTCAGGTGTAGGGAGACCACTAGTGGATTAATAGACTGTAGTTGTGGTGTTTTGAGTCAGGTGTAGGGAGACCACTAGTGGATTAATAGACTGTAGTTGTGGTGTTTTGAGTCAGGTGTACGGAGACCACTAGAGGATTAATAGACTGTAGTTGTGGTGTTTTGAGTCAGGTGTAGGGAGACCACTAGTGGATTAATAGACTGTAGTTGTGGTGTTTTGAGTCAGGTGTAGGGAGACCACTTGTGGATTAATAGACTGTAGTTGTGGTGTTTTGAGTCAGGTGTAAGGAGACCACTAGTGGATTAATAGACTGTAGTTGTGGTGTTTTGAGTCAGGTGTGGAGAGACAACTAGTGGATTAATACTGTAGTTGTGGTGTTTTGTGTCAGATGTAGGGAGACCACTAGTGGATTAATAGACTGTAGTTGTGGTGTTTTGAGTCAGGTGTAGGGAGACCACTAGTGGATTAATGGACTGTAGTTGTGGTATTTTGAGTCAGGTGTAGGGAGATCATTAGTGGAGTTAAATACTGTAGTTGTGGTGTTTTGAGTCAGGTGTAGGGAGATCATTAGTGGAGTTAAATACTGTAGTTGTGGTGTTTTGAGTCAGGTGTAGGGAGACCACTAGTGGATTAATAGACTGTAGTTGTGATGTTTTGAGTCAGGTGTAGGGAGATCACAAGTGGATAAATAGACTGTAGTTGTGGTATTTTGAGTAAGGTATAGAAAGACCACTAGTGGATTAATATACTTTAATTGTTGTGTTTTGAGTTAAGTGTAGTGAGACCACTAGTGGATTAATAGACTGTAGTTTTAGTGTTTTGAGTCAGGTGTAGAGAGACCACTAGTGGATTAATAGACTGTAGTTGTGGTGTTTTGAGTCAGGTGTAGGGAGACCACTTGTGGATTAATAGACTGTAGTTGTGGTATTTTGAGTAAGGTATAGAAAGACCACTAGTGGATTAATATACTTTAATTGTTTTGTTTTGAGTTAAGTGTAGTGAGACCACTAGTGGATTAATAGACTGTATTTTTGGTGTTTTGAGTCAGGTGTAGAGAGACCACTAGTGGATTAATAGACTGTAGTTGTGGTGTTTTGAGTCAGGTGTAGGGAGACCACTTCGGATTAATAGACTGTAGTTGTGGTGTTTTGAGTCAGGTGTAAGGAGACCACTAGTGGATTAATAGACTGTACTTGTGGTGTTTTGAGTCAGGTGTAGAGAGACCACCAGTGGATTATTAGAATGTAGTTGTGATGTTTTGAGTCAGATGTAGAGAGCCCACTAGTGGATTAATATACTGTAGTTGTGGTGTTTTGAGTGAGGTGTAGGGAGACCACTTGTGGATTAATAGACTGTAGTTGTGGTGTTTTGAGTCAGGTGTAGGGAGACAACTAGTGGATTATTATAGTGTAGTTGTGGTGTTTTGAGTCAGGTGTGGAGAGACAACTAGTGGATTAATACTGTAGTTGTGGTGTTTTGAGTCAGATGTAGGGAGACCACTAGTGGATTAATAGACTGTAGTTGTGGTGTTTTGAGTCAGGTGTAGGGAGATCATTAGTGGAGTAATAGACTGTAGTTGTGGTGTTTTGAGTCAGGTGTAGGGAGACCACTTGTGGATTAATAGACTGTAGTTGTGGTGTTTTGAGTCAGTTGTAGGGAGACCACTAGTGGATTAATAGACTGTAGTTGTGATGTTTTGAGTCAGGTGTAGGGAGATCACAAGTGGATAAATAGACTGTAGTTGTGGTATTTTGAGTAAGGTATAGAAAGACCACTAGTGGATTAATATACTTTCATTGTTGTGTTTTGAGTTAAGTGTAATGAGACCACTAGTGGATTAATAGACTGTAGTTGTGGTGTTTTGAGTCAGGTGTAGGGAGACAACTAGTGGATTAATAGACTGTAGTTGTGGTGTTTTGAGTCAGGTGTACGGAGACCAGTAGTGGATGAATAAACTGTAGTTGTGGTGTTTTGAGTCAGGTGTAGAGAGACCACTAGTAGATAAATAGACTGTAGTTGTGGTGTTTTGAGTCAGGTGTAGGGAGATCATTAGTGGAGTAATAGACTGTAGTTGTGGTGTTTTGAGTCAGGTGTAGGGAGACCACTAGTGGATAATAGACTGTAGTTGTGGTGTTTTGAGTCAGGTGTAGAGAGACAACTAGTGGATTAATACTGTAGTTGTGGTGTTTTGAGTCAGGTGTAGGGAGACCTTAAGTGGATTAATAGACTGTAGTTGTTGTGTTTTGAGTCAGGTATAGAAAGACCACTAGTGGATTAATATACTTTAATTGTTGTGTTTTGAGTTAAGTGTAGTGAGACCACTAGTGGATTAATAGACTGTAGTTGTGGTGTTTTGAGTCAGGTGTACGGAGACCACTAGTGTATTAATAGACTGTAGTTGTGGTGTTTTGAGTCAGGTGTACGGAGACCACTAGTGGATTAATAGACTGTAGTTGTTGTGTTTTGAGTCAGGTGTAGGGAGACCACTTGTGGAATAGTAGACTGTAGTTGTGGTGTTTTGAGTCAGATGTAGGGAGACCACTAGTGGATTAATAGACTGTAGTTGTGGTGTTTTGAGTCAGGTGTAGGGAGACCACTAGTGGATTAATAGACTGTAGTTGTGATGTTTTGAGTCAGGTGTAGGGAGATCACAAGTGGATTAATAGACTGTAGTTGTGGTGTTTTGATTAAGGTATAGAAAGACCACTAGTAGATTAATATACCTTAATTGTTGTGTTTTGAGTTAAGTGTAGTGAAACCACTACTGGATTAATGGACTGTAGTTGTGGTGTTTTGAGACAGGTGTAGGGAGACCACTAGTGGATTAATAGACTGTAGTTGTGGTGTTTTGAGTCAGATATAGAGAGTCCACTAGTAGATTAATAGACTGTAGTTGTGGTGTTTTGATTCAGATGTAGAGAGACCACTAGTGGATTAATAGACTGTAGTTGTGGTGTTTTGAGTCAGGAGTAGGGAGACCACTAGTGGATTAATAGACTGTAGTTGTGGTGTTTTGAGTCAGGTGTAGGGAGACCACTAGTGGATTAATAGACTGTAGTCTCCTGAGTGGCGCAGTGGTCTAAGGCACTCTATCACAGTGCTAGCTGTGCCGCTAGAGATCCTGGTTTCGAATCCAGGCTCTGTCATAGCCGGCCGCGACCGGGAGACCCATGGGGCGATGCACAATTGGTCCAGGGATGTAGCTCAGTTGGTAGAGCATGGCGTTTGCAGTGCCAGGGTTGTGGGTTCGATTCCCATGGGGGGCCAATTTGAAAAAAATAAAATAATGTATGCACTCTGGATAAGACCGTCTGCTAAATGACTAAAATGTAAATGTGTTTTGAGTCAGGTGTAGTGGGACCACTGGTGGATTAATAGAAGAACTGCAGGATGAAAACAAGCCAACCAGATGACCTTTTCAGTTTTACTGAGTAACCCAGTGTGAATCATATGTGTGTCTGTGTGTGTGCGTGCGTGTATGTTTGCGTTTGAGTAAACTATGTTTCCGTGTGTACTCTGTGTGTGTTAGGTTAAAGCTATGATAACTCACACACCTCTTCTTTCAAGTGTTCCGACTGAAAATGTTGTGATGATGATGACGACGATGCTGGTTGCCGTGGTGTTGCAATGGTGTGAGTGTGAAGCATTGCCATGGTAGCTCGTCTCTCTCTCTCTCTGTGATTCTCAGTGCAAAAGTCCGGAGTGACCCAGCTCAAGCTTGTGATGTCATTTCCTATCTAAGGACAAGCCATGCTGAAACCAATGATGTGAGAAACTGATCCTTCTCTCTCAGGGTGTTAGGGTACAGGAGGATCCCTCCGGCTGTAGGGAGGTTGGTTGACGTGGTAGCAGAGATCAACAACAGACCACAAACTGGCCAGGACCTTCTTCAACTCCCCCGGTCTGTCTATCATTCTATCCCTCCATCACTCTCTCACACTCACCCCATCTCCCTCTCTTTCACTTCTCTTTCTTTGCCAACACTCTCCTTATATTAGATGTTTCACATCTCTGTTTTCTCTAGTGGGGAATATGAAAATGGATGCTGCGTACTAGTCAGTGGAAAGTCCATTGTTGCGAAATTAATTCATTTCCTTTTCAATCCACTCTCTGTGAGCTCTGGAACCAAAAAGGGTTCTACCTGGAACAAAAAAGGGTTCTGCTATGGGGACAGCCAAATAACATTTTTTCAGCATGCAGAGTCTCAATTTGGTGTTTGTCCCATTTTGTGAATTCTTGGTTGGTGAGTGAATTCTCTCTCTCTCTCTCTCTGTCTGTTGCTATCACTCTTCTTCTTCTTTCATGAGGTTTAACAGTGGTTGTCATCCAATATGTTGCATTACCGCCACCTACTAGACTGGAGTACAACTCCCTTATACTTTGCTTGAAAAATAAAAATATTAAATACAGAAAATACCCTACCATCTAACACTACGCTCACATAAATTAAAAAATTGAAAAATAATAAAAGATTAACACCACCCTACTCAACTATTTAAATATATTTATTCCTACCTCACGGCCTCAAAGGATAGGACATCACCACTTAACACACCCTATAACTATTCTGATGTCAAGTCTCCCACACCTAAATACCTCTCTGCAGCTGACACCACAACTTCAATTTTCTGCGACTTACATTCCATCCCTTCAGTACAGTTGATAACCATTACTATAAATGCTAAAAATCCATTCTTACTGAAACATATATCACTTGTTGGCCTATCTCTCTGTGCTGGTACAGATCTACTACTCTCACCACTCCGCCCCCTTGACCCATCTTCCTCTACTTTCTTCACTGCCTCAGCATACGACAACTTTTTCACTACTCTTACCCTGGAAACCTCAACCTGCCTCTCTCGCACGGGACATTTCTGATCCCCAGCCCCATAGGCACCCCTACAATTAGCACATATGACTACTTTCCCCAATGCTCCACATTCCTTTGTCTCATGCCCTTCTGCACACTTCTCACACCTTGGAACCTCCCTCCAACACACTGCTGCCACATGCTCATAAGTTTGACACCTGTAACAACGTAATGTTTTTGGCACATAAGCTCGTACAGGATAACTTATACAGTGCCTTGCAAAAGTATTAATCCCCCTTGGCGTGTTTCCTATTTTGTTGCATTACAACCTGTAATTTAAATTTATTTTTATTTTTATTTCATGTAATGGACATACACAAAATAGTTCAAATTGGGGAAGTTTAATGAAAAAAATTACTTGTTTCAAAACATTCTAAAAAATAAAATACGGAAAAGTGGTGCGTACATATGTATTCACCCCCTTTGCTATGAAGCCCCTTAATAAGATTTGGTGCAACCAATTACCTTCCGAAGTCACATAATTAGTTAAATAAAGTCCACCTGTGTGCAATCTAAGTGTCACATGATCTGTCACATGATCTCAGTATATATACACACCTGTTCTGAAAGGCCCCAGAGTCTGCAACACCACTAAGCAAGGGGCACCACCAAGCAAGCGGCACCATGAAGAGCAAGGAGCTCTCCAAACAGGTCAGGGACAAAGTTGTGGAGAAGTACAGATCAGGGTTGGATTATAAAAACATATCCGAAACTTTGAACATCCCACGGAGCACCATTAAATCCATTATAAAAAAATGGAAAGAATATGGCACCACAACAAACCTGCCAAGAGAGGGCCGCCCACCAAAACACACGAACCAGGCAAGGAGGGCATTAATCAGAGAGGCAACAAAGAGACCAAAGATAACCCTGAAGGAGCTGCAAAGCTCCACAGCGGAGATTGGAGTATCTGTCCATAGGACAACTTTAAGCCATACACTCCACATAGGTGGGCTTTACGGAAGAGTGGCCAGAAAAAAAGCCATTGCTTAAGGAAAAAAATAAGCAAACACGTTTGGTGTTCGCCAAAAGGCATGTGGGAGACTCCCCCAACATCCAAACATATGGAAGAAGGTACTCTGGTCAGATGAGACAAAAATGTAGCTTTTGGGCCATCAAGGAAAATGCTATGTCTGGCGTTAAACCCAACACCTCTCATCACCCAGAGAACACCATCCCCAAAGTCAAGCATGGTGGTGGCAGCATCATGTTGTGGGTATGTGTTTCATCGGCAGGGACATTCTTGAGGGAAACTTGTTTCAGTCTTCCAGAGATTTGAGACTGGGATGGAGGTTCACCTTCCAGCAGGACAATGACCCAAACATACTGCTAAAGCAACACTCGAGTGGTTTAAGGGGAAACATTTAAATGTCTTGGAATGGCCTAGTCAAAGCCCAGACCTCAATCCAATTGAGAATCTGTGGTATGACTTAAAGATTGCTGTACACCAGCGGAACCCATCCAACTTGAAGGAGCAGGAGCAGGAGCAGTTTTGCCTTGAAGAATGGGCAAAAATCCCAGTGGCTAGATGTGCCAAGCTTATAGAGACATGCCCAAAGAGACTTGCAGCTGTAATTGCTGCAAAAGTTGGCTCTACAAAGTATTGACTTTGGTGGGGGGGCGGGGGGGTTCTGTTTTTTTTCTTCTTATTTCTTGTTTGTTTAACAACAACAAAAATATTTTGCATCTTCAAAGTGGTAGGCATGTTGTGTAAATCAAATGATACAAACTCCCCAAAAATCAATTTTAATTCCAGGTTGTAAGGCAACAAAGTAGGAAAAATGCCAAGGGGGGTGAATACTTTCGCAAGCCACTGTATATCCTAACTTCAGTTTTTCGGGCAAAGACTCAACTTCAAAACTCAAAAGAACATACAATGACTCTTCTGTTTCACCACTCTCGCCACCCTGTTTGCGTCGCACCAAACGATGAGCATCACAAACACCGGGAATCTTCCCCTTCAGTTGGTCAACTTTTACATTTACTGCTACCCCAGTAATCACTCCTTTCAATGGTGCGCTTTTCTTGAGAGCGCCTTCTCCCTCTGACCAGCAGAAACACAAACAATTATCATTTCTGATTACCCTCACCGATTCCACTGTACCCAAATCTGTTTTCACCCACCCTGAAACCACAAATGGATCAGCCAAAAGGCAATGGTCCACTTTTTCCAGACTTCACTCCTACTGTCACAGACTCATCTTTCTCCTGACCCTCGGTGCAAGCCTCGGGATCCGAGAACTTCACCACACCAACAACCTCCGATACTTCACCCTCATTCATCCTCATTCACTTCCATTTCTCCTCCTGTCTTCAGCTTACTCTGCTAACATTTTCTACCATTCTTCTTTAACAAACCTTCTCCCTTTTTCTGCCATTTTTAACCGACTCAAGCTTACAATCTTCCTCCCTCTCTCTCTTAGACCTCCTCTGCCTCTCTTTTTCCCTCCAATATACGGCTCCTTATGATGCACTTCTCCTGACATACATCTTGTTCTTGCTTTCTCAAGGGATGCCATTTACGAGGCTCTCCAACCAAATCTTTGTCTAAAGTTAATTCCACCGTACTCCTCGCACCAGGGGACTCTGGCATCGCTGCCTCAACCATATACAGTTACTTTGTTGTCACAGTGTTCAGATAAGGATTAGGGGGTTGCCGGGAGAGAATTCCAGTCTCAAGGCTGCAATTGATGCACTCCTAGACCAGAGCAATCAAACATATATTTAAATACCGCAGAATATGCAGAAATTTCCTGGATAACATTTTACGTGATCTGTAAAAGTCGAGTAATGTCAAAAAAACGTTCAACAACACCCCCTTTCACTAAGACTCCTGTTGTCTGCTATCATCTACTTTAACCTGACAGCCACTTGGAACAGATGAGCAAAGAGGGAGTATCTCAACAGGCCTTTCTCTAGTGAGGGGATGTCTGGGAATGACGATTAATGGCAACTGCTGTACACTACCAGCACATATATGACAAAGAGCTATTTATGCAAGTCTTTGCAACTTGTGAATCAAACCTATTTCACAAGTAATTCCCTGGTCAAAAACTAAACTAAGCTACAGCCAAATATACTGTATTTATAACTAACCCCCTTTTGCCAATGTATATAACTTGTATACAATAAAATAAAGATGTCATTTCAAAATAACAGTAAACATAATGCTTTATAGCTACAATATAGCTAACGTTAGCTAGCTAATGACAAGCTCATCTCTGCTGCCTGGATGCTTTCACGTTTCTCTCGTCTGGGTTTCTTGCTGCTAGCTAGCACATGGACAAGCAGTAGGCCACTGCAGTAGTCAGATTACACCAATTACCAACATTTTCTTTTTATACAGCACAAATATTTGAGAACAGTCAACCCTCGAATGCTAGCTAACTAATGTTAGTTGATTGTAACATTGACACAATGTCTGTGTGCGGACTACAGGTTTAACTAACGTTTTGGGGGCTTTCTTCATGTTTTTTACACAAATGAATGAATAAATCATTGAATAACAATCAAGTTAGTAACAAATAAAAATGATAAAGTGAAAGACAAGTCTTAGAAAGATGCTCATCTGAACCACATGAAGCCAGAGAGACAGAGGATGAGAACCACAACTACAATTCATATAGCTGCATTCTTCTGTACTTCTTTATGTCCCATCAGCTTCATTAAAACCTGGTAAAGGGTTTTACAATAAATATGTCTTGATCTTTTTGGAGCAAATTTATTCTAGAACAGGTCCATATAAAAAACAACATATAAATGAAGTGATAAACAGATGTTGTTGAGCAGATAATGGATTTAATTTAGTGATCAATTTAATACATCAATACACACCTAGTATTGTTGAAACATTATTTTACATTATACAATTATTGAATGGATAATAGGAGTTAATTAAATAAGATCCAGCACTGAACACCCCGACCCACCTTAACATCCCCCTCTACACACAAATGGTTCACTATGACATTTTCCATGATGACATTTAGCCATTTAGATCAAAATGCATGAGAATAAATGGACACGCGACCTGCTCCTAGATCAGCACTCATACTCCAACACACTTGATATATATGGATCCAGAGCTTCATATTATGCTACACAGGTTACCATGGTATTCAGACTTAGTAAACTGTTAGAGCACGGGAGATGGATGACTCTTTACTAAATGTTTTCTATTGAAACATTATTTAGGGATCTGGAACCAGTGCAGGAGAGGAGGGAGATAAAAGATGACATGTTTGTGCTTTCTGGTGATTTTTCAGTGACCCTGAATGAGCAAAGATCTTTCCACATAGACAGGAGTAAGGCTTCTCTCCAGTGTGTGTGAGCTGGTGTGCAGTCAGGGTGAAATTTCGAGCAAAACTCTTCCCACACTGATCACAGCTATAAAGCTTCTCTCCTGTGCGTATTCGCTGGTGTGTAGTCAGGGTGAAATCTCAAGCAAAACTCTTCCCACAGTGATCACAGCTATAAAGCTTCTCTCCTGTGCGTATTCGCTGGTGTGTAGTCAGGGTGAAATCTCGAGCAAAACTCTTCCCACAGTGATCACAGCTATAAGGCTTCTCTCCTGTGTGTATGCGTTGGTGTGTAGTCAGGTTTCCAGATAGAGCAAAGCTCTTCCCACACTCATTACAGCTATAAGGCTTCTCTCCTGTGTGTATGCGTTGGTGTGCAGTCAGGGCTCCTCAATTCCGACATATAAAGTTTGTATGTGAAAACTAAGGAAGTTTGCGCTGCTCGTGCTAGCGCATGAACAGATTAAATATGCCTACATGAATCTGATCAAGGCATTTAAGTGTCCTAATAATTCTAAAGATTGCTCAGAAAACCAGGTGTTTTTAACAGCGTTACTTCGATTGTCACCTTAAGCCAATGAAGATAAGCAGAGTAAGGTGTTTACATGACTAATGCCATGCTCAGCCTACTGCTATAACTGGTTTAATGTCAAATTATGAGTGTGCATGTGTTGGATTCTAGCTTGAAATATACCTATTCATGTTATCATACTATAACTTATTGATTACTTTCCATGTATAAGGAATGTATATGTTGGGGTCAATGGAGTGTGGATAGGAACTAAGTGTATGTAAAGTTTCTGAGTGAGACAAGGGGGAGTGCAGAAAGTTTACATTCTGTCAAACATGTTATTGTTCATTTCATGGCTCCTAAGGAGGGAGACAAAGGGCAACAGTCTGGTTTCAGTCACTGATAAGGTAGGACAGCCGTGGATTAGAGAGGAGTGAGGAATTCATCCCGAGGTCAGGTCAGATGAAGTGAGAAGAAACAGTCCTATTTCACACACATATACTTCTACGCCCACAAAGGTTCTAGCATCAGGCAGGAACATGACTACACCAGTTAGAGGAACCAATTAAGTTCCTGACTAGGAACAGATATTTATTGGCTGTCTAGATGTGCAAGGAGTTGACTCTGCCTAGTAGAAGTGTATAAATATATGTGCTTGTGTAATCATGTCTTTGTCTTTGCAGATGTATGACCCAGTGGGTGAATAAACTTGTTTTGAGCTTTTTCTGGTTGTCTGTGAGTTTTTACTCTGTTTGTTCAGAAACGAACATATGTAAAAATACTCATTGTAAAGCACTAGTTATTTTTTTGCTTTGACAATCATTTCTGAAGATTTTTATGAATGTGATTTGTGATTCATTTACATCTGTCCCTCATTTTAAGGTCAATCCTGTTACATGAACTGAACTCTCATTTTAATATTTTTTAACTATTCCTTAAAAAAACATGTTTTCAAAATAAACATTGACCATATAAGTCAAATCATAGAGTAAAAACAGGTGAGCTGGTTCTACTCTTTTTGTCAATTTACTGCTGTTTTGTGGTGGAAAACTGAGCAAGTCAGCCCTTTCACCCATACATAGACATGCCAGAAATGTTTTAACAATTACATTTTTTGGTGAAGATTGCATTCAATTGCCACTCCCTGTTTCACAAAACAACCTTTGATTCCCCCTATCACAAGGGGTTTTATGGCTGATTTAAAAAACTATTTTACCCATGTAATCTGGTGGTTGTGTTTTCAGTAGTCCCCTGTTATGTTCAACCATGTTACTATATTTGGCACTTAGTATAGTAAAAATGTTATTCAATATCTTGAGATGGGAAAACATGTTTTTTATGAAGTTCAACATGTGCTTTTTATTACACAATGTTAAAATGTTTTGACCAAGTTACACTTTTAAAAATGGGTGGAACTACCCAGATATTTTCATCAATATATAATTAATAAATTAATGACTAAAGTGCATAAAGATGGCAGAATTCGGATGATTGGTTGTGCTTTCTTAAGTGCTTGACGTCACTCTGACCCTTAACAAAACCCAAAACATGGCGGGTAATTTATCTTGCTTCAGATCTGAAACCAGTAGTAAACATCAATGACAGTTAACATAAAATAAAAAAACAAATCTGACATTACTGCGCCACAATAACATTGTCACCGAGGATGGCTTGCCAGCTAGCTACAGTGTTTGATTCATATCATCCGTTTTGTCATGAAACAGCTTAGCTAGGAAGCGAAATTCGCGACGCTAGCTAACGTCATGTTAGCTAGACTCGGGAGCTCATGTGGGGACATAACATAAGCTTCAGGAGTCTGTGGGTTGGATATGATTCCACCATGGACAACAACAACTGGCTACTAGTTCATTTTCTGACGAATGCCCTTTTCTTGTGGCAACAGGTCATATATGTTGCTGCTGTGATGGCACACTGTGGTATTTCACCCAATATATATGGGAGTTTATCAAAATTGGGTTTGTTTTCGATTTCTTTGTGGGTCTGTGTAATCTGAAGTAAACATGTCTCTTTAATATGGTCATTGCAGCTCAGTTTCCACCTCCTTTTTTGGGCATTGTGCACATAGCCTGTCTTCTCTTGAGAGCCAGGTCTGCCTACGGCGGCCTTTCTCAATAGCAAGGCTATGCTCACTGAGTCTGTACATAGTCAAAGCTTTCCTTAAGTTTTGGTCAGTCACAGTGGTCTGTCTCTCTCTCTCTCTTTATTCTTCTTCTTCTTCTTCTGTGGATTTTATATGTTGGTTGGTAACCAACTTTAAGGTGCAGTACCACCACCAACTGAACTGGAGTGTGGACCAGAGACAGTGTAGGTCTAAATCCTGCCCAATATTCTTGTCTCCCTTAGGTAATGAAATGCATAATTAAATACTACATCCCCTGAAGATTTCCCCAGCAGTTCACTTAATCCTGGCTCTTCAACCCCATTACTCCTCAAAATGTACATTCCCTCACACACTGTTCCACTGTCTCCAGCTCCTCCTGACAATGATCACACCTCCCAGTAGGATGTTTCCCACCAATGTCAATGTACTATTGAGCCTTGTGTGTCCCAGTCTCAGCCTTGTGACTACACTTTCCTCCCTTCTCTCTCTATTCCAGGAGTATTGTTGGGAAGTAGGGTCATGGAGATGTTGTCCGTTCTTGTTACAGATGTAGGTGGGGTTGGGGTTGTCGGTCAGAAGACAGGTGGTGCTACAGGTCAGTGTTCTCTACTTTTCCTCTGTGGAGGAAGACACCTTCACCTGCAGGTCTGAATGATTCTAATGAATTATTACAATTAGATATTATATATTACCTGTGACAGTCAGTTGTACCAGGGAAGCTGTACCCACATTCTGCATACTGTGTTTTAAATCTGAACTTGTACTCAGTTGAATTGCTCTCTCTCAGGCCTGTGATTCTCAGGGTGCAGTCTTTCTCTTTAGTCCCAGGGTACTCAGCACGACCTGCATACTCTGGCACTGAGCTCAGGATTTTAGGCACCTCATTACATTTCTCTTGGATATACCAGTTTGATTCTGAGACAACATGATAACTTGGATGTTGATATGTGCAGGGCAGTTCCACTGTTGAGCCCTTCATAGCACAGATACTCTGATGGGTGTAAGTCACGTTGAAACAGTTCTGACATAGAACACCTAAAACAGTAATAGGCCCATTCATTTATTCATTAGTTTCTTCAATTATTCTTCCACTCAACAAAAATATAAACGCAACATGCAACCATTTCTAAGATTTTACTGAGTTACAGTTCATCGTCCAGGGTAGGGGAGGGAATGGCCGGCAGGGATGTAGCTCAGTTGGTAGAGCATGGCGTTTGCAACGCCAGGGTTGTGGGTTCGATTCCCACGGGGGGGGGGGCAGTATGAAAAAATATATATAATAAAAATGTATGCACTCACTAACTGTAAGTCGCTCTGGATAAGAGCGTCTGCTAAATGACTAAAATGTAAAATGTAATATAAAAAAATCAGTCAATTGAAATAAATGAATTCGGCTCTAATCTATGGATTTTACATGATTGGGAATACAGATACGCATCTGTTGGTCACATATACCTTTAAAAAAAGGTAGTCAGTATCTGGTGTGACCATCCTTTGCCTCATGCAGTGTGACATATCTCCTTCACGTAAGATAATGGATGATAATTTATTCATAATTAGAACAAAGGAATATATAACTGACTTTTTCCAACATAACATAGGTACAGCGAATCCCCTTATTGTATGGGACACCTTTAAATGTGCCTTTAGAGGCCATGCAATTCAGTACTCATCTCGAAAACAAAAGCAATTTAGGTCAAAAGAGTTTATACTAAGAAAGGAAATAGAAAATCTAACAGAACAGATAGATGGCAATAAAAACTCTAACATAGAGGCTCAGAATAAGGAGGAAAAACAAAAAGAAATGGAGAAACTTATTCAAGAAAGATCAAGTGTAATATATTATAAAAATAAAGCAAACTGGATGGAATATGGGGAAAAATGCACAAAATTCTTTTTTAATCTTCAACATAGGAATGCTACCAAAAAGAACTTAATGAAACTGGTTACAATTGACGGAGTCACCCATAATTCACCAAATGATATTTTGAAGGAAGAAACAAAGTACTTTAAGCATATGTTTTCTTTTCAGTCGCCTCCATCTCCTCTAACTGAAGCTAATTGTAGAGATATTTTCTTTCTATTGATAATGTCAAATTAACAGCCACACAGAAAGACTCATGTGAAGGTGAAATTACAGAGGAGGAACTTCTGGATGCAATTAAAGACTTTAAGTCCGGGAAAACTCCAGGGTTGGATGGCATACCAGTCGAGGTATACCAAACCTTTTTTGATATACTAAGCGGACCGTTATTAGCATGTTTTAACCACTCCTATGTAAATGGTAGATTATCTGACACTCAAGAAGAAGGTCTGATCTCATTATTATTGAAACAGGATACAAGTGGAAAATATAAAGATCCAGTCCATTTACAAAATTGGAGGCCCCTTACACTTCAGTGTTGTGATGCAAAAATCCTAGCAAAATGTATAGCGCATAGAATTAAAAAGGTATTGTCGGATATTATTCATTCTAATCAGACAGGTTTTTTACATGGAAGATACATTGGAGATAATATAAGGCAAGTATTGGAAACAATAGAACACTATGGAAAATATGGGAAACCAGGCCTGCTATTCATAGCAGACTTCGAAAAGGCATTTGATAAAGTTCGACTGGGGTTTATATATTAATGCCTGGAGCATTTCAATTTTGGAGAATCTCTTATAAAATGGGTCAAAATCATGTATAGTAACCCTAAGTGTAAAATAGTAAATAATGGCTATTTCTCAGAAAGTTTTAAACTGTCAAGAGGAGTGAAACAAGGATGTCCACTATCGGCATATCTATTTATTGTGGCCATCGAGATGTTAGCTATTAAAATCAGATCCAATAATAATATCAGAGGATTAGAAATACAGGGCTTAAAAACAAAGGTGTCATTGTACGCTGATGATTCATGTTTTCTTTTAAATCCACAACAAGAATCCCTCCACAGCCTCATAGAGGATCTAGATACATTTTCTAACCTCTCTGGATTACAACCAAATTATGACAAATGTACTATATTACGTATTGGATCACTAAAAAATAAAAAATTTACATTACCATGTAGTTTACCAATAAAATGGTCTGATGGTGATGTGGATATACTCGGAATACATATCCCAAAGGAAATAAATGATCTCACTTCAATAAATCTTAATAGAAAGTTAGCAAAAATAGATAAGATCTTACTACCATGGAAAGGAAAATACCTGTCAATTTGTGGAAAAATCACCCTGATTAACTCTTTAGTATTATCCCAGTTTACCTATTTGCTTATGGTCTTGCCTACGCCTAGCGAACAGTTTTTTAAATTATATGAGAAAAAAATATTCAATTTTATTTGGAACGGCAAGCCAGACAAAATTAAAAGAGCATATTTATATAATGAATATGAATTCGGAGGACAGAAATTATTAAATATTAAAGCATTAGACCTATCACTAAAAGCTTCAGTCATACAAAAGTTATATTTAAATCCGAACTGGTTCTCAAGCAAATTAGTAAGATTGTCTCACCCAATGTTCAAGAAAGGCCTTTTTCCCTTTATTCAGATTACAACCTCTCACTTTCAGTTATTTGAAAAGGAAATAATCTCCCAAATGTCACTATTTCTAAAACAAGCCATAGAAAGTTGGTTGCAATTTCAATTTAATCCTCCAGAAACGACAGAACAAATAATGCAACAAATATTGTGGTTAAATTCAAATATACTAATTGACAAAAAACCTTTATTTTTTGACAGAATGTTTAAAAAAGGTATAATCTTCGTAAATGATATCATCGGTAGGACTGGTGTAGTTATGTCGCACATGCAGCTAACAAAAACATATGGAAATGTCTGCTCTACCCAAAATTACAACCAAATAATTGCAGCCTTACCGCAAAAGTGGAAGAGGAAAGTGGAAGGGGGAGAAAGTAAGGAACTTGTCTGTCGGCCTTGCATTAAAGAACATAATTGGTTAAGGAAAACTGTGATAAATAAAAAAGTATATCAGTTTCACTTAAGGACCAAAGGATTGACAGCCGTCCCATATAGATTGCAAAATAGTTGGGAAGAGATCTTTGACGTACCGATCCCATGGCATAGTGTTTATGAACTGACACGCAAAACGACACCGGATTCAAAAATTAGAATCTTTCAATTTAAATTATTATATAAAATTCTTGCTACCAATAGAATGTTATTTATATGGGGGATACAATCTTCCCAGCTTTGCAGGTTTTGCTGTGAAGAGACAGAATCATTAGATCATTTGTTTTGGTTCTGTCCATTTGTAGCTTGTTTTTGGACACAGGTCCAGGAATGGCTAAAGGATTGCAATATTTACCTGGAACTAACTTTGCAGATAGCATTACTGGGTGATCTGAAAAATCATAGTCAATCAATCAATAATATAATAATAGTTTTAGCAAAAATGTTTATTTTTAATTCACAATCTGTAGAAGCAATGAGAATAGAAAGGTTCAGAATTTTTGTAAAACATCACAGTACGGTCGAAATATATATGGCAAATAGAAATCCTATATGGATGGTGTTAAGAGATAGATGGGAGGTATTGAATAGAGTTGAAGGATGGGACTAATAACAAATAACAACAAATAATAACAAAGATAGCTAATAATGTAAGCATACTGTGTCCATAATAAGTATATAGGTTGTATGTTGGGAGCTTGTGGGAAGGAGCACAGTTAGAAAGATATGGCATATAGAAGCAAACCGGATGGACACCATGAAAATGATCGGAGAGGTTGAGAGTAGAAGAAGTTCAGGAGCAAAATATATATATATATATATATATATATATATATATATATATATATAATAGAATTATTGTAAAATTAACTCTGTCCATAAGGTGTAGATAGTAAGTATAGACCGGAAGTAGAGGCCTGGGCATTGTTGTTAACTAATTTACTCCAAGTAGGGAAAGGATGGTGGGGTTGAAAAGTAATAAAGGGGAGTATATATATAAAAAATAAAAAAACATGGGGGATTGGAAGTGATGCAGACAATTACATTGATAGAAGATACAATCTATCTGCAATATTAAGCTGATCCATTCCCCCCAAAGAAAAAAGAAAAAAAAAGAAAAAAGATAATGGATTTAATTTATTTTTGTATTGAATACGTGTCGTGGAAATTACCACCAGGGAATCAAAGCCAAAATTAAATGAATATTTATTTATTATCAGCAAGCTGGAGAGGTTCCAACAAACTTAATGCACCACAGTACACATCGGTCGGGAGCGCTTTCGGGGCAGTCCCGTTAGTTCTCTTATATACTGCTTACACAGACATATTATATTTGCATGATTTACATGATTCATTATTCATAATTAGTTCATAATTAACAGTTGGTTCCTGCATATGACTGGCACTGTCTCCTATTTTAACTTATGGAACATATTCTGGGCGTTCTGCCAAAAGTTCTGAGGGGGACATGACCGTCTCCCCCTCAAATTTTTAGAGACAAGATGTACAATTCAAGGCTATTTCCCTCACACATTAATATACACCTACTATTATTTAAACATTATTCTACATTATTTAATGGATAATAGAAGTTAATGAAATAAGATACAGCTTTGAAAACCCCCACCAACCTCAACATCCCCACCCCACAACACAACACTCCTACTCCAAGACGCTTGATACATTTGGATCCAGAGCTGCATATTATGCTTCACAAGTTACCACGGTAATCAGACATAGTAAACTGTTAGAGAATGGGAGATAGAAAACATATTGTAAAGAGTCATGTATTTAAACTTTATTTAGGGATCTGGAACCGGTGCCGGAGAGGAGGGAGTTAAATCACAGCACATTTGTGCTTTCTGGTGTTTTTTCAGTGACCCAGAATGAGCAAAGCTCTTTCCACATAGACAGGAGTAAGGTTTCTCTCCAGTGTGTATGCGTTGGTGTGTAATCAGGTAACCTGATTGATTGAAACTCTTCCCACACTGATCACAGCTATAAGGCTTCTCTCCTGTGTGTATGCGTTGGTGTATAGTCAGCTGTCCTGATTGATTGAAGCTCTTCCCACACTGATCACAGCTATAAGGCTTCTCTCCTGTGTGTATGCGTTGGTGTGTAGTCAGGTGTCCTGAATGATTGAAGCTCTTCCCACACTGATCACAGCTATAAGGCTTCTCTCCTGTGTGAATGCGTTGGTGTGCAGTCAGGTGTCCTGAACGATTGAAGCTCTGCCCACACTGATCACAGCTATAAGGCTTCTCTCCTGTGTGTATGCGCTGGTGTGCAGTCAGGGTGGAATCCTGAGCAAAACCCTTCCCACACTGATCACAGCTATAAGGTTTATCTCCTGTGTGTATGTGTTGGTGTTTAGTCAGGTGTCCTGAATGATTGAAGCTCTTCCCACACTGATCACAGCTATAAGGCTTCTCTCCTGTGTGTATGCGCTGGTGTGTAGTCAGGTTTCCTGACTGATTGAAGATCTTCCCACACTGATCACAGCTATAAGGCTTCTCTCCTGTGTGTATGCGTTGGTGTTTAGTCAGGGCTCCTGATTGACTGAAGCTCTTCCCACAATCAAGACAGGGGTAAGGCCTCTCCCCTGTATGAATTCTCTGAGATTTTAAGGTTTTAGATGCAGCGAAACACTTCCCACACTGAGAGCAGCGGTACGGTTTCTTTCCAGTGTGAATCCGCTGGTAAATGATAAATTCCCTCTGTTTAGCAAAACCCTTCCCACAGTCAAAGCAGCAGTGGTGAGGTTTCTTCCCTATACATTTCTGCTGGTGTTTCTTGAGGTGTTCTGATCTGGAGAGACTCTTTTCTTTCTTGTCAGCATCATGATGTTGTTGAAGCTCCCCAGATGATAAGCCCCTCCCACTGACAGAGCAAAGATTAGGGCTGTCCCCTGCGAAACAAAGACATTGAATAGTAAGGTTTTGCAAATATGTGTCCATAAATAGATGGGTCGTTCCATGAATGTAATGGCTTTTGCATCCCTTTGATATCTTTCCAGTAGAAATTGTGCACCAATATTAAATATTAAATATCTGTTATATTAAATAAAGTGCCCTTTAATACAGAACATATGGAGAATACAATTCATCAGATTTTTCATATGAATAAAGACTTGCTAAAGTGACAAAATTCAGCATTTTGACAAGTCCCTCATTCAACCCTGTGTAACATCTAAAAAAGTGTTTACCCAATAATTTCTCCAAGTTTTACCTTCAGTGAGTACGGTTACATGTGCAGAATAATATGATTATTGTGAATAGTCAATTAGTATAGGAGTTTGATTTAAACGTTGACATGCTTTGAATGGATTACAATTTTCCTAATAATCCTGTTTACATGGACAGATCTGAAATCAGGCTACCTGATGAGACTTTGATGAATTCAGAAAATTGCCAATCAAAATAAACGTTCTATCACAGCTACCATGTTATTTTTTTAAAGCATATTTGATTCTGAGTTTGGACAAAGAAAGTTTGTATGTGAAAACTATTTTGAAGCTGCCTATTTTCAGTTTTTCCAAACTCTATGCACTCAATCAAAAGAAGTTAGCTTGCAACGCTTGTGCTAGCACATGTACAGATTAAATACACCACTTTAACTCTGATTAAAGAGTTTACGTGTCCTAATAATTCTAAAGATTGCTCAGAAAACCAGGTGTTTTTAAAGGCGTATGCTTACTTCGGTTATGACCTCACACCAATTAAGATAAGCAGAGTGAGGTGTTTACATGACTAATGCCATACTCAGCCTACTGCCATAATCAGTTTAATAGGAAATGACTAGTGTGCATGTAAAGTCCTAGTTATTTGGTTACTTTGAAAGTCATTTCTGAACATTATTTATTTTATGTGATTAATTATTAATTTACGCCTGTCCCTCATTTTAAGGTCAACCCTGTTTCATGAACTGAACACTTGTTTAAAACTGTTCCTTAATTTTTTATGAAGGTCAACATGTGCTCTTTATGACAATATGTTAAAATTCGGTGAAATCCAACGTAAAAAAAAATAATAATAATAATCACGTTACACGTCTCAACATTGGGTGGAACGACCAGATATTTTCATCAATATATAATTAATCAATGAATTGTTACAGAAGCAGACTGTATTCTAATCCAAACACGATGCTTCTTACTTAATGAAATCAAATCTCCATGTTCTTCTTCTCCTTCTCCTCTCTCAGTTCGACTCTGCCCCGGTGTTTTCCTGCAGTCGACCAGACCCAGCAGTAAAGTACCGGGAGGCGGTCGACCTGGGGACTCCTGGAGGGTGGAGGGGGACAGGCTAGATTTGTCCTGTTGGCCGCAAGAAGTATTCTACATAGATTAACACTAAACCAAATATTTTATTAATTATATTAATAAAACCTCTGATTTGAGTATATCCCTCGAATATCTCATTTTTCCTGAAACGTTCACTCGTTCACTACAAGCCACAAATCTAAAAGCATTGGATTGGTGGAGGCATGGGCTAGTCAGAGTTTCCACCATATTTCTTATATCAGTCCTTTCCTTTCAAACAGCGAGGAAGAGGCGAAGCGAGAGGGATAACTGGGCCCAAAATCTGGTTTATGCCTTATTTGATCGAATATAAATTTAGTAACGATTGGGTTGTTAGAAGTTTATTGGTAAAAGTAGAACACCTGACATCCCGGCAACTTTGAGGGAAAAAAAACACTTATATGGGAGTAGTGCTTGGTCGTCACTAGTTACCACAAACAAAGTCATAAACCACGCCCATTACTACAATGAATCTTATTAAAATTAGATTTTAACCCTAACCTTAATCACACTTCTAACTTTATGCCTAACCCTAAATAAATAAAAATACCATTTGGACGTTTGACTTCGTGGCTGTGGTAAGTAGTTGAAACACGCATGTCTGCCCTCTCATTGGCTATAATGGTCCACCTGATCTTGCCTCTTCCCGGTTGCCTTCCATTAATGAAGACATGTATTTTCTTTGTTAGAGTGGCCACTTGAGTATCTGGTCAAATAATGGATAATGTGTTCGAAATCAGTGAAGGAATGTGAACACTTTGGGAGAAAGGTGAGATAATAAGGTCAGAGTCACAGATTCCTAAACATGACATAGTGGTAGGCTACTTTGTTGAAGGAAAAAAATTCCCAACAAGTTTTACCGTGAGGTTTTTTGTCCATCCATTTAAACCGAACACAAAAATGTGGATTATCAAAGATTATGAAAACTAGGCCTAGACATTTTATACAACACAGCAGGCCTATACTGTTAAAACCAGACTTACCCGATCCATTGTGGAAGCTATCGTTTCTTTGTATTACATGAAATGTTGTAGACTACAGTACAGTTAGATTACTTTGTTGTAGTGTTCAGATAATGACTAGGGAGTTGCCGAGAGAAAATGCCATTCTCAAGGCTGCAACGGATGCGCCCCTAGACTAGAGCAATCAAACATCTATGTAAATATCAAAACTGAATTAAGTTAGGACAAATAAACGTCTCATGTAGCCTAATCTTACTTCAGAAAGTTCCTGGATAACATTTTACGTGATCTATAAAAGTCGAGTAAGGTCAAGAAAACGTTCAATAACACCCCCTTTCACTAAGAATCCTGTTGGCTGCTATCGTCTACTTTAACCTGACAGCCACTTGGAACACATGCGCAAAGAGGGAGTATCAAGATTTTTATTTTATTTCACCAGGTGAGCCAGTTGAGAACAAGTTCTCATTTACAACTGCGACCTGGCCAAGATAAAGCAAAGCAGTGCGATTAAAAACAACACAGAGTTACATATGGGGTAAACAAAACATAAAGTCAAAAATACAACAGAAAATATAAAGTGTGTGCGAATGTAGTAAGTTATGGAGGTAAGGCAATAAATAAATAGGCCATAGTGCAAAAATAGTTACAATTTCGTAATTAACACTGGAATGATAAATGTGCAAAAGATGATGTGCAAATAGAGATACTGGGGTGCAAATGAGCAAAATAAATAACAATATGGGGATGAGGTATTTCGGTGGCCTAATTACAGATGGGCTGTGTACAGGTGCAGTGATCGGTAAGGTGCTCTGACAACTGATGCTTAAAGTTAGTGAGGGAGATAAGTGTCTCCAGCTTCAGAGATTTTTGCAGTTCGTTCCAGTCATTGGCAGCAGAGAACTGGAAGGAATGGCGGCCAAAGGAGGTGTTGGCTTTGGGGATGACCAGTGAGATATACCTGCTGGAGCGCTATGTTGGAGGCTATTTTTGCCGAAGTCAAGGATCGGTAGGATAGTCAGTTTTACGAGGGCATGTTTGGCAGCATGAGTGAAGGAGGATTTGTTGCGAAATAGGAACATGGGTGCATGATTAAGCATTAAGGCGCAATAACTTGTGTTATCATGAATATATATACTCAAATGTCAAGGGTGTTGTTCGGGCAGAAACGCTAGAGGAGAGCACATGGTAAAATTTTTATTAATTTTTTTATTTCACCTTTATTTAACCAGGTAAGCCAGTTGAGAACAGGTTCTCATTTACAACTGCGACCTGGCCAAGATAAAGCAAAGCAGTGCAATAAAAACAACACAGAGTTACATATGGGGTAAAAAAAACATAGTCAAAAATACAACAGAAAATATATATACAGTGTGTGCAAATGTAGCAAGTTATGGAGGTAAGGCAATAAATAGGCTATAGTGCAAAATAATTACAATAGTATTAACACTGGAATGTTAGATGTGCAAGAGATTATGTGCAAATAGAGATACTGGGGTGCAAAAGAGCAAAATAAATAACAATATAGGGATGAGGTAGTTGGGTGGGCTAATTTCAGATGGGCTGTGTACAGGTGCAGTGATCGGTAAGGTGCTCTGACAACTGATGCTTAAAGTTATTGAGGGAGATAAGAGTCTCCAGCTTCAGAGACTTTTGCAATTCGTTCCAGTCATTGGCAGCAGAGAACTGGAAGGAATGGCGGCCAAAGGAGGTGTTGGCTTTGGGAATGACCAGTGAGATATACCTGCTGGAGCGCAGACTACGGGTGGGTGCTGCTATGGTGACCAATGAGCTAAGATAAGGCGGGGATTTGCCTAGCAGTGATTTATAGATGGCCTGGAGCCAGTGGGTTTGACGAAATGAAAAATATAATGTATTACATTTTACAGTCATTTAGCAGACGCTCTTATCCAGAGCGACTTACAGTTAGAGTGCATACATTTTTCATACTGGCCCCCCGTGGGAAACGAACCCACAACACTGGCGTTGCAAGCGCCATGCTCTACCAACTGAGCTACAGGGGACATTATTAATTATATTAATTTCCAGGTGGAACCCAAAAGGGTTATTCAAAGGTTCTCCTATGGAGAAAGCCGCAGAACCCTTTAAGGTTCTAAAAAGCAATTTTTTTCAAAGAGTGTAGTGTGACACGCCCACTCGACGACCACACTTCAACCGTCAAAAGAAATTGTCGCGAAGCATCACCATAGCATTGATTTAATTGTGTGACGTCAATGCGTCGGCAATCCACAAGAGAAACATAAGGACATTTGGAGTTCCTGGCATTATTTGTTTGGCTTCTAACTGTTAGAGCGGATAGCTGCATCCCAAATGTCAACCAACATTATATAGGGAATAGGATGCCATTTCAGACAGACTATTTGTAGGTATATTCTAGTCTGGTGTATGGATGTGATGTTTAAATCACTGTGTACATTTATTGTTAGGCCTCATTAAAAAAGCTGATTATATTGTGTTATTTAATAGATTGAGCATACTTAGTGAAATCAAGCCCAGCATATACTTTGGTTTAAAAAGGGATAGTTTCACCCAAAATCAATCTCATGATAAATATTGCATTTTACAAAAGCATTTGACAAAAAATCTAAACAATTTCTATGTTAATTGCTAGATGTGTATGAAGGCCAGATTCAGACTTGAGATATGTAGACTTAACATGGACAAGTCAATAAAACATGGACAAAAGACAATATTTTGGGACTTAAGTCGATGTTAAGTTCTCAAGTCTGAATCGTGTCTGACGTGAACAACAGTGTGGGTGTATAGTCTTATACATTAATGAAGTTACAGAAATTATTCCCTAGTTTGTTGACACTCTACAACATTATGGGCAACAGTTTCCTCTTGCTAAAACACACGCAAAGAGCTAAAAAACAACCAGCGCAATGACCAGTTTGGTATATTATCTTGTTCCCTTTGAGATATACAAAGCAAAGCTTTTAGCCACAGCTCAGTCTCAAGCCATGAGACCGCAACCCATGTAGAAATGTTCCAAGCTCTATAGTATACTACACTGCTCAGAAAAATAAAGGGAACACTTAAACAACACAATGTAACTCCAGGTCAATCACACTTCTGTGAAATCAAACTGTCCACTTAGGAAGCAACACTGATTGACAATACATTTCACATGCTGTTGTGCAAATAGAATAGACAACAGGTGGAAATTATAGGCAATTAGCAAGACACCCCCAATAAAGGACTGGTTTTGCAGGTGGTGACCACAGACCACTTCTCAGTTCCTATGCTTCCTGGCTGTTTTGGTCACTTTTGAATGCTGGCGGTGCTTTCACTCTAGTGGTAGCATGAGACGGAGTCTACAACCCACACAAGTGGCTCAGGTAGTGCAGCTTATCCAGGATGGCACATCAATGCGAGCTGTGGCAAGAAGGTTTACTGTGTCTGTCAGCATAGTGTCCAGAGCATGGAGGCGCTACCAGGAGACAGGCCAGTACATCAGGAGACGTGGAGGAGGCTGTAGGAGGGCAACAACCCAGCAGCAGGACTGCTACCTCCGCCTTTGTGCAAGGAGGAGCAGGAGGAGCACTGCCAGAGCCCTGCAAAATGACCTCCAGCAGGCCACAAATGTGCATGTGTCTGCTCAAACGGTTAGAAACAGACTCCATGAGGGTGGTATGAGGTCCCGACGTCCACAGGTGCTTACAGCCCAACACCGTGCAGGACGTTTGGCATTTGCCAGAGAACACCAAGATTGGCAAATTCGCCACTGGCACCCTGTGCTCTTCACAGATGAAAGCAGGTTCACACTGAGCACATGTGACAGATGTGACAGAGTCTGGAGACGCCGTGGAGAACGTTCTGCTGCCTGCAACATCCTCCAGCATGACCGGTTTGGCGGTGGGTCAGTCATGGTGTGAGGTGGCATTTCTTTGGGGGGCCGCACAGCCCTCCATGTGCTCGCCAGAGGTAGCCTGACTGCCATTAGGTACCGAGATGAGATTCTCAGACCCCTTGTGAGACCATATGCTGGTGCAGTTGGCCCTGGGTTCCTCCTAATGCAAGACAATGCTAGACCTCATGTGGCTGGAGTGTGTCAGCAGTTCCTGCAAGATGAAGGCATTGATGCTATGGACTGGCCCGCCCGTTCCCCAGACCTGAATCCAATTGAGCACATCTGGGACATCATGTCTCGCTCCATCCACCAACGCCACGTTGCACCACAGACTGTCCAGGAGTTGGCTCAGGAGCATGCCCAGGCGTTGTAGGGAGGTCATACAGGCACGTGGAGGCCACACACACTACTGAGCCTCATTTTGACTTGTTTTAAGGACATTACATCAAAGTTGGATCAGCCTGTAGTGTGGTTTTCCACTTTAATTTTGAGGGTGACTCCAAATCCAGACCTCCATGGGTTGATACATTTTATTTCCATTGATAATTTTTGTGTGATTTTGTTGTCAGCACATTCAACTATGTAAAGAAAAAAGTATTTAATAAGATTATTTCATTCATTCAGATCTAGGATGTGTTATTTTAGTGTTCCCTTTATTTTTTTGAGCAGTGTATATTAAACCCTATAGTAGACCCTATAGTATACTATATTAAACCTTATAGTAGACCCTATAGTAGACTATATTAAACCCTATAGTAGACCCTATAGTATACTATATTAAACCCTATAGTAGACCCTATAGTATACTATATTAAACCCTATAGTAGACCCTATAGTATCCTATAGTAGACCCTATAGTATACTATATTAAACCCTATAGTATACTATATTAAACCTTATAGTAGACCCTATAGTAGACTATATTAAACCCTATTGTATACTACAGTGGGGGGAAAAAGTATTTAGTCAGCCACCAATTGTGCAAGTTCTCCAAATTAAAAAGATGCGAGGCCTGTAATTTTCATCATAGGTACACGTCAACTATGACAGACAAAATGAGAGAAAAAAATTCCAGAAAATCACATTGTAGGATTTTTTATGAATTTATTTGCAAATTATGGTGGAAAATAAGTATTTGGTCAATAACAAAAGTTTCTCAATACTTTGTTATATACCCTTTGTTGGCAATGACACAGGTCAAACGTTTTCTGTAAGTCTTCACAAGGTTTTCACACACTGTTGCTGGTATTTTGGCCCATTCCTCCATGCAGATCTCCTCTAGAGCAGTGATGTTTTGGGGCTGTCGCTGGGCAACATGGACTTTCAACTCCCTCCAAAGATTTTCTATGGGGTTGAGATCTGGAGACTGGCTAGGCCACTCCAGGACCTTGAAATGCTTCTTACGAAGCCACTCCTTCGTTGCCCGGGCGGTGTGTTTGGGATCATTGTCATGCTGAAAGACCCAGCCACGTTTCATCTTCAATGCCCTTGCTGATGGAAGGAGGTTTTCACTCAAAATCTCACGATAAATGGCCCCATTCATTCTTTCCTTTACACGGATCAGTCGTCCTGGTCCCTTTTCAGAAAAACAGCCCCAAAGCATGATGTTTCCACCCCCATGCTTCACAGTAGGTATGGTGTTCTTTGGATGCAACTCAGCATTCTTTGTCCTCCAAACACGACGAGTTGAGTTTTTACCAAAAAGTTATATTTTGGTTTCATCTGACCATATAACATTCTCCCAATCCTCTTCTGGATCATCCAAATGCACTCTAGCAAACTTCAGACGGGCCTGGACATGTACTGGCTTAAGCAGGGGGACACGTCTGGCACTGCAGGATTTGAGTCCCTGGCGGCGTAGTGTGTTACTGATGGTAGGCTTTGTTACTTTGGTCCCAGCTCTCTGCATGTCATTCACTAGGTCCCCCTGTGTGGTTCTGGGATTTTTGCTCACCGTTCTTTTGATCATTTTGACCCCACGGGGTGAGATCTTGCGTGGAGCCCCAGATCGAGGGAGATTATCAGTGGTCTTGTATGTCTTCCATTTCCTAATAATTGCTCCCACAGTTGATTTCTTCAAACCAAGCTGCTTACCTATTGCAGATTCAGTCTTCCCAGCCTGGTGCAGGTCTACAATTTTGTTTCTGGTGTCCTTTGACAGCTCTTTGGTCTTGGCCATAGTGGAGTTTGGAGTGTGACTGTTTGAAGTTGTGGACAGGTGTCTTTTATACTGATAACAAGTTCAAACAGGTGCCATTAATACAGGTATCGAGTGGAGGACAGAGGAGCCTCTTAAAGAAGAAGTTACAGGTCTGTGAGAGCCAGAAATCTTGCTTGTTTGTAGGTGACCAAATACTTATTTTCCACCATAATTTGCAAATAAATTCATTAAAAATCCTACAATGTGATTTTCTGGATTTCTTTTCTTCTCATTTTGTATGTCATAGTTGACGTGTACCTATGATGAAAATTACAGGCCTCTCTCATCTTTTTAAGTGGGAGAACTTGCACAATTGGTGGCTGACTAAATACTTTTTCCCCCCACTGTATGCTAGCTAAACAGGCCCTTAGGAGACTGGAGGTTAAGGTGCCAATGAGCAAGGCAGAGACTAAGGGAATGATATGGGCAGTGGTGGTGCAGAGATGGCAGGAGCAGTGAAACAGTGACACTAAGGGGAGGCATCTATTCATTGTTTACATTTTAGTCATTTAGCAGGCAATGTCATCTAGAGCGATTTACAGGAGAAATTAGGGTTAAGTTGCTCAATGGCACATCGACAGATTTTTCACCTAGTCGGCTCGGGTTACTGGCCCAACGCTCTAAACCACTAGGCTACCTGCCGCCCCTATTCCAGGTACAGAGTAAAGTAGGGGAGGATGGTGTTGTGGAAATGAATCACTATACTTTATTAAAAATCAAAGTTCTTCCAGAGTTTTTGTAGAATCAAGATTTTGACTTTATTTCAATTCAACAAAGCCCGTGCTGGTCTGCAGAGTAGCCCCCTTTTCTCTCTCTCTCTCTTCCCTAGCTATATAGTCTCCTTCACACACACCCTAGCTTAAAATCCCTCCCTCTTCAGTTTCCCTCTCTTTATCGCTCCGCCTACTTCCTTTGTCTATGATGGCGGCTAAATTAGACTTTCATTCAGTTCAGAATCAATAGTAATACAATCATTCAATCCCTTATCTTGCAAAAACACTCATGTTTAGTTTAAACTCTGTTTAACCCCGGCTCTCCCGGGCTTGACCTGAAGACTTATTGTTGGACATGACAGGTCCATACTTAAATCTTTCAAACATACACAAACCCCACCCCATCATGCTGTAATCAATCAAGAATATAGCCAAGGAGAGACAAAGGTTTAGCCTGAACTCTGCTCAACCCTGGCTGCTCTTTCCACTTTGTTTGAGGAGAGAGGCAAAAGGCCACAGTCTGGTTTCAGTCTCTGATAAAGTAGGACAGCCATGGATTTAAGTAAGAGCGAGCAATTCGACCCTAGGTCAGATTCCCACTTCACCCACACACACACACAGTGAAATGACCCAATTAAGTTCTAGCAAAGAGGTGAAGAGAGTTTGAAGGCTCTTGGGGAACAGATACTAACATTAAAAGAGGAAATTCAACAATTGCAGGAGTGCTAAAGGAAGACTTGGCCCCCACCTGTGGGCTCTCTGTTCTACCCTCATGCTGAGTTGTGCAAGGCAGATCGGGTTTCAAGCATCTGGTCAGCACTGCCTGGCTTTGAGTCAACAGATTCTGACAGCGGTGACAAACGATGTCTTAGGCCAATCAGAACACAGGCTGTTAAAGGGAGTAAAGACAAACCCCCTTGACAGTAATCACACATAAATCAGCATCTCCAAAACGTGGATGAATGGTCAAAGACTTTGAAGCATCCACGAGACGTGGGTATGAAGACGTGGAACCATTTAAAGCGATTAAAAAAACTCTACAATCTACATCCATATGATGGATTACAGTTGTTAGGCTTTGTTTTGAACACCCGTGAACATGGTGTATTTGAAGAAAAGGTTTATAGCGCTGTGGGTGGTGAAGAGCAAGATGTGGCCGATGGATGGAGAGCCATACATGTTTTCCTTAAGGGTCTGACCAATGCCACCACCAATTGGGGAGAGATAACCAAATGTATCCAAAAACCGAAAGAACCGTTTGCTGAATTTGAAGAAAGGTTTAGAGCAGAGGTGGTTAGATACAGTGGGTTACCCAACATGGAAGATGAAAATGCACTCAAGTCATCCAAAAATGGGGCAATCACACATACATTGATGCAATCCATATATGATGATTTGCGCAAAACTTTTGTTTCCACAACTGCTGATTGGGAGAGACAAAACTATGGCGACATCATTGACATGCTGTCACGACTGGACAGAGACATCAATCAACATAATAAAACGGCTGTCATCAGAGTTGTGCAGGTTCCGAGTGAAACCAACAACATTACTCGTTCCGCAGAAGAGAAACCTGGTGTATGTCATTATTGCGGGAGTTCTGGTCACTGGCAAAAAGAATGTCGGAAAAGAAAACGTGTCCGTATGAGAAGTGGCCAGGAGAAGCAGGTTCCGTCTAAGGGAATATGGAAACAGGACAACATCCCCAACGACACAATGCTGATGCAGAAATGTAAGAAGCTCTCTACGGCTCAGCAGCAGAGTTTGCTGGATGCTGTGGATGGAAACTCACAGACCCCCTCTTAGGTCCCATCTCAGCTGTTGTACATACTAAAATTGGATGGAATATATGTGAACATGATGGTTAACAACTTTGCAGTAGATTTCATAGTAGATACAGGTGCTGAAGTCACTGTATTGCCCATATCTTATGCAAAATAAATGTCCTCAGTACACAGGCAAGAAGATGAGAGCAACAGGAGTGGGGGGTGAAGACAGATATGAAGCAGACCAAACCATTATCAATTTCTATTGGGCCAATGAAGATTGATGCAGGGGTGTGGATAGGCTCCTTTGAACAACCTATCTTAGGCCTTGATGTTATTATGCAACTTGACTCTACACTGAACATCTCTGAAGGAAAGGTGACTTGGCAAATTAGACAACTGCAGGAATCTACAGTTCAGAACCATGCTATTTGGACTATGAAGAAAAATTTGTGTGGAACTTTGGATATGGAACCAGTGTTCTTGACAGGTGTTGCCCCACCTTGCACAAAACAATATCCTGTTATCAAGAAAGCTATTGCCGCTACTAAAGTAGTGATTAAAGATCTATGGGACATTGGTATTGTTGAAAATACACATTCTGCCTCTAATAGCCCAGTATAGCCAGGGGGAAAAAATGGAATGGTGATTGGCGGGTGACAGTGGACTACAGGAAGATGTGCTGGTTGTTGTTGATCGTTTCTCACGATGGGTTGAAGCCTACCCTACTAAGAAAGGAACGCACAACACACAGCTAAAATTCTGATTCAAGAAATCATAGACAGACAAGTAAAAGAGGCGTGGGGAATAACTCCTGAGGGGGGACATGACATAGTGCCAGAACAGTAGATAATGGTAAAAAAATATGTAACAGAGACATTAGGGTCAAAATGGTAAGGTCCTTATCAAGTTTTACTCATAACAAGGTCAGCATTGATTATCATCTGGGGAGCCTCGACAACATCATGATGCTGACAAGACAGAGAAGAGTCTCTCCAGATCAGAACACCTCAAGAAACACCAGCAGAGATGTATAGGGAAGAAACCTCACCACTGCTGCTTTGACTGTGGGAAGAGATTTGCTAAACAGAAGGAAGTGATCATTCACCAGCGGATTCATACCGGAGAGAAACCTTACCATTGCTCTGTGTGGGAAGCGTTTTGCTGCACCTAAAACCTTAAATCTCAGAATTCATACAGGGGAGAAGCCTTACACCTGCTTTGATTGTGGGAAGAGCTTCAGTCAATCAGGAGACCTGACTAAACACCAATTATACACAGGAGAGAAGCCTTGTAACTGTCTATAAATAAATATAAACAGTTTTATAGATATATTTTAATAATACTAGGTGTGTATTCAACAGATCAATAAATGTAATTCATTATCTGCTCAACAACATCTGCTTATCACATTAGTTATGTTTTTTTAAAATCTATAATAATAATAATCTATTTTTTATAAGGATCGTAGGCGTCTTGTATAATTAGTTTGGTCCTAAAAGATGTTCACATATTTATTGTAAAACCCTTCACCAGGTTTTAGTGTAGCTGATGGGACATACAGAAGTACAGAAGCCATAGGCCTATTAGTGGTCAAATTATGTTGTTGCATTTATTTTAAAGGATTTTAATAGTGATATCTTTCAACTTTCCTCATTGTATGTTAAGAGTGCTCCAGAAAGATGTTCACACATTTTTATTGTGAATCGAACGATGTGTTTGTTGTTAGGAAGAGGCGTCACGGGGGCAGGAAGTGGCGCAGTGGTCTAAGGCACTGCATCTCAGTGCTTGAGGCGTCACTTGCTTGAGGCGACCCCCTGGTTCGATTCCAGGCTGTATCACAACCGGCCGTGATTGGGAGTCCCATAGGGCGGCGCACAATTAGGCCACAATTGGCCCAGCGTCATCCGGGTTTGGCAGGTGTAGGCCGTCATTGTAAATAAGAACTTTGTTCTTAACTGACTTGCCTAGTTAAATAAAGGTAAAATAAAAAAAATGGGGACAGGAAGCCAGCTCTGCCCATCAGTACATATAGGTCATGTCAGCCACAGACCTCACACTCTTCTGTTTTCTCACGGCTAGTAAGGTCTCCTCCAAACTTCTCTCTCTCTTCACTTTTTATTTTATTTTTTTATTTAACCTTTATTTAACCAGGTAAGCCAGTTGAGAACAGGTTCTCATTTACAACTGCGACCAGGCCAAGATAAAGCAAAGCAGTGCAATAAAAACAACACAGAGTTACATATGGGGTAAAAAACATAAAGTCAAAAATACAACAGAAAATATATATACAGTGTGTGCAAATGTAGCAAGTTATGGAGGTAAGGCAATAAATAGGCTATAGTGCAGAATAATTACAATAGTATTAACACTGGAATGCTAGATGTGCAAGAGATTATGTGCAAATAGAGATACTGGGGTGCAAAATAGCAAAATAAATAACAATATAGGGATGAGGTAGTTGGGTGGGCTAATTTCAGATGGGCTGTGTACAGGTGCAGTGATCGGTAAGGTGCTCTGACAACTGATGCTTAAAGTTATTGAGGGAGACAAGAGTCTCCAGCTTCAGAGATTTTTGCAATTCGTTCCAGTCATTGGCAGCAGAGAACTGGAAGGAATGGCGGCCAAAGGAGGTGTTGGCTTTGGGAATGACCAGTGAGATATACCTGCTGGAGCGCAGACTGCGGGTGGGTGCTGCTATGGTGACCAATGAGCTAAGATAAGGCGGGGATTTGCCTAGCAGTGATTTATAGATGGCCTGGAGCCAGTGGGTTTGACGACGAACATGTAGTGAGGACCAGCCAACAAGAGCGTACAGGTCACAGTGGTGGGTAGTGTATGGGGCTTTGGAGACAAAACGGATGGCACTGTGATAGACTACATCCAATTTGCTGAGTAGAGTGTTGGAGGCTATTTTGTAAATGACATCGCCGAAGTCAAGGATTGGTAGGATAGTCAGTTTTATGAGGGCATGTTTGGCAGCATGAGTGAAGGAGGCTTTGTTGCGAAATAGGAAGCCGATTCTAGATTTAACTTTGGATTGGAGATTCTTTATGTGAGTCTGGAAGTTGAGTTTACAGTCTAACCAGACACCTAGGTATTTGTAGTTGTCCACATACTCTAGGTCAGACCCGTCGAGAGTGGTGATTCTAGTCGGGTGGGCGGGTGCCAGCAGCGTTCGATTGAAAAGCATTCATTTAGTTTTACTAGTGTTTAAGAGCAGTTGGAGGCTACTGAAGGATTGTTGTATGGCATTGAAGCTCGTTTGGAGGTTTGTTAACACAGTGTCCAATGAAGGGCCAGATGTATGCAAAATGGTGTCGTCTGCGTAGAGGTGGATCTGAGAGTCACCAGCAGCAAGAGCGACATCATTGATATACACAGAGAAAAGTGTCGGCCCAAGAATTGAACCCTGTGGCACCCCCATAGAGACTGCCATAGGTCCAGACAACAGGCCCTCCGATTTGACACACTGAACTCTATCTGAGAAGTAGTTGGTGAACCAGGCGAGGCAGTCATTTGAGAAACCAAGGCTATTTAGTCTGCCAATAAGAATGCGGTGGTTGACAGAGTCGAAAGCCTTGGCCAGGTCGATGAAGACGGCTGCACAGTACTGTCTATTATCAATCGCGGTTATAATATCGTTTAGGACCTTGAGCGTGGCTGAAGTGCACCCGTGACCAGCTCGGAAACCGGATTGCATAGCGGAGAAGGTACGGTGGTATTCGAAATGGTCGGTGATCTGTTTGTTAACTTGGCTTTCAAATACTTTCGAAAGACAGGGCAGGATGGATATAGGTCTGTAGCAGTTTGGATCTAGAGTGTCACCCCCTTTGAAGAGGGGGATGACCGCGGCAGCTTTCCAATCTCTGGGGATCTCAGACGTTATGAAAGAGAGGTTGAACAGACTAGTAATAGGGGTTGCGACAATTTCGGCGGCTAGTTTTAGAAAGAAAGGGTCCAGATTGTCTAGCCCAGCTGATTTGTAGGGGTCCAGATTTTGCAGCGCTTTCAAAACATCAGCTGTCTGAATTTGTGTGAAGGAGAAGCGGGGGGGGCATGGGCAAGTTGCAGCAGAGGGTGCAGAGTTGGTGGCCGGGTTAGTGGTAGCCAGATGGAAAGCATGGCCAGCTGTAGCAAAATGCTTGTTGAAATTCTCGATTATTGTAGATTTATCGGTGGTGATAGTGTTTCCTAGCCTCAGTGCAGTGGGCAGCTGGGAGGAAGTGCTCTTATTCTCCATGGACTTTACAGTGTCCCAAAACTTTTTGGAGTTAGTGCTACAGGATGCAAATTTCTGAAATACACTTGATAATATCTACTTTTTATTGGTGATTTGTTACATGGAACGAATGCTTGCATGTAAATGTCATTGTAAAACATACATCTGGAATGTGGTTTCATGTTTCTTGTTTTGTTTTACATTGCTGATTGCATATTCATTAGTTGTATTATGTAGAAGAGACCAGGATTTGATATGAATTAATGTATCCATGTGAATCTTATTGTAAAACGTTTTGTTTTGCATTGTTACTATTGTTATGAGTGGAGATCCCACCTACTGCTACTTTGTAGTTGATTGATGGATTACCTGCCAATCAGATGAGAGCAAAAACTCAACACTATATTTGTTTTGTTCTAGCATGTAATAAGAACATTTAATATATATATTTTTTATGTTAATGACCTGATACTGAGTTGCAGTAGTCCAGACGGGAGATGAGAAACGCCTGGATTAGGATCTGTTCTGCTTCCTGTGTGAAGTAGGATCAAACTTTACGGATGTAGTAGAGCATGAACCTGCAGGAGCGAGTCCCTGTTTCATTTTGTTTGTACTTTTTACTCCCCAATGACCACACTGCTAACATTATGCCTGACCCTAACCTTAAAATCTAAAAGCACATTTCTGTTTACATGAATTTCTACGATGTATATTTTTGAATTTGTGGTTGTGGTAATGACTGCCTTCCATTTTTTAAGACATTTATTTTCCTTGCCATTACATATTAGAAGGCAATCGCTGGCAATTAATTATTGGGTTAACTTACAGGAACATGGGGTGTGTCACCCCACAAAAAGGGTGCTACAGAAAAGTTGGGAGCATGAACATGGACAGAATAAAACCTTTGGATGGGTGGGTGATAACCAGGCGAGGCAGATGGGATTGTATGGCAGGGACTTTAGCCCCACCGTACCTATCCCTGTGAGTCCACCATGGCTATTCCCACCTCCAGTAGTTGATTTACAAGTGTTAGAGAGAGTACAGAAAGACAGAGAGGGGGTTGATCCATGCTAGTTCTTTAAAAAGACACCTGAAACGGTAAATCTGTATTGTTTGGACATACAGTGGGGAGAACAAGTATTTGATACACTGCCGATTTTGCAGGTTTTCCTACTTACAAAGCATGTAGAGGTCTGTAATTTTTATCATAGGTACACTTCAACTGTGAGAGACGGAATCTAAAACAAAAATCCAGAAAATCACATTGTAGGATTTTAAAGTAATTAATTTGCTTTTTATTGCATGACATAAGTATTTGATACATCAGAAAAGCAGAACTTAATATTTGTTACAGAAACGTTTGTTTGCAATTACAGAGATCATACGTTTCCTGTAGGTCTTGACCAGGTTTGCACACACTGCAGCAGGGATTTTGGCCCACTCCTCCATACAGACCTTCTCCAGATCCTTCAGGTTTTGGGGCTGTCGCTGGGCAATACGGACTTTCAGCTCCCTCCAAAGATGTTCTATTGGGTTCAGGTCTGGAGACTGGCTAGGCCACTCCAGGACCTTGAGATGCTTCTTACGGAGCCACTCCTTAGTTGCCCTGGCTGTGTGTTTCAGGTCGTTGTCATGCTGGAAGACCCAGCCACGACCCATCTTCAATGCTCTTACTGAGGGAAGGAGGTTGTTGGCCAAGATCTCGCGATACATGGCCCCTTCCATCCTCCCCTCAATACCGTACAGTCGTCCTGTCCCCTTTGCAGAAAAGCATCCCCAAAGAATGATTTTTCCACCTTCATGCTTCACGGTTGGGATGGTGTTCTTGGGGTTGTACTCATCCTTCTTCTTCCTCCAAACACGGCGAGTGGAATTTAGACCAAAAAGCTCTATTTTTGCCTCATCAGACCACATGACCTTCTCCCATTCCTCCTCTGGATCATCCAGATGGTCATTGGCAAACTTCAGACGGGCCTGGACATGCGCTGGCTTGAGCAGGGGGACCTTGCGTGCGCTGCAGGATTTTAATCCATGACGGCGTAGTGTGTTACTAATGGTTTTCTTTGAGACTGTGGTCCCAGCTCTCTTCAGGTCATTGACCAGATCCCTCACCTTCCTCATGATCATTGATGCCCCACGAGGTGAGATCTTGCATGGAGCCCCAGACCGAGAGTGATTGACCGTCATCTTGAACTTCTTCCATTTTCTAATAATTGCGCCAACAGTTGTTGCCTTCTCACCAAGCTGCTTGCCTATTGTCCTGTAGGCCATCCCAGCCTTGTGCAGGTCTACAATTTTAACCCTGATGTCCTTAAACAGCGCTCTGGTCTTGGCCATTGTGGAGAGGTTGGAGTCTGTTTGATTGAGTGTGTGGACAGGTGTCTTTTTATACAGGTAACGAGTTCAAACAGGTGCAGTTAATACAGGTAATGAGTGGAGAACAGGAGGGCTTCTTAAAGAAAAACTAACAGGTCTGTGAGAGCCGGAATTCTTACTGGTTGGTAGGTGATCAAATACTTATGTCATGCAATAAAATGCAAATTAATTACTTAAAAATCATACAATGTGATTTTCTGGATTTTTGTTTTAGATTCCGTCTCTCACAGTTGAAGTGTACCTATGATAAAAATTGCAGACCTCTACATGCTTTGTAAGTAGGAAAACCTGCAAAATCGGCAGTGTATCAAATACTTGTTCCCCCCACTGTATATATATATTTTGTGTGACCTCTTCATCAGAAGTTTCCCAAGAAAGAACTATCCGAACGGGAAGGATATTTTTTGGGAAAGCATGAAGGGTTTCTCAGTTCCCAGTCACCTGATCAGCTATGCTGGTCTTCTGTCAGACACACATACGCAACGAGACCTACAAATCACCTCTCTACATGGTTGCTGTTGTTGGTAAGTGGGTTAGGTTTTAGTTTAGTGTATGGATCCTGTTTGATCCACTCTATGCATCACTTACCTTGCCAAGGTCTCATTCAAAGTGTCAAGTTTTTATTTATTTGTGTTTACATAACTTAATGTATGTGTGTGTTTATCTAAGTGTATTGTCTGCATGCATGTACCCTGTGTGTGTTTGTGAGTCTCAGGAGAACAATAGTCTGCTCACCGCTCCGCAGTGTCTCCCCTCCCTTCTCCGCAGGATATAAGATCCATAACCTCACCCTGACGCCGGCACATGAGAGGCTGTCTGTGGGGGAGAGACTGGTGCTCAACTGCACTGTCAACACAAAGCTCAACGTTGCCATTGACTTCACCTGGACACACCCTCTCAGCCTGGTCAGTACCCTGCATTGCCCACCCTTATAGACCGACTGTGATCACTAAATCAACATGAAATCACTGACTTAGGCTTTATTGACAGACATGTTACTCATCACACTGCTTTCAGGAACTTTTTTTAAAAACACAACTTCAGTTCAAGACTGCCCTTATATAGTTCATGGTATCATCTTCTCATGTACGCTTAGGGGAGACTGGGGTAGGTTGCGACAAATGGGTTAAGTTGAGCCACCCTTGTTTTTAGGAAACAAACACAAAATTAATAATTTGATCAAATATTTAAATAGAGGTCATCATTTCATGGAGTCTGTGAAGGAAGAAACCACATGGAAAAAATGGTAAGCAAGTTAGATAAAAAAAATTAAAGATTTTCACCAAGACAAATACATTTATTGTGTTAGAGGTTTCATGATGCTTGTATCTAAACCAATGTAGATAATTGTAAGATTGTTCTATACAACAGTTGGGGTCTCTATAAGCTTCAATATGAGGTCCTAAACCTAGCATGAAAGTGCATCCTTGTAGCTGTGTGGGCTAATATAGTCAAAATGTTTGCCTTGGGGTAAGTTCAGCCAATGGTTGAGCCAATGGCAAGTTGAGCAAATTGAGGTGTTTTCTTCCCAGAAGTAATGCAAGGCATTAGTGCTGGGATATGAGGTAACAACAGGGCTTGGCCTATGTTAAAAGTGTTTTAAAAAGTACAAACTGTTTGTTTGGTGTTACGCCTGTGTTCAAATATGGTAAAAATGATTAAAAGACAAAAAAGCGATTGTGATTATGAAATGTGTAGGCGGCTTAACTTACCCCATACCCGGACAAGCTATATTTTCAAAACTGTAATGTTTACATGACTTCATACTATTTCCAGGGATACACAACATCCTGAAATATATGTAGATATCTTTGTTAGAAAGAATACTATATTTCCCTTGACAGAGTGAAGCTGAATGTAGAAAATTGCTCAACTTACCCACTCTCCCCTATACCAGTCTTTAGGTTGATTTATGGAGCTCTTATCCCCTCGCTCTCCCTTTTGCCCCTCTTGCAGGCCCCAGTGAATGGCTCTGTGCGGGCCTACACCACGTCACACAAGAAGAAGCTGTGGAACCATCTAGAGCTTTCCAATAAACTAATAGTGGAGAATGTGACTGTCAACTACACAGGAGAATACAAATGCACAGCCTCCAGTGGACAAATGGTCAAAAGTGCATCTACATCTCTCATGGTCTATGGTAGGTACATCAGGTTCTTAGTGATTTAAGCCACATCAGTTGTCCAAGGTACATAGTCCAGAGGTTTTCCAGAGTACACTTTTTTTGCGGATATCCTCTTGTTAGTTTAGTTTGAATATTTCCCCTGGTCTGTTTTTTTGGCACAATAATCCATTATGTTATTTTGTGACATTGAATTGTTCTGATGACGTTTGTGTTGTTTTTGTTGTCATTAGAAAAGCCTTTTATTGTTTTCGATGACCACAAGTGGGTTAAGGTTCTGGGGGTGAACGTTAGCCAGACCACTAAGATACCAGTCAAGTTCGACGCCTACCCAGAACCTACAGTCAGATGGTACTTTGATCATGTACAGTAATGATATATATACTTGCAGTAGTTTGTATTGTATTCTAAGTAATGTAAATGTAACCTGTCCTTATTTCTGCAGGTACAAGAATGGCCAGCCTATCAGTAAGGATGACTATCGATTTAAACCTGCCAGGGACTCTCACAATGCTTGAAATTACTGAGAACGATGCCTGGAATTACACCGTGGTCTTGACCAATAAGATAAGAAAAGAAGAGAAGAGTCGCTCTGTCCAGGTCTTGGTCAATGGTATGTACCTCCTCCCCTCCTCTCTACCATTCCTCTCTCACTACTCTCTCCAGTTCTCTTCCTCTCCCCTTTGTCCTATAATTTCCCCCTCTCTTTCTCCTTTATACTGTACCTCTGTCTTAGACTTAAATTGTGATGTGACCATTGCCTCGTTCATACTGCTCTTAGCCCAGGGCCATGTGGAGTTTGCACCTGTCAAGTCTTGGTTCATGTCTCCTCATTCCGTCCCCATATCATTGAGAAGGGGGTTGCCATGGACATGGATGTCCACATGTATGCCAGCAGCCCCACCCTTAGGTGCACCGCCCGTGGAATCCCCACCCCCCCACACATCCAATGGCAGTGGATGTCCAGAGAGGACTGCCCAATCATCTTCCAGTAAGTCTCACATTCACTGTGTGTGTGTGTGTGTGTTCGTGCGCGTGTGTGTAACCTCACCCTGATGGTCCTCAGATGGTCATTGTCAACAGGTTGTTGATTCTGTGGAGGAAAAACAGCATTCTAGATGTTGATGAAAGCATTAACAGAGACAATGAGTGTGCCCTCTGACCTGCATCAGATAAGTGGATGTGCTTCATACTTCTCACAGTAAGTTGTGTGCATAGTTTAACAACACCAGGGTGAGTTAGACTGAGAAAAACATGAAGACCAAGCTTATCTTTGTGTGTTTGTATGATGTTGTATGTGTTTTCCATATGATCCCAGTATTCTCTATGGAGAATCTTATGCTTAGCCTTGTATTCAAGAGAACTTTGATGATTGAGTCTCTTAGGAAGATTGTGATTGGGTAGAGCTGGGGCTTCAGAATGGGTTGTGATTAGTGAATGGGCCCCTCAGGTATGCAGTAATGTGAGGATTGTTGATGGAGTGTATGGTCCAGTCCACAGCACATACCATCAGTAAGGCCTTATCTTCAGCCTGCACATCCAAGCACTTCCTCAGTCCTGGTCGGGTTTTCCTGTTGTTCCCATTGCAATACTCTGTCTAAAGGCTTCTTCCTGTGAAACCCCATCTCTACCTCCTCATCTTCCCTCAATCCTTACCTACCACCATCACTCCAATCATCTCTAGCTCCCCGTTTTACATTCTCTCTCTCGCTCTCTCTCGTGGTGTGTGTTTGTTTGACGGTCCTACCCACTCCAGTCTGTAAATAAATGACATAACCTCTCCTGAAATAACCATCTCCCAGCTGTGAACAGGGACCAATAAACCCATAGACCTACATATTGTATTTATAAAGATCATAGTTGTCTTTTTACATTTGTGTGTGCATGTTTATTTGTGTATGTACGGTGCTGTGCTTATATTGATATTCTGTGTCTGATTATAGCAGTGTGTCAGTTGAGTGAGCTTGGTTTTGTCCTACAGGTCAGGAGTGGTGAACTCTGGGGTCAAGCTGGAGGGCTGTACCAAATAGAGGGACATCAGCAATACCACAGAGCAGGAGAATCCTATCCATCGAATTAGCACTAACACAGATCACTTACACAAGGTCAAGACCATTCCTTCCTCTATAAGTGATCGCAGTCATTTATGATATCAATGAATCAGTAAAATAACTGTAAAGCTCATGTTTGTCTGCAGACTGTGAGTTCTCTAAAGATCCAGAAAGCCAAGGTCCACGCTCTCTACAGATGCTTGACTTCTAACAAAGCGGGACAAGATTCACGAAACATCCTTTTCCATGTGACACGTAAGCTTCTTTTAATGTATATTCTGTGCTTTTTGTTTGTGTTCATTGGTGCACTAGAGGGAACAAGGTACCATTTGGGACGCAGCCAAGATCATCTTCTATTCAGGTCTGGTTGTAGTCTTCTTGGTTCTGGGTTTGTGGACTGTGCTATAGAGCACAGAGGGGTCCTCCTCAGCTTCTTGTGCCGGAGGTCTGTTATGAAAGGAGACGCAACATGTCATCATCAATCTTCAGTTCTAGGTTCTCATTTTATGTAATTATGTAGATGTTAATATGTTTAAACCAAACAACTGCTGGTCTGCATACAAGTAATTTATGCATTCCTACCTGTCAAGCAAAAGTACAATCTAATTAAATAATTATCTTAGATGTTGTAATGGCTGGACTTGCTCACCGGATGGAAGCACTGGGGGGGTTGAATTTCACAGCATCGTACTGGACATCCTCTTTCTGGGGTTGAGGCAGTTGGACAGTGGAGTACAGAGGCACTTCCTGGTTATTGGAGCAATAGAGGTGGACATTGGCATAGTGAACATCACCCTGCTCGTCTGTGCTGCAGTGAGGCCATTGTCATACACTGGACTGAGTCTCCCTGGAGAGGAGAAACGAAAGACAATAGAAGCATACCTTGGGACTATTCCATTGGTTCCATTGTGCCAGGCAAGATTAATCGAACACTGATGAAGATCCGAAAGAAAAAAATACTTTTTGACCTGATGTCACGGATTCTGCCGAGGCTGCTCCTCCTCCTTGCTCGGGCAGGCTTCGGCGTTCGTCGTCCCCGGAGTACTAGCTGCTGCCGATCGATGTTATCGGTGTCTGTCTAGTCTTGTCTGTATTGTTTACACCTGTTTCACATTATGTTTGATTGTTGCCCTATAATTACCCCTGTCTCTCATCGGGATCTTGTGTGTGATTGTTTCCCTTCACGTATGTCGTTTGTGAGCGGGTATTTTCCTCCCTGTGTGGAGTTATTCTGTGTTCATCTTTTCAATATCGGATTAAAGTACGTTTCCGAGAGTTCCGTGTCCTGCGCCTGACTTCTTCAACCGCATCTCTCTGACAGCCGTGACAGAATCACACACCACAACATGGAGTCAGCAGGAACGACGGCACCGACCGGATCACTCGAGGAGCGCGTCCTACAACAGGCAGCTATTCTTCAAGATCTTGGTGCCGCCATGGATAGGGTGATGAACACCTTGGGACGATGGGAGAGAGGAGGTTTGCCCACACCTCCTCCAACGATACCACCACCCTCGGCCACTCCTATCGTCTCACATCAGGAGTCCAGTGGGATTCGGCTCTCGCTCCCGAGGGCTTATGATGGCACCACAGCCGGGTGTCAGGGTATCCTGCTCCAAGCAGTGGCGGCTGGTGAAAAATATTCTCGGTGGGGCTGTGCCATACTTTTTTTTTCCTGTAACCATCGCAATATATTTTAACACAAACTGCAGGACAGCAGTGCTCAGTGAAACATTCAGTAATTATTTAATGCCAATATTAAAAAGTTGAGGCATTCTTACACAAAAACATATTACACAAACCCAAGCCTTTCATTTGCATTTAAAGTGAACTTTTCACCATTGGTAGTAAACAGGCAACGCAACAGGCATGCTGTCAGAACAGAGTGGAAAGTGGACAATAACATGAAATTATTATAAAGTTTATAGGAAATCTTACACTGTATAAAAGGATGTATAATATAGAAATGGATATCAAGTGGATGAACTCAAACCTTTGACTGGAAGAATAGCATACAGTATTTTATGATCATACTAAATGTGACTAATTGTTAATGTGCTCCAGAACTGCAACAATTAATTGATACAAAACAACATATATACAGTAATATTAGCAAAGACACTATTAAGACTTTCTAGAGTACCATATATAACTGGATTTTTTATGCTAAGGTCAACTATATACAAAGAAACATGCGGCCAGAGCTACTCTGTGTGTGTGTGTCTGTCATCTTATTTGTACAGGAATTTTATATATATATATAGACAGACAGACAGACAGACAGACAGACAGACAGATAGTGTGTATATACACACAAACTATGTCTAGTAACTGCTTTTAACCTGTGATGTACATAATTAACTGATGTTATTACGTTTTAAAGCCTTTTTCTATTACATTTGTGAGAGGGATGCAACATAATTTTGTTCTGCTGTGCACTTAGCAATAAAGTTAATCTTCAATAACAACTAGGCCTCTTCTAGAAATTGACCTGGTGGACACCTGAATAATTATTACAAACTGTGTAGTACTTTCCTGCATTATTATCAACGTCTGATTGTGTCTTCTCTTTCCTTTTAAAATACTAAAACAAATATAATTGTGACGGCTCTATGATAATCACTCACTTTGATGACCAGACACATTTAGGCTTTTAAACTGTTGTAAGTGAACTATTCATCTTTCTAACAACATCTTTATCAGCCAATAGTAAATATAGTTATTTACCTGATTGTTAGCATGCTGTCTGTGAACCTCTGGACAAGTGCTTTAATGAAGACAGGGTCGATGTTCCTCTTCTGCAGCTGGCTGAAAAGCATGTCCACATTTGGCATGATCTTGTGGAACAGTGCCAGGAAAAAACAGAAAGCCTCGTCTTCGAGCATCCTCACAAAGCCCCCCGCCTCTCTGACAGTCGGGGCATCAAAGTTCCCAGAGTCTCTGATGGTCTGGAAACACGTTAGTGGGTGGAAACGTCAGTCGTCTCGTCACCTTGAATGGCGATAAAATCAGCACTCTTTACTTCCTCCAGGATGTAATCCTTAAGCACTGACAGCATACATTCCAACAGCTCGTTCTGTATCGTCTTTGACGTGCCCTTAAAAACGGTAGCTGTCTTCAGGTGCTCCTCCAGCACACTGTCGAGGGAGGCAACAAAATCCACTAAGCCCCGGAAAATGCCGGGGTTGTCCGAGGAGTCAGTCTCCTCGTGCCCACGCAAGGCCAACTCAAAAGCCCCACAGAACTTCACACAATCGATAATTTTGGATAGAATGTGCCTGTTTTTATCCACCTCTTCATTGTGTTTCCTCACCGCAATCCTGTGGCCGTCATCCAGCTGCGTAGCAATGTTCACCCTTCCTAATACAGCTAGCTTTACAGAGTTGTCCATGTGTGCCCTGGTGTTCTCATGTTTCTTTACCTTCTCTGACAGGTGCTTCATATCCCTCACTCCGGTACCTGTCCATGCTGAATCTGACCCCGTCGTTTTAAAAAGCAAGCACGGAAAGCAAAATAAAGCATTAGCATCAGTGCACCCAGCTAGCCAAGCCTTCCTGGTGTACCAGCTACGGGAGAAGCCGCGCATATACTGCTTCCCTTTCTCGCTAGCCTGCTGTCTGATTGAGAGGTCAGGTTGATCTGGGCCCAGCTCTTTCACCCGAACTTTCTCTGACAAAGTTCTCCTCTCAAACGGATCTTGGAGGAGAGATTTCACCGAGTTAGGGTTGGGTCTTGGAGGAGTAACGTTTGCGCTCGCCATTGTCGTCTAGTAAAAATGGCGCCACTGGAGCCCGGTCCTTATTTTATCAGGGGCGAGCTTGGGGCGATAAAATAATCGCCCTCCTTGGATTCGAATTAAAATCGCTGATTAGCTACATTTTATGTCATACATTCATATCTTAAATTAGCAATTGGCTTAACTGCTACGTAGACCCGCCTCCTCGGGGCACTTTCTGTATCGCCCAGAGCTGACGAGGCGTTTGACAGGCAGAGGAAAGGTTGCGATTGCGAATATGATTTTCTATCATATCTTACACATATTACTGTGTGCATTCCATATTTCAAACACACAAATATTGACATACTGATGTTTTTATTATTATTATTATTATTATTTTTATTTATTTTTTATTTTATTTTTTTAAATAATTTTATTTAAGGGGGCGGCGCACTAGCGCCCTCTATCGGCCAGCCGCCACTGGCTCCAAGTGGAACTTTACCTGGCAACCATTCACCCGGCACCCTCGGGATACGAGAGCGTGTCCGCCCTCATCTCCTGTCTGTCCGGCAAGGCACTGGAGTGGGCCAACGCCGAGTGGGGAGGAATACACGCCGCTACTGTGAACTATGCGGAGTTCACCCGCCGCTTCAGGGTGGTGTTCGATCATCCCCCGGAGGGGAAGGCGGCGGGTGAGCGTCTGTTCCACCTCAGACAGGGGAGGAGGAGCGCGCAGGAATTCGCACTGGACTTCCGGACTCTGGCTGCCAATTCGGGATGGAATGAGAGGGCCCTCATCGACCACTACCGGTGTAGCTTAAGAGAGGACGTTCTTCGAGAGTTGGCCTGCAGGGACACCAACCTAAGCTTCGATCAGCTGGTGGACATGTCGATTCGCCTGGATACCCTGTTGGCTACCCGCGGACGTCCGGAGCTGGGGCCGTCCATTCCATCCCCCAGCACTTCCGAGCCGAGCCCTATGGAGGCACGTTTCCGAGAGTTCCGTGTCCTGCGCCTGACTTCTTCAACTGCATCTCACTGACAGCCGTGACACCTGAACTCACCTGTCCATTCCCTGCTGTGTCCCTTATGTCAGATTTGGAGGCTTTCTTCATGTTTAAAAAAATAAATAAAAATAATGAATCATTGAATAACAATCAAGTTAGTAACAAATCAAAATGCTAAAGTGAAAGATAAGTCTTAGAAAGATGCTCACCTGAACCACATGAAGCCAGAGAGACAGAGGATGAGAACCACAACTACAATTCCTAAAGCTGCATTCTTCTGTACTTCTGTATGTCCCATCAGCTTCATTAAAACCTGGTAAAGGGTTTTACAATAAATATGTCTAGATCTTTTTGGAGCAAATGTATTCTAGAAGAGGCCTCTGGTCCATATAAAAAACAACATAAATGAAGTGAGAAGCAGATGTTGTTGAGCAGATAATGGATTAAATTGTTTGATCAATTGAATACATGAATACACACCTAGTATTGTTGAAACATTATTCTACATTATAATAACATAATAATAATAACATTATACAATTATTTAATGGATAATAGGGGTTAATTAAATAAGGTACAGCCCTGAATACCCCCACCCACATCAACATCCTCCTCTACACACAAATCCTTCACTATGACATTTTCCATGATGACATTTGGCCATTTGGACGACATGTTTGTGCTTTCTGGTATTTTTTCAGCGACCCTGAATGAGCAAAGCTCTTTCCACAAAGACAGAAGTAAGGTTTCTCTCCAGCGTGTGAGGAGGAATTGAGTTTAATAAGCATACTGAGTAGAACATCGTTAGATTCAGTCGCAAATGAATATATTTTTTAAGAGAAACGAGGCTGGCTGATAGACTTTAGTTCCTCGATCCCTGTTGCTGTCCAATACTCCATTACAGTAGGTGGCCTCATGCACCATAACGTTGGATGCCAACCGCCGCTAAACCCCACAGAATAAGTTATATTTAAATTGTTAGAGTGGCCACTTGAAGTACCTGGTCATACAATGGATAATCTGACTTTCAAATCAGTGGATGTCAAGAAGTGCACACTTTGGGAGGAAGGAGAGATCATTAAGTACTAGACACAGATTCCTACGCATTATATAGTATACAATACTTTGCTGAGGGAAAAAAAATCCCAACCAGTTTTACCGTCATGTTTTTTTTGGTCTAGCCATTTAAACCGAGCACAGGATTGTGGAGGAGCAAAAATGATGAAAACTAGGCCTAAACATTTTATACAGCACAGCAGACCTATACTGTTAAAAGGAAACCAGACTTACCGGGTCCATCATGGAAGCTATTGTTTATTACTAAGACAAGAAATGTCTAGGCTACAGTACGTTTACTTTGTTGTCACAGCGTTCAGATAAGGATTAGGGGGTTGCCGGGAGAGAATTCCAGTCTCAAGGCTGCACCTGATGCACCCATAGACCAGAGCAATCAAACATCTATTTAAATATCAAAACTCAATTACGTTATGATAACATAACGTCTCACATCTCATGTAGGCTAATCTTACTTCAGAAAGTTCCTGGATAAGATTTTACCTGATATATAAAAGTCGAGTAAAGTCAACAAAACCCCTTTCACTAAGAATACTATTGTCTGCTATCGTCTACTTTTACCTGACAGCAACTTGGAACAGAGTTCTATATTAGTCCAGATGTTCTCAAGGCTATTGTTGCATCTCCCTCCCTGCAGCCTTAGAAACATAAAGATAGACAACAAACACACTTTATAACTGGTGAAAAACTACACCTGATACTTCAATTAAGCAGGAAAAAGCACTTATTATAACAGATGTGTAGCACTGTAAGACACGTGTTTCTCTGTTGATTGTTTTAAACCTGTTTTATTCTCAGGACCATGACTATAACATTGAGTGTTGGGACACAGGGCAACAACATATCCTGGTCTCGTCTACATAATACAACTAAACATTAAAAAAATACATATTTAAAAAAATGAATATGCAATCAGCAATGAAAAACAAAACAAGAAAATAAGAAAACATGAAACCACATAGCAGATGTGTGTTTTACAATTACGTTTAAAAGTAAGGATTCGTTCCGCATAACAAATCACCAATAAAAAGTAGAATGGTAAGGTATAAGATATTATCAAGTGTATTTCCAGAGTGAAGAGAGAGAAGTTCGGTAGGAGACCTTACTGGCTGTGAGAAAACAGAAGAATGTGAGGTCTGTGGCTGACATGACCTATATGTACTGATGGGCAGAGCTGGCTTCCTACCCCCATGATGCCTCTTCCTAACAGCCAACACATCATTCGATTCACAATAAAAATGTGTGAACATCTTTTTTGAGAACACTTAATATACAATAAGGAAAGCTGAAAGATATCCCTATTAAAATAAGTTAAAATAAATGCAACATCATTTGACCACACTAATAGTCCTATGGCTTCTGTATTTCTGTATGTCCCATCAGCTACACTAAAACCTGGTGAAGGGTTTTACAATAAATATGGGAACATCTTTTAGGACCAAACTAATTACACAAGAGGCCTATGCTCCTTATAAAAAATAGATTACAATTATAGATTTTAAAAACATATAATTAATGTGATAAGCAGACTTTGTTAAGCAGATAATGGATTTCATTTATTGATCTATTGAATATTATGCTACACATCTTACCATGGTAATCAGACTTAGTTAGAGAATGGGAGATGGATGACTCTTTACAATATGTTTTCTATTGAAACTTTATTTAGGGATATGGAACCGGTGTTTGTGCTTTCTGGTGTTTTTTCAGTGACCCTGAATGAGCAAAGCTCTTTCCACATAGACAGGAGTAAGGTTTCTCTCCAGTGTGTATGAACCGGTGTGTAGTCAGGTTGAAATCTATCCACACTAATCACAGCTATAAGGTTCCTCTCCTGTGTGTATGCGCTGGTGTCTAGTCAGATTTCCTGACGCCATGAAGCTCTTCCCACACTGATCACAGCTATAAGGCTTCTCTCCTGTGTGTATTCGCTGGTGTGTAATCAGGGCTCCTGAGTGATAGAAACTCTTCCCACACTGATCACAGCTATAAGGCTTCTCTCCTGTGTGTATTCGCTGGTGTGTAGTCAGGTGTCCTGATCGATTGAAGCTCTTCCCACACTGATTACAGCTATAAGGCTTCTCTCCTGTGTGTATTCGCTGGTGTGTGGTCAGGTATCCGAATAGAGCAAAGCTCTTCCCACACTGATCACAGCTATAAGGCTTCTCTCCTGTGTGTATTCGCTGGTGTGTAGTCAGGTTTCCGGATTGAGCAAAGCTCTTCCCACACTGATCACAGCTATAAGGCTTCTCTCCTGTGTGTATGCGTTGGTGTGCAGTCAGGGTGGAATCTTGAGCAAAACTCTTCCCACACTGATTACAGCTATAAGGCTTCTCTCCTGTGTGTATGCGGTGGTGTGCAGTCAGGGTGAAATTGTGAGCAAAACTCTTCCCACACTGATCACAGCTATAAGGCTTCTCTCCTGTGTGTATTCGCTGGTGTGTAATCAGGGCTCCTGAATGATTGAAGCTCTTCCCACACTGATCACAGCAATAAGGCTTCTCACCTGTGTGTATGCGTTGGTGTGTAGTCAGTTGTCCTGAATGATTGAAGCTCTTCCCACACTGATCACAGCTATAAGGCTTCTCTCCTGTATGTATGCGTTGGTGTGCAGTCAAGGTGGAATCTTGAGCAAAACTCTTCCCACACTGATCACAGCTATAAGGCTTCTCTCCTGTGTGTAAGCGCTGGTGTCTAGTCAGGGTTCCTGATTGATTGAAGCTCTTCCCACATTGATCACAGCTATAAGGCTTCTCTACTGTGTGTATGCGTTGGTGTTCAGTCAGGGTGGAATCTCGAGCAAAACTCTTCCCACACTGATCACAGCTATAAGGCTTCTCTCCTGTGTGTAAGCGCTGGTGTCTAGTCAGGTTTCCGGATAGAGCAAAGCTCTTCCCACACTGATCACAACTATAAGGCTTCTCTCCTGTGTGAATGTGTTGGTGTTTAGTCAGGGTTCCTGATCGATTGAAGCTCTTCCCACACTGATCACAGCTATAAGGCTTCTCTCCTGTGTGTATGCGTTGGTGTGCAGTCAGGGTGGAATCTTGAGCAAAACTCTTCCCACACTGATCACAGCTATAAGGCTTCTCTCCTATGTGTATCCGTTGGTGTTTAGTCAGGGTTCCTGATCGATTGAAGCTCTTCCCACACTGATCACAGCTATAAGGCTTCTCTCCTGTGTGTATGCGTTGGTGTGCAGTCAGGGTGGAATCTAGAGCAAAACTCTTCCCACACTGATCACAACTATAAGGCTTCACTCCTGTGTGAATGTGTTGGTGTTTAGTCAGGGTTCCTGAACGATTGAAGCTCTTCCCACACTGATCACAGCTATAAGGCTTCTCTCCTGTGTGTATCCGTTGGTGTTTAGTCAGGGTTCCTGATTGATTGAAGCTCTTCCCACACTGATCACAGCTATAAGGCTTCTCTCCTGTGTGTATGCGTTGGTGTGCCGTTAGGGTGGAATCTAGAGCAAAACTCTTTCCACACTGATCACAGCTATAAGGCTTCTCTCCTGTGTGAATGTGTTGGTGTTTAGTCAGGGTTCCTGATCGATTGAAGCTCTTTCCACACTGATCACAGCTATAAGGCTTCTCTCCTGTGTGTATCCGTTGGTGTTTAGTCAGGGTTCCTGATTTATTGAAGCTCTTCCCACACTGATCACAACTATAAGGCTTCTCTCCTGTGTGAATGCGTTGGTGTGCAGTTAGGGTTACTGATTGATAGACGCATTTCCCACAATCAAAGCTGGGGTAAGGCCTCTCCCCTGTATGAATTCTCTGATGACATTTTAAGGTTTTAGATGCAGTGAAACTATTCCCACACTGAGAGCAGTGGTATGGTTTCTCTCCGGTGTGAATCCGCTGGTGAATTATCAATTCCCTCTGTTTAGCAAAACCCTTCCCACAGTCAGAGCAGCAATGATGAAGTTTCTTCTCTATACCTCTCTGCTGGTGTTTCTTGAGGTGTTCTGATCCGGATAGACTTTTCTCTGTCTTGTCAGCATCATGATGTTGTTGAGGCTCCCCAGATGATAAGCCCCTCCCACTGAGAGAGCAACGATTAGGGCTGTCCCCTGTGAAATAAAGACATTGAATTGTTAGGTTTTGCAAACATGGGCCCATAAACAGACGGGTCGTTCCACGAAATGAATGTCTTTTATGTCCCTTTTATATTTGTTCAGAAGAAATTGTGCACCAATATAACATTTTCAATCTCAGTTATATTAAGTAAAGTGCCCATTAAAACAGAACACATGGAGAATTAGATTAATCAGATTTTTTTTCAAAGGTTTTTTTGGACCAAGTTACACTTCTCAAATTTAAGTGGAATGACAAGATATTTTAATCAGTATATAATTAGTCAATTAATTGTTACAGAAGCAGACTGTAGTCTAATCCACACACCATGCTTCTTACTTAATGAAATCAAATCTCCATGTTCCTCTTCTCCTCTCTCAGTTCTACTCTGCCCCTGTGTTTTCCTGCCGTCGACCAGACCCAGCAGTAAAGTACCGGGAGGCGGTCGACCTGGGGACTCCTGGAGGGTGGAGGGGGACGGGCTAGATTTGTCCTGTTGGCCGCAAGAAGTATTCTACATAGATTAATATTAAACAAAATATTTTATTAATTGAGTCTACACCTCGAATATCTCCTTTATCCTGAAATGTTCAATCGTTCACTACAACCCACAAATCCAAGAGCATTGGATTGGTGAAGGCATGGGCTAGTTTCCACCATAATTCTTATACCAGTCATTTCCTTTCAATAGGCGAAGCGAGAGGGTTAACTGGGCCCAAAATCTGTCCCTACCACAAACAAAGTCATAAATCACGTCCATTTAAACAATTGCTCTTATTAAAATGTGATTTTAACCCTACCCTAAACCACACTTCTAACTTTATGCCTAACCCTAAATAAATAACAATACGATATAGATATTTGACTTCGCGGCTGTGGTAAGTAGTTGAAACACGCATATCTGCCCTCTCATTGGCTATAATGGTCCCACCTGATCTTGCCTCTTCCCGGTTGCCTTCCATTTTCTAAGACATTTATTTTATTTGTTAGAGCGGCCACTTGAGTATCTGGTCAATTAATGCAGAATGTTTTCGAAATCAGTGAAGGAATGTGAACACTTTGGGAGGAAGGAGAGATAATTAGGTCATAGGCACAGATTACTAAACATTATATAGTAGTAGGCTACTTTGTTGAAGGAAAATAAATCCCAACAAGTTTTACTGTCCATTTTTATTCTGTCCAGCCGTTTAAACCTAACACAGGAATGTGGACGAACAATTACGATTAAAACTAGGCCTAGACATTTTATACAACACAGCAGGTCTATACTATTACAACCAGACTTACCCGATCCATTGTGGAAGCTATTGTTTCTTTGTAAGACATTCATTGTTGTAGGCTACAGTACAGTTAGACTACTTTCTTCTTCGCTGGGGTTTATCAGCGGTTGGCATCCAACGTTATGGTGCATTATCGCCACCTACTGTACTGGAATGTGGGCCTGAGACAGGAAGCAACTATATTCTACGTGCCAGCTCCGTTGTGCTTAAAAAAGATAACAAAATATTTGAGACTATATGTAATAAAGTTCTACTCAATATAATTTTGAAACTAATTTCATGTATCCTCTTCTCCCTCATCTCTGATACTGCCCACACTGTAGTAATACATGCTCTACAGTCTCTGTTCCCTGGCAATAATCACACTTTCCTGTTGGATGCTTAACTAACATATTTAAAGTCTTATTCAACTGGCTGTGTCCCACACTTAACCTTGTAAAAATAGCCTCCTCTCTTCTGTCCCTCCCTGCCGTCCTCCCCTCCCTGACTTTCCTCTGTACTTGAAATAAATGCATACCCTTAGTATCTCTATTCCACTGCTCCTGCCATCTCCGCACCATCACTGTCCATATCAGGCTTTTTGCCTCTGCTTTGCTCATTGAAACTACAACATCCCCACTGCTAAGTGCTTGTTCAGCCTCTTCCCCTCCACCCCACATGGGCTGGGACCCAAGTAAAACGTATCTGTATACCCATCTGTATAATCTTCCCATGGGTTTGTAGCACCTCATAAAGCAGGTCTTGTCTGCTACATGAGGTAAAGGACTGCAGACTCATTAACACTGCACATGAATCAGAAAAAAATAACTACTCTGTCTGGCTTGACTTCATCCACCAACTGCAAGGCCAACAGTATGGCCATCAGCTCCGCCGTATATACAGCCAGATGATCTGTAATACGTTTCCTGACTGCCACCCCACATTCCTGCACTACAAATGTTGATCCAGTACATCCTGTCCATCTGTGTAAATGGCGTTAGACTACTTTGTTGTAGTGTTCAGATAATGACTAGGGAGATGCAGAGAGAAAATTAAATTATCAAGGCTGCAATTGATGAGCCCCTATACCTGACAATTAAACATCTATTTAAATATCAAAACGTAATTAAGTTAGGACAAATAAACGTCTCACGTCTCATGTAGCCTAATCTTACTTCAGAAAGTTCCTGGATAACATTTTATGTGTGGAACACTTTCACAGCAGTACTGCGCTGGGTTGGGGAAGGTGGACGGCACGGTGTCTCGAGCTGTGTTTTCTGTTTTGGCTGGATGAAGAAACATGGCGTCTCACAGACAGCTGTGGGATAAGGAGACGTATACTTGGATGACGGAGGAGGAATGGAAGGAAAAAGAGAGGCAGAGGTCTACAAGAGAAAGGGAGGAGGATTGTGAGCTTGAGTCGGTAAAAAATGCAGTGAAAAAGGGAGAATGTTTGTTAAAGAAGAATGGTAGGAAATTTAAGCAAAGTGAGCTGAAGACAAGAGGAGAAATGGAAGTGAATGAGGGTAAAGTATCGGAGGTGGTAGGTGTGGTGAAGTACTCAGAGGCCGAGGCTTGCCCAGAGGGTCAGGATAAAGATGAGTCTGTGACAGTAGGAGTGAAGTTTTTGGAAAAAGTGGACCCTTGCCTTTTGGCTGATCCATTTATGGTTTCAAGATTAAACCCTATAGTATACTATATTAAACCCTATATTAAACCCTATAGTATACTATATTATACCCTATAGTAGACCCTATAGTATACTATATTAAACCCTATAGTAGACCCTATAGTATACTATATTAAACCCTATAGTACACTATATTAAACCCTATAGTATACTATATTAAACCCTATAGTAGACCCTATACTATACTATACTATACTATATTAAACCCTATAATATACTATATTAAACCCTATAGTAAACCCTATAGTATACTATATTATACCCTATAGTAGACCCTATAGTATACTATATTAAACCCTATAGTAGACCCTATAGTATACTATATTAAACCCTATAGTACACTATATTAAACCCTATAGTATACTATATTAAACCCTATAGTAGACCCTATACTATACTATACTATATTAAACCCTATAGTATACTATATTAAACCCTATAGTAAACCCTATAGTACACTATATTAAACCCTATAGTATACTATATTAAACCCTATAGTATACTATATTAAACCCTATAGTAAACCCTACAGTACACTATATTAAACCCTATAGTAAACCCTATAGTACACTATATTAAACCCTATAGTATACTATATTAAACCCTATAGTAAACCCTATAGTACACTATATTAAACCCTATAGTATACTATATTAAACCTTATAGTAAACCCTATAGTACACTATATTAAACCATATAGTACACTATATTAAACCCTATAGTATACTATATTAAACCCTATAGTAAACCCTATAGTACACTATATTAAACCCTATAGTATACTATATTAAACCCTATAGTAAACCCTATAGTACACTATATTAAACCCTATAGTACACTATATTAAACCCTATAGTATACTATATTAAACCCTATAGTAAACCCTATAGTACACTATATTAAACCCTATAGTATACTATAGTAAACCCTATAGTACACTATATTAAACCCTATAGTAGACCCTATAGTATACTATATTAAACCCTATAGTACATTATATTAAACCCTATAGTATACTATATTAAACCCTATAGTAGACCCTATAGTATACTATATTAAACCCTATATTAAACCCTATAGTGCACTATATTAAACCCTATAGTAGACCCTATACTATACTATACTATACTATACTATATTAAACCCTATAGTATACTATATTAAACCCTATAGTACACTATATTAAACCCTATAGTATACTACATTAAACCCTATAGTATACTATATTAAACCCTATAGTAAACCCTATAGTACACTATATTAAACCCTATAGTAAACCCTATAGTACACTATATTACTTTACATTTACATTTACGTCATTTAGCAGACGCTCTTATCCAGAGCGACTTACAGTTAGTGAATACACATATATATATTATTATTATTATTTATTTTTCTTCTGGCCCCCCGTGGGAATCAAACCCACAACCCTGGCGTTGCAAACGCCATGCTCTATCAACTGAGCTACATCCCTGCCGGCCATTCCCTCCCCTACCCTGGACGACGCTGGGCCAATTGTGCGCCGCCCATGAGTCTCCCGGTCGCGGCCGGCTGCGACAGAGCCTGGATTCGAACCAGGATCTCTAGTGGCACAGCTAGCACTGCGATGCAGTGCCTTAGACCACTGCGCCACTCAGGAGAGGGTTTAAACCCTATATAATACTATATTAAACCCTATAGTATACTATATTAAACCCTATAGTAAACCCTATAGTATACTATATTAAACCCTATAGTATACTATATTAAACCCTATAGTATACTATATTAAACCCTATAGTAAACCCTATAGTATACTATAGTAAACCCTATAGTACACTATATTAAACCCTATAGTACACTATATTAAACCCTATAGTACACTATATTAAACCCTATAGTATACTATATTAAACCCTATAGTAAACCCTATAGTACACTATATTAAACCCTATAGTATACTATATTAAACCCTATAGTATACTATATTAAACCCTATAGTATACTATATTAAACCCTATAGTATACTATATTAAACCCTATAGTACACCCTATAGTATACTATATTAAACCCTATAGTAAACCCTATAGTACACTATATTAAACCCTATAGTACACTATATTAAACCCTATAGTATACTATATTAAACCCTGTATTAAACCCTATAGTACACTATATTAAACCCTACAGTATACTATAGTAAACCCTATAGTGCACTATATTAAACCCTATAGTACACCCTATAGTATACTATATTAAACCCTATAGTAAACCCCATAGTACACTATATTAAACTCTATAGTATACTATATTAAACCCTATAGTATACCCTATAGTATACTATATTAAACCCTATAGTATACTATATTAAACCCTATAGTAGACCCTATACTATACTATATTAAACCCTATAGTATACTATATTAAACCCTATAGTAAACCCTATAGTACACTATATTAAACCCTATAGTATACTATATTAAACCCTATAGTACACTATATTAAACCCTATAGTACACTATTTTAAACCCTATAGTATACTATATTAAACCCTATAGTAAACCCTATAGTACACTATATTAAACCCTATAGTAAACCCTATAGTATACTATATTAAACCCTATAGTATACTATATTAAACCCTATAGTATACTATATTAAACCCTATAGTATACTATATTAAACCCTATAGTATACTATATTAAACCCTATAGTATACTATATTAAACCCTATAGTATACTATATTAAACCCTATAGTATACTATAGTAAACCCTATAGTACACTATATTAAACCCTATAGTATACTATATTAAACCCTATAGTAGACCCTATAGTATACTATATTAAACCCTATAGTACACTATATTAAACCCTATAGTATACTATATTAAACCCTATAGTAGACCCTATACTATACTATATTAAACCCTATAGTATACTATATTAAACCCTATAGTAAACCCTATAGTACACTATATTAAACCCTATAGTATACTATATTAAACCCTATAGTAAACCATATAGTACACTATATTAAACCCTATAGTAAACCCTATAGTACACTATATTAAACCCTATAGTATATTATATTAAACCCTATAGTACACTATATTAAACCCTATAGTATACTATATTAAACCCTATAGTAAACCCTATAGTACACTATATTAAACCCTATAGTATACTATATTAAACCCTATATTAGACCCTATAGTATATTAAATTAAAACCTATATTAGACCCTATAGTATACTATATTAAACCCTATAGTAGACCCTATAGTATAGTATATTAAACCCTATAGTATACTATATTAAACCCTATAGTAGACCATATAGTATAGTATATTAAGCTCTATAGTAGACCCTATAGTATACTATATTATATGACATTTGAAATGTCTTTATTCTTTTGGAACTTTTCTCATTTTAATGTTTACTCTTCATTTTCTTAATGTTTAATTCACTTTTGTTTGTTATCTAGTTCACTTGATTTGGCGATGTAAACACATGTTTCCCATGCCAATAAAGCCCTTGAATTGAAATGTAATTGAGTGGAAGAGGGAGAAAGAGAGAGAGGGAGAGAGAGAGAGATCTTCTGCACAGATTGTACCAGACCTGGGCCCTGACAGTTAATCTCAGTAAGACCAAAATGATGGTGTTCCAAAAAAGGTCCAGTCTCCAGGACCACAAATACAAAAATTCCACCTAGACACCGTTGCCCTACAGCACACAAAAAATGATACATACCTCGGCCTAAACATCAGCGCCACAGGTAACTTCCACAAAGCTGTTAACGATCTGAGACAAGGCAAGAAGGGCCTTCTATGCCATCAAAAGGAACATGCAATTTGACATACCAATTAGGATCTGGCAAAAAATACTTGAATCAGTTATAGAACCCATTGCCCTTTATGGTTGTGAGGTCTGGGGTCCGCTCACCAACCAAGAATTCACAAAATGGGACCAACACCAAATTGAGACTGCATGCAGAATTCTGCAAAAATCTCCTCCGTGTACAATGTAAAACACCAAATAATGCATGCAGAGCAGAATTAGGCCGTTACCCGCTAATTATCAAAATCCAGAAAAGAGCCGTTAATTTCTACAACCACCTAAAAGGAAACGATTCCCAAACCTTCCATAACAAAGCCTTCACCTACATAGAGATGAACCTGGAGAAAAGTCCCCTAAGCAAACAGACCCCACAGAGCCCCAGGACAGCAACACAATTAGACCCAACCAAATCATGAGAAAACAAAAAGATAATTACTTGTCACCTTGGAAAGAATTAACAAAAACACAGAGCAAACTGGAATGCTATTTGGCCCTAAACAGAGAATACCTGACCACTGTGACTGACCTTTGACTATGTACAGACTCAGTGAGCATAGCATTGCTATTGAGAAATGTCACCGTAGGCAGACCTGGCTCTCAAGAGAAACCCTATAGTAGGCCCTATAGTATACTATATTAAACCCTATAGTATACTATATTAAACCCTATAGTAGACCCTATAGTATATAATATTAAACCCTATAGTAGACACTATAGTATACTATATTAAACCCTATAGTAGACCCTATAGTATACTATATTAAACCCTATAGTAGACACTATAGTAAACTATATTAAACCCTATAGTATATTATATTAAACCCTATATACTATAGTATACTATATTAATATTATATTAAATATTATATTAGTAGTAATAATAAAAATAAAAATAATTTTTTCCTCTGTGCTGCCGACAACGCAGCTTTTAAAGACAATTTCCCTGCGGAGCTTGTCTTAAGTGTTATTGCCTTTAAAATAATGCAACTTTGATTGAATCCCAATCAGAGTCATCTTGTGTTCAGGTCTTCTGGTGTTCAGTGTGCATCCATAATGGACACTATTCCCTACATAGTGCACTAGAGGGAACAAGGTACCATTTGGGACACAAACAAGATCATCTTCTATTCAGGTCTGGTTGTAGTCTTCTTGGTTCTGGGTTTGTGGACTGTGCTATAGAGCACAGAGGGGTCCTCCTCAGCTTCTTGTGCCGGAGGTCTGTTATGAAAGGAGACACAACAGTCATCATCAATCTTCACTTCTGGGGTCTCATTTTAAGTAATCATGTAGATGTTAATACGTTTAAAACAAACAACTGCTGATCTGCATAACAACTAATTTATACATAACAACTAATTTATGCATTCCTAACTGTCAAGCACAAGTACCATCTAATAAAAAAATATATTGAGATGTTGTAATGGCTGGACTTGGTCACCGGATGGCAGCACTGGGGGGGTTGAATTTCACAATGTCGTAATGTACATCCTCATCCTCTTTCTGGGGTTGAGACAGTTGGACAGTGGAGTACAGAGGCACTTCCTGGTTATTGGAGCAAGAGAGGTGGACATTGGCATAGTGAACATCACCCTGCTCGTCTGTGCTGCAGTGAGGCCATTGTCATACACTGGACTGAGTCTCCCTGGAGAGGAGAAATGACAGACAATAGAAGCATACCTTGGGACTATTCCATTGGTTCCATTGTGCCAGGCAAGATTAATCGAGTACTGATAAAAAGATCTGAAAGAAAACAAATACTTTTTGACCTGAACTCACCTGTCCATTCCCTGCTGTGTCCCTTGTGTCAGATTTGGAGGCTTTCTTCATGTTAAAAATAAATAAATAAATGAATGATTCATAGAAAAACAATCAAGTTAGTAACAAATCAAAATGATAAAGTGAAAGATAAGTCTTAGAAAGATGCTCACCTGAACCACATGAAGCCAGAGAGACAGAGGATGAGAACCACAACTACAATTCCTAAAGCTGCATTCTTCTGTACTTCTGTATGTCCCATCAGCTGCACTAAAACCTGGTAAAGGGTTTTACAATAAATATGTCTAGATATTTTTAGAGCAAACTTATTCTAGAAGAGGCCTCTGGTCCATATATTTAAAAAAAACATATAAATGAAATTAGAAGCAGATGTTGTTGAGCAGATAATGGATTCATTTTATTGATCAATTGAACACATGAATACACACCTAGTATTGTTGAAATATTATTCTACATTATACAATTATTTAATGGATAATAGTAGTTATTTAATTAATTAAGGTACAGCCCTGAATACCCCCACCCACATCAACATCCTCCTCTACACACAAAGGCTTCACTATGACATTTTCTATGATGACATTTGGCCATTTAGACGACATGTTTGTGCTTTCTGGTGTTTTTTCAGTGACCCTGAATGAGCAAAGCTCTTTCCACAAAGACAGGAGTAAGGTTTCTCTCCAGCGTGTGAGGAGGAATTTAGTTTAATAAGCATACTGAGTAGAACATCGTTAGATACAGTCGCAAATAATAATATTTTTTAAGAGAAACGGGGCAGGCTGATAGGATTTAGTTCCTTGATCTCTGTTGCTGGCCAAAACTCCAGTACAGTAGGTGGCCTCATGCACCATAACGTTGGATGCCAACCGCCAATAAACCCCACAGAATAAGATCTATTTTCATTGTTAGGGTGGCCACTTGAGTATCTAGTCATAGGATGGATAATCTGACTTTCAAATCAGTGGATGTGAACAAGTGCACAATTTGGGAGGAAGGAGAGGTAATTAAGTAATATCACAGATTCCTGATTATAAAATCCAAACCAGTTTTACCGTCAGATGTTTTTGGTCCAGCGATTTAAACCAAACACAGGAATGTGGAGGAGCAAAAATGATGAAAACTAGGCCTAGACATTTTATACAGCACAGCAGACCTATACTGTTAAAAGGAATCCAGACTTACCGGGTCCATCATGGAAGCTATTGTTTCTTACTAAGACAAGAAATGTGTAGGCTACAGTACATTTACTTTGTTTTCACAGCGTTCAGATAAGGATTAGGGGGTTGCCGGGAGAGAATTCCCCCGGGAGAGAATTCCAGTCTCAAGGCTGCAACTGATACACCCCTAGACCAGAGCAATCAAACATCTATTTAAATATCAAAACTCAATTAAGTTATGATAACGTAACGTCTCACATCTCATGTAGGCTAATCTTACTTCAGAAAGTTCCTGGATAAGATTTTACCTGATCTATAAAAGTCGAGTAAAGTCAACAAAAATGTTCAACAACACCCCTTTCACTAAGAATCCTTTTGTCTGCTATCGTCTACTTTTACCTGACAGCAACTTGGAACAGAGTTCTATATTAGTCCAGATGTTCTCAAGGCTATTGTTGCATCTCCCTCCCTTCAGCCTTAGAAACATAAAGATAGACAACAAACTTTATAACTGGTGAAAAACTACACCTGATACTTCAATTAAGCAGGACAAAGTACTTATTATAACAGATGTGTAGCACTGTAAGACACGTGTTTCTCTGTTGATTGTTTTAAACCTGTTTTATTCTCAGGACCATGACTATAACATTGAGTGTTGGGACACAGGGCAACAACATATCCTGGTCTCTTCTACATAATACAACTAAACAATTAAAAAATACATATTAAAAAAAATGAATATGCAATCAGCAATGCAAAACAAGAAAACATGAAACCACATTGCAGATGTATGTTTTACAATTACATTTACATGCAAGCATTCGTTCCGCGTAACAAATCCCCAATAAAAAGTAGAATAGTAAGGTATAAGATATTATCAAGTGTATTTCCAGAGTGAAGAGAGAGAAGTTTGGTAGGAGACCTTACTGGCCGTGAGAAAACAGAAGAGTGTGAGGTCTGTGGTTGACATGACCTGTAAGTACTGATGGGCAGAGCTGGCTTCCTGTCCCCATGACACCTCTTCCTAACAACCAACACGATTCAAAATAAAAATGTGTGAACATGTTTTTGGAGAACACTTAATATACAATAAGGAAAGCTGAAAGATATCCCAATTTAAAATAAACGCAACAACATAATTTGACCACACTAATAGTCCTATGGCTTCTGTACTTCCGTATGTCCCATCAGCTACACTAAAACCTGGTGAAGGGTTTTACAATAAATATGTGAACATCTTTCAGGACCAAACTAATTACACAAGAGGCCTATGGTCCTTATAAAAAATGGGTTCTTTTTATAGATTTAAAAACATCAAATGAATGTGATAAGTAGACGTTGTTGAGCAGATAATGGATTTAATGTATTGATCTATTGAATACATACCTTTCTGGTGTTTTTTCAGTGACCCTGAATGAGCAAAGCTCTTTCCACATAGACAGGAATAAGGTTTCTCTCCAGTGTGTGTGAGCTGGTGTAAAGTCAGGGTGAAATCTATCCACACTGATCACAGCAATAAGGCTCCTCTCCTGTTTGTATGCGTTGGTTTGTAGTCAGATTTCCTGACGCCATGAAGCTCTTCCCACAATGATCACAGATATATGGCTTCTCTCCTGTGTGTATGCGTTGGTGTTTAGTCAGGGTTCCTGATCGATTGAAGCTCTTTCCACACTGATCACAGCTATAAGGCTTCTCTCCTGGGTGTATTCAGTGGTGTGTAGTCAGGTGTCCGGATAGAGCAAAGCTCTTCCCACACTGATCACAGCTATAAGGCTTCTCTCCTGTGTGTATTCGCTGGTGTGTAATCAGGGCTCCTGAATGATAGCTCTTCCCACACTAATCACAGCTATAAGGCTTCTCTCCTGTGTGTATGCGTTGGTGTGTAGTCAGGGCTCCTGATTGATTAAAGCTCTTCCCACACTGATCACAGCTATAAGGCTTCTCTCCTGTGTGTATTCGCTGGTGTGAAGTCAGGTGTCCGGATAGAGCAAAGCTCTTCCCACACTGATCACAGCTATAAGGCTTCTCTCCTGTGTGAATGCGTTGGTGTGAAGTCAGGTGTCCGGAGAGAGCAAAGCTCTTCCCACACTGATCACAGCTATAAGGCTTCTCTCCTGTGTGAATGCGTTGGTGTGAAGTCAGGTGTCCGGAGAGAGCAAAGCTCTTCCCACACTGATCACAGCTATAAGGCTTCTCTCCTGTGTGTATGCGCTGGTGATAAGTCAGGATGGAATCTTGAGCAAAGCTCTTCCCACACTGATCACAGCTATAAGGCTTCTCTCCTGTGTGAATGCGTTGGTGTTTAGTCAGGGTTCCTGATCGATTGAAGCTCTTTCCACACTGATCACAGCTATAAGGCTTCTCTCCTGTGTGAATTCGCTGGTGTGTAATCAGGGCTCCTGAATGATAGCTCTTCCCACACTAATCACAGCTATAAGGCTTCTCTCCTGTGTGTATTCGCTGGTGTGTAATTAGGTTTCCTGAATGATTGAAGCTCTTGCCACACTGATCACAGTTATAAGGCTTCTCTCCTGTGTGTATGCGATGGTGTCTAGTCAGGGATAATGAATGATTGAAACTCTTCCCACACTGATCACAGCTATAAGGCTTGTCTCCTGTGTGTATGCACTGGTGATAAGTCAGGTTGGAATCTTGAGCAAAGCTCTTCCCACACTGATCACAACTATAAGGCTTCACTCCTGTGTGAATGCGTTGGTGTTTAGTCAGAGTTCCTGATCGATTGAAGCTCTTTCCACACTGATCACAGCCATAAGGCTTCTCTCCTGTGTGTATGCGTTGGTGTCTAGTCAGGGTTCCTGATTGATTGAAGCTCTTTCCACACTGATCACAGCTATAAGGCTTCTCTCCTGTGTGTATGCGTTGGTGTGCAGTCAGGGTGGAATCTTGAGCAAAACTCTTCCCACACGGATCACAACTATAAGGCTTCTCTCCTGTGTGTATCCGTTGGTGTTTAGTCAGGGTTCCTGATCGATAGAAGCTCTTCCCACACTGATCACAGCTATAAGGCTTCTCTCCTGTGTGTATGAGCTGGTGAATAGTCAGGGTGGAATCTTGAGCAAAACTCTTCCCACACTGATCACAACTATAATTCTTCTCTCCTGTGTGTATCCGTTGGTGTTTAGTCAGGGTTCCTGATTGATTGAAGCTCTTCCCACACTGATCACAGCTATAAGGCTTCTCTCCTGTGTGTATGAGCTGGTGTATAGTCAGGTTGGAATCATGAGCAAAACTCTTCCCACACTGATCACAACTATAAGGCTTCATTCCTGTGTGTATGCGCTGGTGTGAAGTCAGGTTTCCGGATAGAGCAAAGCTCTTTCCACACTGATCACAACTATATGGCTTCTCTCCTGTGTGTATGCGCTGGTGTAAAGTCAGGTTTCCGGATAGAGCAAAGCGCTTTCCACACTGATCACAACTATATGGCTTCTCTCCTGTGTGTATGCGCTGGTGTCTAGTCAGGTTTCCGGATAGAGCAAAGCTCTTCCCACACTGATCACAACTATAAGGCTTCACTCCTGTGTGAATGTGATGGTGTTCAGTCAGTTTTCCTGATTGATTGAAGCGCTTTCCACACTGATCACAACTATATTGCTTCTCTCCTGTGTGTATGCGCTGGTGTCGAGTCAGGGTTCCGGATAGAGCAAAGCTCTTCCCACACTGATCACAACTATAAGGCTTCACTCCTGTGTGAATGCGTTGGTGTGTAGTCAGGGTTCCTGATCGATTGAAGCTCTTTCCACACTGATCACAGCTATAAGGCTTCTCTCCTGTGTGTATGCGTTGGTGTGTAGTCAGGGTGGAATCTAGAGCAAAACTCTTCCCACACTGATCACAGCTATAAGGCTTCTCTCCTGTGTGTATGCGTTGGTGTGTAGTCAGGGTGAAATTGTGAGCAAAACTCTTCCCACACTGATCACAACTATACGGCTTCTCTCCTGTGTGTATCCGCTGGTGTCTAGTCAGGGTTCCGGATATAGCAAAGCTCTTCCCACACTGATCACAACTATACGGCTTCTCTCCTATGTGAATGCGTTGGTGTGTAGTCAGGGTTCCTGATCGATTGAAGCTCTTTCCACACTGATCACAGCTATAAGGCTTCTCTCCCTTGTGTTTCCGTTTGTGTTTAGTCAGGGTTCCTGATTGATAGAAGCATTTCCCACAATCAAAGCTGGGGTAAGGCCTCTCCCCTGTATGAATTTTCTGATGACATTTTAAGGTTTTAGATGCAGTGAAACTATTTCCACACTGAGAGCAGTGATACGGTTTCTCTCCGGTGTGAATCCACTGGTGAATTATCAATTCCCTCTGTTTAGCAAAACCCTTCCCACAGTCAGAGCAGCAATGATGAAGTTTCTTCCCTACACCTCTCTGCTGGTGTTTCTTGAGGTGTTCTGATCCGGATAGACTTTTCTCTGTCTTGTCAGCATCATGTTGTTGTTGAGGCTCCCCAGATGATAAGCCCCTCCCACTGAGAGAGCAACGATTAGGGCTGTCCCCTGTGAATCAAAGACATTGAATTGTTAGATTCTGCAAACATGGGCCCATAAATAGATGGGTCGTTCCACGAAATGAATGCCTTTTACGTCCCTTTTATATTTGTTCAGTAGAAATTGTGCACCAATATAACATTTTGAATCTCTGTTATATTAAATAAAGTGCCCATTAAAACAGAACACATGGACAATTAGATTAATTCGATTTTTATATGAATAAAGACTTGCTAAAGTGACAAAATTCTGCATTTTGACAAGTCCCTCCGACAACCCTGTGTAACTTCTAGAAAGATTTTAACCCACCTAATACAATAATTTCTCCAAGTTTTAACATCAGTGAGTACGGTTACATGCGCAGAATATGATTATTATGAATAGTCAATTAGTATAGGAGTTTGATTTAAACGTTGACATGCTTTGAATAATTTCTCTAATAATCCTGTTTACATGGACACATCTGAAATCAGGCTACCTGATGGGACTTTGATTAATGCAAAAAAAAATGCCAATCTAAATAAACGTTTTACCACAGAGGCCATGTCATTTTTTGGAAGCATATTTAATTCTGAGTTTGGACAAATAAAGTTTGTATGTGAAAACTATTTCTAAGCTGCATACTTTCAGTTTTTCTGAACTCACTGCACCCGATCAAAAGAAGTTAGCTTGCGCCGCTTGTGCTAGCACATGTACAGATTAAATACACCGCTATAACTCTGATTAAAGTGTTGACATGTCCTAATAATTCTAAAGATTGCTCAGAAAAACAGGTGTTTTTAAAGGCGTATGCTTACTTCGGTTATGACCTCACGCCAATTAAGATAAGCAGAGTAAGGTGTTTACATGACTAATGCCATACTCGGCCTACTGCCATAATCAGTTTAATAGGAAATTATTAGTGTGCATGTAAAGCCCTAGTTATTTGGTTACTTTGACAGACATTTCTGAAGATCATGTATTTCATGTGATTAGTGATTAATTTACATCTATCCCTCATTTTAAGTTCAACCCTGTTACATGAACTGAACTCTAGTTTTAATATGGTGAAACTATTCAATTTTTGCAAAAGAAACATTGAATATCTAATAGTCAAATCATAGAGTAAAAGCAGGTGAGCTGGTTGTAGTCTTTTGTCAATTCTCTGGTGTTTTGTGGTGGAAAACTGAGCAAGTGAACCCTTTTACCCATAAATTGACATGGTAGAAATATTTTAACAATTATATTTTTTTGTGAAAATTGCATTTAATTGCCACTCCCTGTTGCATAAACCTAGCTTCCATTATCCCTGTCATATGCGAATTTGCGGCTGATTTAAAGGACTATTTGACCAATGTAAACTAGGGGTTTTGTTGTTTTCAGTAGTCCCCTGTTACGATCAACATAGGCACTTACTATATTATTTCTTTTTTATTTAACCTCTTGAAATGGGAAAACATGTTTTTTATGAAGTTGAACACCTGCTCTTTATGACAGAACGTTACAATTTGGTGAAATCAAACGTTTCTGGGACCAAGTTATACTTCTCAAATTTGAGTGGAATGACAAGATATTTTCATCAGTATATAATTAGTCAATTAATTGTTACAGAAGCAGACTGCAGTCTGATCCACACACCATGCTTCTTACTTAATGAAATCAAATCTCCATGTTCTTCTTCTCCTTCTCCCCTCTCAGTTCCACTCTGCCCCTGTGTTTTCCTGTAATCGACCAGACCCAGCAGTAAAGTACCGGGAGGTGGTCGACCTGGGGACTCCTGGAGGGTGGAGGGGGACGGGCTAGATTTGTCCTGTTGGCCGCAAGAAGTATTCTACATAGATTAACATTAAACCAAATATTTCATTAATTCAGTCTAAACCTCTGATTTGGGTGCATCCCTCGAATATCTCCTTTATACTGAAATGTTCAATCGTTCACTACAACCCACAAATCTAAGAGCATTGGATTGGTGGAGGCATGGGCTAGTTTCCACCCATAATTCTAGTTTCCACCATAATTCTTATACCAGTAATTTCCGTTCAAACAGCGAGGAAGAGGCGAAGCGAGAGGGATAATTGGGCCCAAAATCTGGCTTCTGGTTTATTTGATGGAACATAAATTTCGTAACTATTAAATTGCTAGGAGTGTATTGGTAAAAGTAGGACACGTGACATCCCGGCACTTTATCTGGGTAGTGTCTGGTTGTCCCTACCACAAACAAAGTCATAAATCACGCCCATTTATACAATTGATCTTATTAAAAAGTAATTTTAACTCTAACCTAAACCACACTTCTAACCTTACGCCTTAGCCTAAATAAATAAAAATACGATATAGATATTTGACTTTGTGGCTGTAGTAAGTATATATGCCCTCACATTGGCTATAATGGCCCCACCTAATCTTGCCTCTTCCCGATTGCCTTCCATTTTTGAAGACATTTATTTTCTTTGTTAGAGCGGCCACTTGGGTATCTGGTCAAATAATGGATAATATGTTCTAAATCAGTGAAGGAATGTGAACACTTAGGGAGAAAGGAGAGATAATTAGGTAATAGTCACAGATTCCTAAACATTATATAGTAGTAGGCTACTTTGCTGAAGGAAAAAAAATCCCAACAAGTTTTACCGTCCATTTTTATTCTGTCCAGCCGTTTAAACCTAACACAGGAATGTGGACGATCAATGACGATGAAAACTAGGCCTAGACATTTTATACAACACAGCAGGTCTATACTATTACAACCAGACTTACCCGATCCATTGTGGAAGCTATTGTTTCTTTGTAAGACATGAGTTGTTGTAGGCTACAGTACAGTTAGACTACTTTCTTCTTCGCTGGGGTTTATCGGCGGTTGGCATCCAACGTTATGGTGCGTTATCGCCACCTACTGTACTGGAGTGTGGGCCTGAGACAGGAAAAAACTATATTCTACGTGCCAGCTCCGTTTTGCTTAAAAAATATATCAAAATATTTGAGACTATATTTAATAAAGTTCTACTCAATATACTCGTTAAACTAATGTCCTGTATCCCCTTCTCCCTCATACTAGATCTCAGCCTCTCTCTTTCCCTCTGATACTGCCCACACTGTAGTAATACATGCTCTACAGTCTCTGTTCCCTGGCAATAATCACACTTTCCTGTTGGATGCTTTACTATCATATTTAAAGTCTTATTCAACTAGCTGTGTCCCACCCTTAATCTTGTAAAAATAGCCTCCTCTCTTCTGTCCCTTCCTGCTTTCCTCTGTACTTGAAATAAATGCCTGCCCTTAGTATCTCTATTCCACTGCTCCTGATATCTCTGCACCATCCCTGTCCATATCAGGCTTTTTTCCTCTGCTTTGCTCATTGAAACTACAACATCAATATCCCCACTACTAAGTGCTTGTTCAGCCTGTTCATCTACTGTCTCGTTCCCCTCAACCCCCACATGGGCTGGAACCCAAGTAAATCTTATCTGTCTACCAATCTGTCTAATCCTGCCATGGGTTTGTAGTACCTCATAAAGCAGCTTTTGTCTGCTACGTGAGCTAAAGGACTGCAGACTTGTCAACACTGCACAAGAATCAGAGCAAATAACTACTCTGTCTGGCTTGACTTCCTCCACCCACTGCAAGGCCAACAGTATGGCCATCAGCTCCGCCGTATATACAGCCACATTCCTGCACTACAAATGTTGTCCCAGTACATCCTGTCCATCTGTGTAAATGGCGTTAGACTACTTTGTTGTAGTGTTCAGATAATGACTAGGGAGTTGCAGAGAGAAAATTAAATTCTCAAGGCTGCAACTGATGAGCCCCTATACCTGAGCAGTCAAACATCTATTTAAATAATCTAAACTGAATTAAGTTAGGACAAATAAACGTCTCATGTAGCCTAATCTTACTTCAGAAAGTTCCTGGATAACATTTTATGTGATCTATAAAAGTTGAGTTAAGTCAAGAAAACGTTCAACAACACCCCCTTTCACTATGAATCCTGTTGTCTGCTATGGTCTACTTTTACCTGACATCCACTTGGAACACATGTGCGGCAGTACTGCGCTGGGTTGGGGAAGTTGGAAGGTGGACGGCACGGAGTCTCGAGCTGTCTTTTCTGTTTTGGCTGGATGAAGAAACATGGCGTCTCACAGACAGCTGTGGGATAAGGAGACGTATACTTGGATGACGGAGGAGGAATGGAAGGAAAAAGAGGCAGAGGAGGTCTAAGAGAGAAAGGGAGGAGGATTGTGAGCTTGAGTCTGTAAAAAATGGCGTAAAAAGGGAGAAGGTTTGTTAAAGAAGAATGGTAGGAAATGTATGCAAAGTGAGCTGAAGACAGGAGGAGAAATGGAAGTGAATGAGGGTGAAATATTGGAGGTGGTAGGTGTGGTGAAGTACTCGGAGCCAGAGGCTTGCACAGAGGGTCAGGATAAAGATGACAGTAGGAGTGAAGTTTTTGGAAAAAGTGGACCCTTGCCTTTTGGCTGATCCATTTGTGGTTTCAAGATGGGTGAATTAAGAGTTGGGTACAGTGGAATCGGTGAGGGTAACCAGAAGTGGTCTAGTGATAATTGTTTGTGTTTCTGTTGGGCAGAGGGAGAAGGCGCTCAGAGTTAAACAAATGGGGGAAAGAATTGTGAATTGTTTCGCTCTCAAGAAAAGGGCGCCATTGAAAGGAGTGATTATTGGAGTAGCAGTAAATGTAAAAGTGGACCAACTGAAGGGGAAGATTCCCGGTGTTTGTGATGCTTGTCGTTTGGTGCGACACAAACAGGGTGGCGAGAGTGGGGAAACAGAAGAGTCATTGTCTGTTCTTTTGAGTTTTGCAGTTGAGTCTAACAAAGTAAAGTTAGGATATATAAGTAATCCTGTACGAGTTTATGTGCAGAATACATTACGATGTTACAGGTGTCAAACTTATAGGCATGTGGCAGCAGTATGCAGGAGGGACTTTCCAAGATGTGAGAAGTGTGCAGAAGGGCATGAGACAAAGGAATATGTAGCATTGGGGAAAGTAGTGGTATGTGCTAATTGTAGGGGTGGCCATGGGGTTGGGGATCAGAAATGTGCGAGAGAAGCAGGTTGAGGTTTCCAGGGTAAGAGTAGTGAAGAACTTGTCATATGCTGAGGCAGTGAAGAAAGTAGAGGAAGATGGGTCAAGGGGGAGGAGTGGTGAGAGTAGTAGATATGTACCAGTACAGAGGGATAGGTCAACAAGTGATATATGTTTCAGTAAGATTGGATTTTTAGCGTTTATAGCAATGGTTATTGATTGTACTGCAGGGATGGAACGTAAGTCGAAGAAAATTGAGGTTGTGGTGGCAGCTGCAGAGAGGTATTTGGGTGTGCGAGACTTGACATCAGAAGAGTTACAGGGAGTGTTAAGTGGTGATGTCCCATCATTTCAGGTTGAGGGCATGAGGTAGGAATGAATATATTTAAATAGTGGAGAAGGGTGGTGTTAGTTATTAATAATATTTTGAATTTGTGAGTGTAGTGTTAGATGGTAGGGTATTTCTTTATTTAAATTTAATTTTTCAAGCAAAATATAAGGGAGTTGTACTCCAGTCTAGTAGGTGGCGGAAATGCAACAAATTGGATACCAACCGCCGTTAAACCTCATTGAAGAAGAAGAAGAAGAAGAAGAAGAAGAAGAAGAAGAAGAAGAAGAAGAAGAAGAAGAAGAAGAAGAAGAAGAAGAAGAAGAAGAAGAAGAAGAAGAAGAAGAAGAAGAAGAAGAAGAAGAAGAAGAAGAAGAAGAAGAAGAAGAAGAAGAAGAAGAAGAAGAAGAAGAAGAAGAAGAAGAAGAAGAAACAAATGCGCAAATAGGGAGTATCTCAACAGGCCTATCTCTCCTGAGGTGGTGTCTGGGAATTACTGGTTCCGGTTTTTCGCTGCTGCTATAATGGCAGCTGATGTACACTACCAGCACAGATAGGACAAATAGCTATTTATACAAGTCTTTACAACGGGTGCATCAGTTTATTCATCCAGGCTCTGTCGCAGCCGGCCGCGACCGGGAGACTCATGGGCGGCGCACAATTGGCCCAGCGTCGTCCATGGTAGGGGAGGGAATGGCCGGCAGGGATGTAGTTCAGTTGATAGAGCATGGCGTTTGCAACGCCAGGGTTGTGGGTTCGATTCCCATGGGGGGCCAGTATAAAAAAACAAACAAACAAAACATTACAAAAAAAAAATTTGTATTCACTAACTAAGTCGCTCTGGATAAAAGCGTCTGCTAAATGACTAAAATGTAAATGTAATTCATAAGTAATTCTACGGTCAAAAATAAACATAAGTCTTTCTTCTAAACTAAGCTACAGCCAAATATACTGGATTTATAGTTAACCCCCTTCTATGTATATAACTTCTATACAATAAAATAAAGATGTTATTTCAAAATAACAGTAAACATAATGCTTTATAGCTACAATATAGTTAACGTTAGCTAGCTAATGACAAGCTCATCTCTGCTGCCTGGATGCTTTCACGTTTTTCCTTGTCTGGATGTATTGCTGTTAGCTAGCACATGGACAAGCAGTAGGCTGCTGCAGTAGTCAGATTACACCAATTACCAATATTTAATTTTTACACTGCACAAATATTTGAGAACAGTTAGCCCTCAAATAGTAGCTAACTAACGTTAGTTAATCGTAACATTGACACAATGTCTGTGTGCAGACTACAGGTTTGGAGGCCACTCTAAAGATGAACCCTCTATCCTGACACCTCTGGAGCAGTGCTGCAGGTAAAACATGGGTGCACGATTAAGCATTAAGGTGCAATAAGTTGTGTTATCATGAATATAGTCACATGTAAAGGGTGTTGTTTGGTCATGTAAAGGTCTGCGTCTCCTCTCCCTGCCCCAGTACAGTCTGTGATGTCATGAGGGATTCTCTTTTCCACGATCCTCTATTCTCCGTGGCCCCTCTCCGAGCTGCACCTCTCTGCCCTGGACCGTCGCCTAGCGACCGTGCTCAGAACTGTGAGCCGTTGCCAGGAGCGACAGCGTATATCGCCATGGACGAAGCGAGGATGACGTCACTCATTTTAAGACCTTGGTTACAACTGTGACACATGCAGAAATCATCATTCCAAAAGGGTTCTTCGGCTGTCCCCATAGGATAACCCTTTTGGGTTCGAGGTAGAACCCTCTGTAGAAAGGGTTCTACATGGAACCCAAAAGGGTTCTACCTGGAACCAAAGAGGTTCTACCAGGAACCAAAAAGGGTTATCCTATGGAGAAAGCCGAAGAACCCTTTAAGGTTCTAGATTGCACCTTTTTTTCTTCTTCTAAGAGTGTACTGTTGCTACGCCCACTCCACGACAACACCTCAACTGTCAAAATAAAACATGTCATGGCGCATCACAATGTCAATCTTCACTTCTGGGGTCTCATTTTAAGTAATCATGTAGATGTTAATACGTTTAAAACAAACAACTGCTGGTCTGCATAACAAGTAATTTATGCATCATTGCGTCAGCAATCCACAAGAGTGACGTAATGACATTTGGAGTTCCTGACATCATTTGTTTGGCTTCTATCTGTTAGAGAGGATAGCTGCATCTGAAATGTCACCCGACATTATATAGGGAATAGGATGTTATCTTAGACAGACTATTTGTAGGTCTATTCTAGTCTGGTGTATGGATGGGATGTTTAAATCACTGTGTACATTTATTGTTAGGCCTCATTAAATAAAGTTGATTATATTGTGTTATTTATAGTTATTTAATACATGGAGCGTACTCCGTGAAATAAAGCCCAGCATATACTTTTGTTTAAAAAGGGATGGTTTAACCCAAAATCATTTGCATGATAAATTATATTGCATTTTACAAAAAATCTGTGTATGAATGGCCGATTCAGACTTGATGTGTAGACTTACCATGGACATTAGGCAATATTTAGGGACTTATGTTGATGTTAAGTTCTCAAGTCTGAATAGGGTCCGACGTGAACAACATGGGGGTGTATAGTTTTGTATATTAATGAAGGTACAGAAATGATTCCCTAGTTTGTTGTGCCATGACCCATGACACTCTACAACATTATGGGCAACAGTTTCCTCGTGCTAAAACACACACAATGAGCAAAAAAAGAAAAAAAACTGCTTAATCACGGTTTGGTATTGTCTTGTTCCCTTTCAGATGAACAAAGCAAAGCTTTTAGCAACAGCTCAGTCTCATGACATGAGCCTGAGACACATGTAGTATATTATTTTAAACCCTATAGTATACTATATTAAACCCTATAGTATACTATATTAAACCCTATAGTATACTATATTAAACCCTATAGTAGACCCTATACTATACTATATTAAACCCTATAGTAGACCCTATAGTATACTATATTAAACCCTATACTATACTATATTAAGCTCTATAGTACACCCTATAGTATACAATATTAAACCCTATAGTAGACTCTATAGTATACTATATTAAACCCTATAGTAGACCCTATAGTATACTATATTAAACCCTGTAGTATACTATATTAAACCCTATAGTAGACCCTATAGTATACTATATTAAACCCTATAGTATACTATATTAAACCCTATAGTAGACCCTATAGTATACTATATTAAACCATATAGTATACTATATTAAACCCTACAGTACACCCTATAGTATACTATATTAAATCCTATAGTATACTATATTAAACCCTACAGGACACCCTATAGTATACTATATTAAACCCTATAGTACACCCTATAATATACTATATTAAGCTCTATAGTACACCCTAAAGTATACCATATTCAACCCTATAGTAGACCCTATAGCATAATATATTAAACCCTATAGTAAAGTATAGTATATTAAACCCTATAGTAGACCCTATAGTATACTATATTAAACCCTTTAGTATACTATATTAAACCATATACTATACTATAGTATACCCTATATTAAACTACAGTGGGGAAAAAAAAGTATTTAGTCAGCCACCAATTGTGCAAGTTCTCCCACTTAAAAAGATGAGAGAGGCCTGTAATTTTCATCATAGGTACACGTCAACTATGACAGACAAATTGAGAAGAAAAGAAATCCAGAAAATCACATTGTAGGATTTTTAATGAATTTATTTGCAAATTATGGTGGAAAATAAGTATTTGGTCACCTACAAACAAGCAAGATTTCTGGCTCTCACAGACCTGTAACTTCTTCTTTAAGAGGCTCCTCTGTCCTCCACTCGTTACCTGTATTAATGGCACCTGTTTGAACTTGTTATCACTATAAAAGACACCTGTCCACAACCTCAAACAGTCACACTCCAAACTCCACTATGGCCAAGACCAAAGAGCTGTCAAAGGACACCAGAAACAAAATTGTAGACCTGCACCAGGCTGGGAAGACTGAATCTGCAATAGGTAAGCAGCTTGTTTAGAAGAAATCAACTGTGGGAGCAATTATTAGGAAATGGAAGACATACAAGACCACTGATAATCTCCCTAGATCTGGGGCTCCACGCAAGATCTCACCCTGTGGGGTCAAAATGATCACAAGAACGGTGAGCAAAAATCCCAGAACCACACGGGGGGACCTAGTGAATGACCTGCAGAGAGCTGGGACCAAAGTAACAAAGTCTACCATCAGTAACACACTACGCCGCCAGGGACTCAAATCCTGCAGTGCAAGACGGTCAGATGAAACCAAAATATAACTTTTTGGTAAAAACTCAACTCGTCGTGTTTGGAGGACAAAGAATGCTGTGTTGCATCCAAAGAACACCATACCTACTGTGAAGCATGGGGGTGGAAACATCATGCTTTGGGGCTGTTTTTCTGAAAAGGGACCAGGACGACTGATCCGTGTAAAGGAAAGAATGAATGGGGCCATGTATCGTGAGATTTTGAGTGAAAACCTCCTTCCATCAGCAAGGGCATTGAAGATGAAACGTGGCTGGGTCTTTCAGCATGACAATGATCCCAAACACACTGCTCGGGCAACGAAGGAGTGGCTTCGTAAGAAGCATTTCAAGGTCCTGGAGTGGCCTAGCCAGTCTCCAGATCTCAACCCCATAGAAAATCTTTGGAGGGAGTTGAAAGTCCGTGTTGCCCAGCGACAGCCCCAAAACATCACTGCTCTAGAGGAGATCTTAAATGTAAATGTAAATGAGATCTGCATGGAGGAATGGGCCAAAATACCAGCAACAGTGTGTGAAAACCTTGTGAAGACTTACAGAAAACGTTTGACCTGTGTCATTGCCAACAAAGGGTATATAACAAAGTATTGAGAAACTTTTGTTATTGACCAAATACTTATTTTCCACCATAATTTGCAAATAAATTCATAAAAAATCCTACAATGTGATTTTCTGGATTTTTTCCCCTCATTCTGTCTGTCATAGTTGACGTGTACCTATGATGAAAATTACAGGCCTCTCTCATCTTTTTAAGTGGGAGAACTTGCACAATTGGTGGCTGACTAAATACCTTTTTCCCCCACTGTATATTAAACCCTATAGTAGACCCTAGAGTAAACTATATTAAACTAATATAAATATTATATTAAATATATTATATTAGTAGTAATAATAAAAATATAAAGACTTATTTCTTCTGTGCTGCCGACAACGCAGCTTTTAAAGACAATTTCCCTGACGTTTATAATCACATTCAAGGTAAATGCTGCGGAGCTTGGCTTAAGTGTTATTACCTTTAAAATAATGCAACTTTGATTGAATCCCAGGCAGAGTCATCTTATGTTCAGGTCTTCTGGTGTTCAGGGTGCATCCATAATGGAACCCTATTCCCTACATAATGCACTAGAGGGAACAAGGTACCATTTGGGACGCAGCCAAGATCATCTTCTATTCAGGTCTGGTTGTAGTCTTCTTGGTTCTGGGTTTGTTGACTGTGCTATAGAGCACAGAGGGGTCCTCCTCAGCTACTTGTGCTGGAGGTCTGTTATGAAAGGAGACACAACATGTCATCATCAATCTTCACTTCTGGGGTCTCATTTTAAGTAATCATGTAGATGTTAATACGTTTAAAACAAACAACTGTTGGTCTGCATAACAACAAATTTATGCATTTCTAACTGTCAAGCACAAGTACCATCTAAATAAAAAAGTATCTAATTAAAAAATTATCTTGATGTTGTAATGGCTGGACTTGCTCACTGGATGGCAGCACTGGGGGGGTTGAATTTCACAACTTCTTACTGGGGGGGGGTTGAATTTCACAACGTCTTACTGGACATCCTCATCCTCTTTCTGGGGTTGAGACAGTTGGACAGGGGAGTACAGAGGCACTTCCTGGTTATTGGAGCAATAGAGGTGGACATTGGTGTAGTGAACGTCACCCTGCTCGTCTGTGCTGCATTAGGGGCCATGGACATGCCTGAGACGTTGTCATACACTGGACTGAGTCTCCCTGGAGAGGAGAAAAGACAGACAATAGAAGCATACCTTGGGACTATTCAATTGGTTCCATTGTGGCAGGCAAGATTAATCGAGCACAGATAAAAAGATCTGAAAGAAAACAAACACTTTTTGACCTAAACGCACCTGTCCATTCCCTGCTGTGTCCCCTGTGTCAGATCTGGAGGCTTTCTTCATGTAAAAAAAAAAAATGAATGAATGAATGATTGAAAAACAATCAAGTTAATAACAAATCAAAATGATAAAATGAAAGATAAGTCTTAGAAAGATGCTCACCTGAACCACATGAAGCCAGAGAGACAGAGGATGAGAACCACAACTACAATTCCTATAGCAGCATTATTCTGTACTTCTGTATGTCCCAATCAGCTGCACCAAAACCTGGTAATGGGTTTTACAATAAATATGTATTTTTGGAGAAAACGTCTTCTAGAATAGGTCTCTGATCCATTTAAAAAACAGCATATAAATGAAGAGAGAAGCAGATGTTGAATGTAATTTATTTATTTATTGAATACATGAATACACACCTAGTATTGTTGAAACATTATTCTACATTATACAAGGAGTTAATGAAAAAAGATACAGCCCTGAATACCCCCACCCCACAACACACACAAACAAACCTCCTACTCCGAGAAGCTTGACACATATCGATCCAGAGCTTTATATTATGCTACACAGGTTACCGTGGTAATCAGACTTAGTAAACACTTACTGAATGGGAGATTACTCTTTACTATATATGTTTTCTATTGAAACTTTATTTAGGGATCAGCAACCTGTGCCGGAGAAGAGAGAGATGCAAGAAAACATGTTTGTGATTTCTGGTGTTTTTTCAATGACCCTGAATGAGCAAAGCTCTTTCCATATAGACAGGAGTAAGGTTTCTCTCCAGTGTGTGAGAGCTGGTGTAAATCAGGTTCCTCTCCTGTGTGTATAAGTTGGTGTGTAGTCAGGTGTGCTGATTGATTGAAGCTCTTCCCACACTGATCACAGCTATAAGGCTTCTCTCCTGTGTGTATGCGTTGGTGTGTAATCAGGGATCCTGAATGATTGAAGCTCTTCCCACACTGATCACAGCTATAAGGCTTCTCTCCTGTGTGTATGCGTTGGTGTGTAATCAGGGATCCTGAATGATTGAAGCTCTTCCCACACTGCTCACAGCCATAAGGCTTCTCTCCTGTGTGTATGCGATGGTGTGTAATCAGGGCTCCTGATTGATTGAAGCTCTTCCCACACTGATCACAGCTATAAGGCTTCTCTCCTGTGTGTAAATGCTGGTGTGTAATCAGGTTTCCTGAATGACTGAAGCTCTTCCCACACTGATTACAGCTATAAGGCTTCTCTCCTGTGTGAATGCGTTGGTGTGTAGTCAGGGCTCCTGATAGATTGAAGCTCTTCCCACACTGATCACAGCTATAAGGCTTCTCTCCTGTGTGTATGCGTTGGTGTGTAGTCAGGGCTCCTGATTTGTTGAAGCTCTTCCCACACTGATCACAGCTATAAGGCTTCTCTCCTGTGTGTATGCGTTGGTGTGTAGTCAGGTGTGCTGATTGATTGAAGCTCTTCCCACACTGATCACAGCTATAAGGCTTCACTCCTGTGTGTATGCGCTGATGTGTAATCAGGTTTCTTGAATGACTGAAGCTCTTCCCACACTGATCACAGCTATAAGGCTTCTCTCCTGTGTGTATGCGTTTGTGTGTAGTCAGGGCTCCTGATAGATTGAAGCTCTTCCCACACTGCTCACAGCTATAAGGCTTCTCTCCTGTGTGTATGCGTTGGTGTGTAATCAGGGATCCTGAATGATTGAAGCTCTTCCCACACTGATCACAGCTATAAGGCTTCTCTCCTGTGTGTATGCGTTGGTGTGTAATCAGGGATCCTGAATGATTGAAGCTCTTCCCACACTGATCACAGCTATAAGGTTTATTTTCTGTGTTTGTGAGTTGGTGTGTAGTCAGGTGTCCTGAGTTCCTGAAGCTCTTCCCACACTGATCACAGCTATAAGGCTTCTCTCCTGTGTGTATGCGTTGGTGTATAATCAGGTTTCCTGAATGATGGAAGCTCTTCCCACACTGATCACAGCTATAAGGCTTCTCTCCTGTGTGTATGCGCTGGTGTGTCGTCAGGGATCCTGAACAATTGAAGCTCTTCCCACACTGATCACAGCGATAAGGCTTCTCTCCTGTGTGTATGCGTTGGTGTGTTGTCAGGGCTCGTGATTGATTGAAGCTCTTCCCACACTGATCACAGCAATAAGGCTTCTCTCCTGTGTGTATGCGTTGGTGTGTAGTCAGGTGTACTGATTGATTGAAGCTCTTCCCACACTGATCACAGCTATAAGGCTTCTCTCCTGTGTGTATGCGTTGGTGTGTAGTCAGGTGTGCTGATTGATTGAAGCTCTTCCCACACTGATCACAGCTATAAGGCATCACTCCTGTGTGTATGCGCTGATGTGTAATCAGGTTTCTTGAATGACTGAAGCTCTTCCCACACTGATCACAGCTATAAGGCTTCTCTCCTGTGTGTATGCGTTTGTGTGTAGTCAGGGCTCCTGATAGATTGAAGCTCTTCCCACACTGCTCACAGCTATAAGGCTTCTCTCCTGTGTGTATGCGTTGGTGTGTAATCAGGGATCCTGAATGATTGAAGCTCTTCCCACACTGATCACAGCTATAAGGCTTCTCTCCTGTGTGTATGCGTTGGTGTGTTCTCAGGGCTCCTGATTGATTGAAGCTCTTCCCACACTGATCACAGCAATAAGGCTTCTCTCCTGTGTGTATGCGTTGGTGTATAATCAGGTTTCCTGAATGATGGAAGCTCTTCCCACACTGATCACAGCTATAAGGCTTCTCTCCTGTGTGTATGCGCTCGTGTGTAGTCAGGGATCCTGAATGATTGAAGCTCTTCCCACACTGATCACAGCTATAAGGTTTATTTTCTGTGTGTGTGAGTTGGTGTGTAGTCAGGTGTCCTGAGTTCCTGAAGCTCTTCCCACACTGATCACAGCTATAAGGCTTCTCTCCTGTGTGTATGCGTTGGTGTATAATCAGGTTTCCTGAATGATGGAAGCTCTTCCCACACTGATCACAGCTATAAGGCTTCTCTCCTGTGTGTATGCGCTGGTGTGTCGTCAGGGATCCTGAACAATTGAAGCTCTTCCCACACTGATCACAGCTATAAGGCTTCTCTCCTGTGTGTATGCGTTGGTGTGTTGTCAGGGCTCCTGATTGATTGAAGCTCTTCCCACACTGATCACAGCAATAAGGCTTCTCTCCTGTGTGTATGCGTTGGTGTGTAGTCAGGTGTACTGATTGATTGAAGCTCTTCCCACACTGATCACAGCTATAAGGCTTCTCTCCTGTGTGTATGCGCTGGTGTCTAGTCAGGTGTGCTGATTGATTGAAGCTCTTCCCACACTGATCACAGCTATAAGGTTTCTCTCCAGTGTGAATCCGCTCGTGAATAATCAATTCCGTCTGTTTAGAAAAACTCTTCCCACAGCCAGAGCAGCGGTGGGGAGGTTTCTTCCCTATACGTCTCTGCTTGTGTTTAGTGAGACGTTCTGATCTGGAGTGACTCTTCTGGAGAGACGTCTTGTCAGAATCATGTTGTTGTTGAGCCTCCCGAGATGATAAGCCCTTCCCACTGAGAGAGCAATGGTTAGGGCTGTCCCCTGTGAAACAAAGATAATGAATAACATCGACATCTGAAATCAGGCTACTTGATGGGACTTTGATAAATGCTGAAAATTGCCAATCAAAATAAACGTACTACCACAGCGACCACATTATTTTTGAGAAGCATATTTGTTTCCGAATTCGGACATGTAAACTATTTATAAGATGCATACTTTCACTTTTTCCAAACTCACTGCACTCGTGCAAAAGAAGGAAGTTTGCGCTGCTCGTGCTAGCACATGCACAGATTAAATATGCCTACATGAATCTAATTAAGGCGTTTACGTGTCCTAATCATGATAAAGATTGCTCAGAAAACCAGGTGTTTTTAACAGCGTTGCTTCGATTGTCACCTTAAGCCAATTAAGATAAGCAGAGTAAGGTGTTTACATGACTAATAACATACTCAGCCTACTGCCATAACTAGTTTAAAGTCAAATTATGAGTGTGCATGTAAACATACTCATTGTTGCTTTGACAGTCATTTCTGAAGATTATTATGAATGTGATTAATAATGAATTTACATCTGTCCCTCATTTTAAAGGTCAACCCCGTTACATGAACTGAACTCTCGTTTTAATATGTTGAAATTATTCCTTAAAAAATATGTTTGCAAAATAAACATTGAACATCTAATAGTCAAATCATAGAGTAAAGCAGGTCAGCTGGTCCTAATCTTTGTCAATTTTATTCTGTTTTGTGGTGGAAAACTGTGCAAGTAAACCCTTTCACCGATACATAGACAATCTAGAAATGTTTTAACAAGTAAAACATTTTTGGAAGATTGCATTCAAAACAACCTTCCATTCCCTCTGTCACAAGCGGTTTTATGGCTGATTTAAAGGACTATTTCACCCATGTAATGCACTGGCTTTGTTGTTTTCAGTAGTCCCCTGTTATGTTCAACCATGTCACTTTATTTGGCACATAGGCACTTAGTATAGTAATAGTTTTATTCAATGTCTTGAGATTGGAAAACATGTTTATGAAGTTGAACATGTGCTATTTATGGCCAAATGTTAATTAGGTGAACAATATTTGTATTTATTTTACCATTTTACACTTTAAAAAATGGGTGGAACGACCCAGATAGTTTCATCAATATATACAATGGGGGAAAAAAGTATTTAGTCAGCCACCAATTGTGCAAGTTCTCCCACTTAAAAAGATGAGAGAGGCCTGTAATTTTTTTTGCAGAAAATCACATTGTAGGATTTTTAATGAATTTATTTGCAAATTATGGTGGAAAATAAGTATTTGGTCACCTACAAACAAGCAATTTCTGGCTCTCACGGACCTGTAACTTCTTCTTTAAGAGGCTCCTCTGTCCTCCACTCGTTACCTGTATTAATGGCATCTGTTTGAACTTGTTATCAGTATAAAATACACCTGTCCACAACCTCAAACAGTCACACTCCAAACTCCACTATGGCCAAGACCAAAGAGCTGTCAAAGGACACCAGAAACAAAATTGTAGACCTGCACCAGGCTGGGAAGACTGAATCTGCAATAGGTAAGCAGCTTGGTTTGAAGAAATCAACTGTGGGAGCAATTATTAGGAAATGGAAGACATACAAGACCACTGATAATCTCCCTCGATCTGGGGCTCCACGCAAGATCTCACCCCGTGGGGTCAAAATGATCACAAGAACGGTGAGCAAAAATCCCAGAACCACACGGGGGGACCTAGTGAATGACCTGCAGAGAGCTGGGACCAAAGTAACAAAGCCTACCATCAGTTACACACTACGCCGCCAGGGACTCAAATCCTGCAGCGCCAGACGTGTCCCCCTGCTTAAGCCAGTACATGTCCAGGCCCGTCTGAAGTTTGCTAGAGTGCATTTGGATGATCCAGAAGAGGATTGGGAGAATGTCATATGGTCAGATGAAACCAAAATAGAACTTTTTGGTAAAAACTCAACTCGTCGTGTTTGGAGGACAAAGAATGCTGAGTTGCATCCATAGAACACCATACCTACTGTGAAGCATGGGGGTGGAAACATCATGCTTTGGGGCTGTTTTTCTGCAAAGGGACCAGGACGACTGATCCGTGTAAAGGAAAGAATGAATGGGACCATGTATCGTGAGATTTTGAGTGAAAACCTCCTTCCATCAGCAAGGGCATTGAAGATGAAACGTGGCTGGGTCTTTCAGCATGACAATGATCCCAAACACACCGCCCGGGCAACGAAGGAGTGGCTTCGTAAGAAGCATTTCAAGGTCCTGGAATGGCCTAGCCAGTCTCCAGATCTCAACCCCATAGAAAATCTTTGGAGGGAGTTGAAAGTCCGTGTTGCCCAGCGACAGCCCCAAAACTTCACTGCTCTAGAGGAGATCTGCATGGAGGAATGGGCCAAAATACCAGCAACAGTGTGTGAAAACCTTGTGAAGACTTACAGAAAACATTTGACCTGTGTCATTGCCAACAAAGGGTATATAACAAAGTATTGAGAAACTTTTGTTATTGACCAAATACTTATTTTCCACCATAATTTGCAAATAAATATATTAAAAATCCTACAATGTGATTTTCTGGATTTGTTTTTCTCATTTTGTCTGTCATAGTTGACGTGTACCTATGATGAAAATTACAGGCCTCTCATCTTTTTAAGTCGGAGAACAACACAATTGGTGGCTGACTAAATACTTTTTTCCCCCACTGTAATTAATCAATGAATGACTAAAGTGCATAAAGATGTTAGAATTCTGATATGACATCATTGTTTTAGCACTATTCACTGAGTTTTGAAACTACGGTGCGCGACATTGTTCAATGTTCCAATAAATCAACACAATCTACTTTTCGGTTTTTCAAACTGCTGTTGTCTTGAAGCTAAAATTGGGATCATGTTTACTGTGCTAATGACTAAACCAAAAAAACAGTAAAGGAGAGCAATGTACAATACAGTGAACTTAGCTAAATGAGGAATTTATGGTAGGTACATGTGGGCCGCCATCTTTATGCACCTCCACTATTGTTACAGAAGCAGACTGTAGTCTAATCTACACACCATGGTTCTTACTTAATGAAATCAAATCTCCATCTTCCTTCTCTTCTCCTCCTCCTCTCTCAGTTCCACTCTGCCCCGGTGTTTTCCTGCAGTCGACCAGACCCAGCAGTAAAGCGGTACCGGGAGGCGTTTGACCTGGGGACTCCGGGAGGGTGGAGGGGAACGGGCTAGCTTTGTCCTGTTGGCCACAATAAATATTAAACAGTTTATCATTCAACCAAACATTTGATTAATTTAGTCTACACCTCTGACTGATTTGGGAGCATCCCTAGAATATCTAATTCTTCCTGAAATGTTCAATCATTCACTACTTCCCACAAATCTAATAGCATTGGGTTGGTGGAGGCATGGGCTAGTCAGAGTTTCCACCATATTTCTTATACCAGTCATTTCCTTTCAAAACAGAGAGTAAGAGGCGACTTGTGGCTTATTTGATCGAATATAGGTTTCATAATGATTAGGTTGTTATGAGTGTACTGATAAAAGTAGGTCACGTGACATGCTGGAAACGTAACCCCCCCCCCCAAAAAAAAAACATGTAATTTGAAACCTAACCTTAACCACACACCACACTTCTAACCTTATGCCTGACCCTAACTTAAAATAAAAAAAGCACATTTTTGTTTTCATGAATTTCTACGATATACATTTTTGACTTTGTGTTTGTGGTAACTAGTGGAAACCGTTGTGCCTGTTGTTCACATGCGTGTCTGCCCTCTCATTGGCTAGAATGGTCCCACCTGATCTTGCCTCCTCCCAACTGCTTTTCATTTTTTAAGACATATATTTCATTGCCGTTACATATTAGAAGGCAATTAATTATTGGAACATGGGTTGTCTCACCCCACAAAATGGGTTCTACAGAAAAGTTGGGAGCATTAACATGGACAGAATAAAACCTTTGGATGGGTGGGTGATAACCAGGCGAGGCAGATGGGATTGTATGGTAGGGACTTTAGCCCCACGGTACCTATCCCTGTGAGTCCACCATGGCTACTCCCACCTCCAGTAGTTGATTTACAAGTGTTGGAGAGAGCACGGAACGACAGGGATGGTGTTGATACATGAGAGTTCTTTAAAAGGTGCCTGGAAACTGTAAAATCAAAAAAAATTGCCCATATATACAGATGGATCAAAAGACCCAAAGACAGGTAAGACTGGATCAGCCTTTGTTGAACAGAAAAGTGGGGTGGCTGTCAGGAGACGTATTACATTCCATTTCAAGGTCCTGGAGTGGCCTAGCCAGTCTCCAGATCTCAACCCCATCGAAAATCTTTGGAGGGAGTTGAAATTCCGTGTTGCCCAGTGACAGCCCCAAAACATCACTGCTCTAGAAGAGATCTGCATGGAGGAATGGGCCAAAATACCAGCAACAGTGTGTGAAAACCTTGTGAAGACTTACAGAAAACGTTTGACCTGTGTCATTGCCAACAAAGGGTATATAAACAAAGTATTGAGAAACTTTTGTTATTGACCAAATACTTATTTTCCACCATAATTTGCAAATAAATTCATAAAAAATCCTACAATGTGATTTTCTGGATTTTTTTTCTCATTTTGTCTGTCATAGTTGACATGTACCTATGATGAAAATTACAGGCCTCTCTCATCTTTTTAAGTGGGAGAACTTGCACAATTGGTGGCTGACTAAATACTTTTTTCCCCCACTGTATATATTATAAAGGACTAGTTTCACCATATTAAAACGAGAGTTCAGTTCATGTAACAGGGTTGTGTTGTGGAAATTCTACCCAATAAGGAGAGTGTTTTTATTTCTTCAAACATTTATACTTTATTTACCAATTAATTACTGCAATAATGGAGCTGGTCGGACATGCACTTCTAAGGTGTACGCCAGAGAGCTGGAATGACACGAGGAGTACAGAAACCTTATCTAGGCAAGTCATCTTATGCAAGCATGTACAAAACTTGTGATCTTGGTGTGTGTATGTGCTGGACAATGAGACGAAACTGGGGTGCAGATTAACTGGTAAAAGGTTGTCTCATTCTGAGGATAATACGTGCCAAAACAACAGGAAATCTCCCCAGACATAGTTCCTCAATAGTAGATTAATGGCCCCTTGACCCGAGCAAGAAAGCGTATTTCGCTGTCTACCTAGATGATGTGGGGCTTGACACCCACACACACACCAAGTTTGAACCTTTTGCTCAGCAACAGCCCTTAGCCAGGACAACAGCTTTATCATTAGAGCGCAGGATTTAACACTTTGCTCTGGTTTCAGTAGATTGAGAGGAACCGGTTCTTTCCCTTCTGACCAGCAGGAAAGCATAGGTCTCACCTTTCAGCTCTTGGCTGTGCACCCTGACATCATGTCCATACTTCCCTAAAACTAGGTTCCTATGCTGCACATCCACAGCCACAGAACAGTTAGAAACAGGCCCATACCCCTGCACACACAATCCCATCTCATATGATCTAGTTATATCAATCATCTCAGAATCAAGGCAGAAGCAATTAAGCTTAAAGAAAAAGCATGATAAAGGTTTAACAAACATTTCCATCACAGTTTACCTTTGATACTACGTGTTACATAGGATTTGAGGATGAGGACATTCCATTTATTTATGTCACTGATGTGTGCCAGATAGTCTGGGTGCCAGGAATTCTGGGGGGGCCACTGCTGTTAATCTTAGAATGAGTACGTGATAGAATGTCCTGACTGGGGTGCAAACTGATACCATCGGGGTTGGGAGTGACACCCAATGATGGTTGGCAACTGTTGGTTAGAACTTGTTTACACTCAAGTATATAAACAGATCTCTGGGTCTATCATTCGGATAACAAGAGGCAACTTACTTGTATCTTATTATGTTGAATCCGGTACCGTATTATTAAATACCTTGTATCAAATCTCCATCTAAGTGTTTAGTTATATTAGTGCATCCTGAATCCCTTAATACCACAGAAACTCATCATATCAACCTTAAAATGAGGGACAGACGTAAATGAATTACTAATAACATTCATAATAATGTTCAGAAATGACTTTCATAGCAACAAAATAACTAGTGCTTTACAATGAGTATGTTTACATGCACACTCATAATTGGACATTAAACTAGTTATGGCAGTAGGCTGAGTATGGCATTAGTCATGTAAACACCTTACTCTGCTTATCTTAATTGGCTTAAGGCAGTCCTTCTCAAATAGTGGGGCGCGTCCCCCTGGGGGGGGCTCGGAGCGATGCCAGGGGGGGCGCGTGTGACCCCGGGGAACATGCTTTTTTTTTGCCGCAGGGAGTAGGGTTTTTTAGCACCGAACAAGAGCACACAGCACAGAGCAGGAGATATGAAGTGCAGATAACAAACCCTTAGGAGACACCATGGAAAAATATTCAACAGGGATGAAAAGAAAGGCGGAGAGAGACGGAGATAATGAGACAAACGTAAGTCTCCCGAAAGCTAAGACGAGGAAATATGACGAAGCGTATGTAGCGCTTGGCTTCACTGTGACTACGGTGGGAGACGAGGAAAGACCGGTATGTTTACTGTGTCTAAAAATGTTGGCAGCGGACAGCATGAAGCCAAATAAATTAAGGCGTCACTTAAAGACATTACACCCCAATCACGCTGATAAGCCGCTTGAGTTTTCAGCGAAAACGTGCCGAAGATTGCAAACAATCGTCCCGCTTTGTGAATGCTACTTCAGTAAACCAGCGAGCACTGTTAGCATCATATAAGGTGGCGTACCAAATTGCTCAGTGCAAAAAAAAAACACTCCATAGCAGAGGAGCTGATACTGCCTGCAGCATTAGACATGGTCTCTGTCAATGCTGGATGACGCAAGTGCTGCAAAAATAAAAACTATCCCTCTGTCCAATGACACTGTCGCCAGACGTATAAATGACATTGCTAACGATCTTAATGAACAGCTGGTAGATAAACTCAAAGACAAACGTTTTGTCTTACAGTTCGATGAAGCAACTGACAGCAACAAAGACTGTTTGTTTATCGCTTATGTACGTTTTGACATGACAAACTCCCTGTGTGAGGATCTACTTTTTCGTAAATATGTCAGAGACAGAGCCACAGCTGAAGAGCTATTCAAAATGCTGGACTGCTTCCTGACTGAGAATGGGCTAAAGTGGGAGAACTGCATTGGTGTTTGCAGTGATGGTGCACAGACCATGGCAGGGATGAGAAAAGGACTTCGGGCACTCATCAAGAAGGCCTCACCTAATGCTGAGTGAACACACTGTGTTATACACAGAGAAGCACTGGCATCAAGGCACCTTTTCTCTGAATTAAGTGAGGTTATGACTGACATTGTAGGTGTAGTCAATTTTATAAAGACCAGACCACTAAAAACATGAGTCTTCTCTGCTATCTGTGAGGAGATGGGAGCTGAACATCAAGCTGTGCTGTTTCACAGTGAAGCAAGGTGGCTGTCACGAGGAAAAGTCTTGTCCCGAGTTTTTGAGCTCAGAGAGCAGATAAGAATGTTTTCGGAGCAGGAGCACAAGTATGACCTCGCAGAAAAATTTAGTGATGAGAACTTCCAGGCAAAACTGGCCTACCTGAGTGACATATTTGGAAAGCTAAATTAACTAAATCTACAGCTTCAAGGGAAAGATAAACACCTCCCTCAGGTCACAGACAAGATCAGCTCTTTCACTCGAAAGCTTGCAATGTGGGGCAGGCGACTTGATGAAGGAAATACTGATTCATTCAAGAACCTGCATGAATTTGTTGACACTACTGACTATGATGCCACCTCAGTGATTCCATATATTAAGGAGCATATTTCATCACTGATGGGATTCTTTAAAAAGTACTTCCCTGAAAACAGTTCCCAATATGACTGGGTGAGAGATCCTTTCAATGCACCAGCTCCAACTGGTTTCAGCTCTGCAGAGGAGGACCAGTTCATTGATATAACGTCTGACTCCACATTGAGACTGAGGTTCACATCACAGACACTGAGTGAATTCTGGCTGAGTGTAGAGAGGCAGTATCCACTCTTAGGGCAGAGGGCCATGGGCATTCTTCTTCCTTTTGCAACATCATATCTTTGTTAGACTGGCTTCTCTGCTGTTGCTGCACACTGATACACTGCCGATTTTGCAGGTTTTCCTACTTACAAAGCATGTAGAGGTCTGTAATTTTTATCATAGGTACACTTCAACTGTGAGAGACGGAATCTAAAACAAAAATCCAGAAAATCACATTGTATGATTTTTAAGTAATTAATTTGCTTTTTATTGCATGACATAAGTATTTGATCACCTACCAACCAGTAAGAATTCCGGCTCTCACAGACCTGTTAGTTTTTCTTTAAGAAGCCCTCCTGTTCTCCACTCATTACCTGTATTAACTGCACGTGTTTGAACTCGTTACCTGTATAAAAGACACCTGTCCACACACTCAATCAAACAGACTCCAACCTCTCCACAATGGCCAAGACAAGAGAGCTGTGTAAGGACATCAGGGATAAAATTGTAGACCTGCACAAGGCTGGGATGGGCTACAGGACAATAGGAAAGCAGCTTGGTGAGAAGGCAACAACTGTTGGCGCAATTATTAGAAAATGGAAGAAGTTCAAGATGACGGTCAATCACCCTCAGTCTGGGGCTCCATGCAAGATCTCACCTCGTGGGGCATCAATGATCATGAGGAAGGTGAGGGATCAGCCCAGAACTACACGGCAGGACCTGGTCAATGACCTGAAGAGAGCTGGGACAACAGTCTCAAAGAAAACCATTTGTAACACACTACGCCGTCATGGATTAAAATCCTGCAGCGCACGCAAGGTCCCCCTGCTCAAACCAGCGCATGTCCAGGCCCGTCTGAAGTTTGCCAATGACCATCTGGATGATCCAGAGGAGGAATGGGAGAAGGTCATGTGGTCTGATGAGACAAAAATATAGCTTTTTGGTCTAAACTCCACTCGCCGTGTTTGGAGGAAGAAGAAGGATGAGTACAACCCCAAGAACACCATCCCAACCGTGAAGCATGGAGGTGGAAACATCATTCTTTGGGGATGCTTTTCTGCAAAGAGGACAGGACGACTGCACCGTATTGAGGGGAGGATGGATGGGGCCATGTATCGCGAGATCTTGGCCAACAACCTCCTTCCCTCAGTAAGAGCATTGAAGATGGGTCGTGGCTGGGTCTTCCAGCATGACAACGACCCGAAACACACAGCCAGGGCAACTAAGGAGTGGCTCCGTAAGAAGCATCTCAAGGTCCTGGAGTGGCCTAGCCAGTCTCCAGACCTGAACCCAATAGAAAATCTTTGGAGGGAGCTGAAAGTCCGTATTGCCCTGTGACAGCCCCGAAACCTGAAGGATCTGGAGGTCTGTATGGAGGAGTGGGCCAAAATCCCTGCTACAGTGTGTGCAAACCTGGTCAAGACCTACAGGAAACATATGATCTCTGTAATTGCAAACAAAGGTTTCTGTACCAAATATTAAGTTCTGCTTTTCTGATGTATCAAATACTTATGTCATGCAATAAAATGAAAATCAATTACTTAAAAATCATACAATGTGATTTTCTGGATTTTTGTTTTAGATTCCATCTCTCACAGTTGAAGTGTACCTATGATAAAAATTACAGACCTCTACATACTTTGTAAGTAGGAAAACCTGCCAAATCGTCAGTGTATCAAATACTTGTTCTCCCCACTGTATATGTTCTGACTCATGTACTGTGTTGATAAGCCTGCAATCATTAAGCTCACATAGCAGACAAGGCCTGCTATATGAGGGAATTTAAATTCATGCCCGGCTGAGACAGATGGGTGTCCATATAAGCTTTGCTTAGGTCCTGGCTCATGTGGGGGTGGAAGGGAATGAGGAAGTAGATATGCTAGCTAAACAGGCCCTTAGGAGACAGGAGGTAGAGGTGCCAATGAGCAAGACAGAGGCTAAGGGAATGATATGGGCAGCGGTGGTGCAGAGATGGCAGGAACAATGTGCAGGCATCCATTCATTGTTTACATTTTAGTCATTTAGCAGAAACTCTTATCTAGAGTGACTTACAGGAGCAATTAGGGTTAAGTTACTCAAAGGCACATTGATAGATTTTTCACCTAGTCGGCTTGGGTTACTGGCCCAACGCTCTAAACCGCTAGGCTACCTGCCGCCCCTATTCCAGGTACAGAGTAAAGTAGGGGAGGATGGTAGGAATGGACAGAAGAGAGGAGGCCATCCTTACAAGGCTAAGGGTGGGACACAGCCATCTGAATAAGTCATTAGATGTGATAGGAAAGCATCCAACAGGAAGGTGTGATTACTGCCAGGAAACAGAGACAGTGGAGCATGTACTGATACAGTGTGGGCAGTATAATAGGGAAAGAGAGAGACTGATCCAGTATGAGGGAGAAGGGGGTACAGGGATTGAGTTTGATGAGCATACTGAGTAGAACATCGTTACATACAGTCTCAAATATTTATATTTTTTAAGAGAAACGGGGATGTCATATAGGATTTAGTTCCTCGATCCCTGTCGCTGGCCCACACTCCAGTACAGTAGGTGGCGTAATGTACCATAACGTTGGATGACAACCGCCAATAAACCCCACAGAAGAAGATGTATTTTCATTGTGAGTGACCACTTCCGAGTATCTGGTCATATAAAGGATAATCAGATTTTCAAATCAGTGGAGGTGAAAACTTTGGGAGGAAGGAGAGATCATTAAGTTCTAGACACAGATTCCTACGCATGATATAGTAGTAGGTTACCTTGCTGAAGGAAAACAAATCCCAAGTTTTACAGTCTTTTTATTTTTTTTGTCCAGCCAATAACACGGAACAGAGGAATGTGGAGGTTCAAATATGATAAAAACTAGGCATAGACATTTTATACAGCAGGCCTATACTGTTAGAAGGAAACCAGACTTACCGGATCCATTGGGGAAGCCACATTTTCTTCAGCGTTTTTTCATCAGATATTCTGGCTCACGCTGGCCATGCAGTAGCAGAATACACAGCTATCTCGATTTAAGAGCTCATTGCAGAGATATTAGAGAAAGGAGGATCTAGGAATCTCATTCGGCAATGAATGGAGGAACGTATAACGCCTCACCCAGCAGACTGTCGGACATTCGCGTTCACGTTGTCATGTTGGGTCACGCAGGTGCCAAACGAATCGTCACGCAATCCCTTCTCAGAGTCTGGGTATGAGTCTAGAAACCTGCATCTTTTCCTCCACACTAGATAATGTCACGATTCCAAAGCTATACGATATTACAGAGAACAAGTAAATTATCTCACATATCGGAAAATATTTGCAATGACAAATTCGTCTCCTTTTTCTTCTTCAGTGGACTTTAATGGTGATTGGCATCCAATATCTTGCATTACTGCCCCCAGTTGGACTATAGTATAAATACATTATTCTTTAGGGACAGGCAGAAATGAATGCAATTACTGTATTTCCCGGGGGATACAGTAATTTTTCAATTCTTTTTCAACTTTTTCAATTTCAGTCAGGGGGAGAGTTTAGTTGTTTTTTTTCTTCCAGGGGAGGGTCATGTAATTTGTAATTGATTAAATGTCAGTATTTGTCACCATTTTGGAAATTACGTTTTGAATTACCATCTTACAACTCTCTCTCTCTCTCAATTAAATTCAAGGGGCTTTATTGGCATGGGAAACATATGTTAACATTGCCAAAGCAAGTGAAATAGATAATTAACTAAAGTGAAATAAACAACAAAAATTAACAGTAAACATTACACTCACATACAGTGGGGAAAAAAAGTATTTAGTCAGCCACCAATTGTGCAAGTTCTCCCACTTAAAAAGATGAGAGAGGCCTGTAATTTTCATCATAGGTACACGTCAACTATGACAGACAAATTAAGAAAAAAAAATCCAGAAAATCACACTGTAGGATTTTTTATGAATTTATTTGCAAATTATGGTGGAAAATAAGTATTTGGTCACCTACAAACAAGCAAGATTTCTGGCTCTCACAGACCTGTATCTTCTTCTTTAAGAGGCTCCTCTGTCCTCCACTCGTTACCTGTATTAATGGCACCTGTTTGAACTTGTTATCAGTATAAAAGACACCTGTCCACAACCTCAAACAGTCATACTCCAAACTCCACTATGGCCAAGACCAAAGAGCTGTCAAAGGACACCAAAAACAAAATTGTAGACCTGCACCAGGCTGGGAAGACTGAATCTGCAATAGGTGAGCAGCTTGGTTTGAAGAAATCAACTGTGGGAGCAATTATTAGGAAATGGAAGACATACAAGTCCACTGATAATCTCCCTCGATCTGGGGCTCCACGCAAGATCTCACACCGTGGGGTCAAAATGATCACAAGAACGGTGAGCAAAAATCCCAGAACCACACAGGGGGACCTAGTGAGTGACCTGCAGAGAGCTGGGACCAAAGTAACAAAGCCTACCATCAGTAACACACTACGCCGCCAGGGACTCAAATCCTGCAGTTCCAGACGTGTCCCCCTGCTTAAGCCAATACATGTCCAGGCCCGTCTGAAGTTTGCTAGAGTGCATTTGGATGATCCAGAAGAGGATTGGGAGAATGTCATATGGTCAGATGAAACCAAAATAGACTCGTCGTGTTTGGAGGACAAAGAATGCTGAGTTGCATCCAAAGAACACCATACCTACTGTGAAGCATGGGGGTGTAAACATCATGCTTTGGGGCTGTTTTTCTGCAAAGGGACCAGGACGACTGATCCGTGTAAAGGAAAGAATGAATGGGGCCATGTATCGTGAGATTTTGAGTGAAAACCTCCTTCCATCAGCAAGGGCATTGAAGATGAAACGTGGCTGGGTCTTTCAGCATGACAATGATCCCAAACACACTGCCCGGGCAACGAAGGAGTGGCTTCGTAAGAAGCATTTCAAGGTCCTGGAGTGGCCTAGCCAGTCTCCAGATCTCAACCCCATAGAAAATCTTTGAGGGAGTTGAAAGTCCGTGTTGCCCAGCGACAGCCCCAAAACATCACTGCTCTAGAGGAGATCTGCATGGAGGAATGGGCCAAAATAGTGTGTGAAAACCTTGTGAAGACTTACAGAAAATGTTTGACCTGTGTCATTGCCAACAAAGGGTATATAACAAAGTATTGAGAAACTTTTGTTATTGACCAAATACTTATTTTCCACCATAATTTGCAAATAAATTCATAAAAAATCCTACAATGTGACTTTCTGGATTTTTTTTTCTCATTTTGTCTGTCATAGTTGACGTGTACCTATGATAAAAATTAAAGGCCTCTCTCATCTTTTTAAGTGGGAGAACTTGCACAATTGGTGGCTGACTAAATACTTTTTTTCCCCACTGTAAGTTCAAAAAGATTAAAGATATTTCAAATGTCATGTATATATACAGTGTTGTAACGATGTGCAAATGGTTAAAGTACGAAAGGGAAAATAAATAAACATAAATATGGGTTCTATATCGTGGAGCTCCGCCCCATAGGGGAGCTCTGCTCCTATTGGTTTACCCACTGCCCTAAGGTAGCATCAGCCTGAGACAAAATTATGCACACACCTGCAGCCAATAGGAGTACAGGTGTCCCTATAAGAGGGGATGCCTCACCTCAATCAGCCCTCCCTTTATCTTCAGCGACTGGACTAGACTGAAGAAGCCACGAGGAGACGAAGAGAAGACTCAGGACGAAGAAACGCCGTCGATTTCCAGTTCATCGACGTCGTCCTACAATGAGCACACCAGGACATTTTCCACCCCTAAAAGCTCTTTTCAGAGCTCAATGCCGATGCTTCTCCATGGCGGCTGTGGACTCCCACGACTTATGTTTCGTGTGTTTGGGTTCACAGCACGCCAAGGAGGGCATCAGCAATCCCCCTAATTGCGCCTCCTGCACCCTCCTTTCTTTAAAGGAGAGGAAGCAGCGCTGGCCGTTTTTTAGGGAGGATTTTCCTCTACAGGACGTGCTGTCGGTGCTAGCCTCTGCTTCAGAGGCATCATCAGATGGCGCCGGCTCAGGAGATTATGGGGAGGAGGCGGATATTCCGATGGAACAATCCGACCCTCTGACCCACACGTTCAAGCCCCCCTTTCCTTTGGAGAGTGAGAGGGATTGCAGTTCCCTAGGCGATGACGACACGGGCTCTGAGAGATCAGAAGCCCTGTCCTTCGCTGCAGCCTCTCTGCGTTCGGATTTTCCCGGACTCATTGAGAGGGCTGCCCGACGTTTGGAAATAGCGCTGCCCCCTATTCCCTCCGCACCGGAGGTGGATATGATGGAGGGCGGCCCCTATTCCCGGCCAAGGAGAGCGCCAGAGCCATTGGCTCCAGCAATGCCCTCACTGGCAAAATACATTGAGGGCTCATGGGAGGCACCTTTGGCGGCGCGTTCGCCGGCCAAATCGTACCTCCCATTAACCAGAGTGAATCCCCAGGTTAGAGAGCGCCATGGCTGCGTCTCTCGTACCGGGTTCGAGTCCCTGGCCCTCTTCTAAGAAAGCCACCTTTGCCCGACGCAGAAGGACCGTCTCACAGCGCAGCTGTTAGAGAAGTCTTTTACGTTGGGAGCCCAAGCTGTAGCAGCAGCTAATAATATTGCCCTCCTAGCGGCCGCTCTGTCCTGTTTAACCACGGGTAAGACCGACCTGGACTGGGAGGAGGTGGAGGAGGCGTCCAGAATTTCTGGCGCTATTCTCCACCTAACTCAGGCTGGCTGTCTGCGTGGGGAGGTCCATGGCCACTTCGGTGGTCGCGGAATGACCCCTCTGGTTGTCATTGACGACCATGAAGGAAGCAGACAGGACGTCGCTTTTGAACTAGCGGGCCCCGCCCCCCCAGCAGCCACGGTGGCCCCGATGACGCAGCCGGCAAGGGAGGTTGTCAAGACGCCGACCTGGCAGCCTAAGGACGGCCACAAGAGACGGCGCACATGACGGGACGTGGGGGAGTGGATAGAAGACGGCGCAACGACAGTGTGGAACGTGCCCGCTATTCCCCCCCACCCTTCGGTTGAGGGGATGGGTGAAAATGTTGTTGTTGATGTGATATGTAATAAAGAGTTGGCTTCACCTGACTTTGTCAAAAAAGAGCCCCTTTTCCATAATACATCCGAGAGCGTTCGCCCTACCTCACTCTCTCTCTCTTACCACTCTGAGTGCCGCTCAGGAGTGTCTCACATAGCAGGCTGCAGTCTCAGTCAGATAATGACAGTATGACGCAACCGCTATTCGGGGATGGCTCAGACTAAGGCCAGTGCAGTTCAGACCCATGCTGCGTTCACGGAGGGCCGGAATACTACGGTTACGGGCGTAACCAACGTATCGGCGCCCCCGTTTCTCTCAGAACGCGCTGATGCTCACCACGCTGAGTGTAGTTCAGCCCACCAAGGGTGCAGAGCTGAGCACACACAGAAGGTGAATGTTAAGAAGGTATCAAGGCACCGCCTTGGGTTACCTCATAGAGACCTCACATTACAGACTCCTAGGAGTACTGTAGTGAAGGGCACTCACAGTGAACTGCAGTCACAGCCAGATTCTGGAATGATGACGCAATCGCTTTCTGGGGATGGTATTCTGTCGCAGGTTATAGCCTCGGTCAGTGCAGTTCAGACCCGCGCTGCATTCACGGAGGGCCGGAATACTACGGTTACGGGTCTAACCAACGTATTGGCGCTCCGTTTCTCTCAGAACGCGCTGATGTTTCCTCTCCCTTTCACGGGAGGCCCGCCTTGGGCTGTTCCACCACCTCAGTGCTGGGGAACAGCGGCGGCAAGGGCCATCGAGGAATACAGGTCCTTCCTACTGAATGTACCACAGCTTCGCGCTCGCCCGCTTTCTCTGCATTGCTGGGAGTGGCGGCGAAGCTGTACCCTCTCACGCTGGCTACACCAGACGTTGCAGAAGGGTTATGCCATCCAATTCCATCGGACCCCACCCCCATTCAGGGGAGTGGTGGAGACAGTGATGAAAACGCCCAAAAAAGTGGCCGCTCTGGTGTCAGAGATTACGTAACTTTTGGCGAAGGAGGTGGTCACAGTAGTTCCCCAGGAGCAAAGGAACAAAGGGCTATATACGCCCTACTTCCTGGTGCCCAAAAAGACAGGGGGAATGAGGCTGATATTGGATTTACGCATTCTCAACGAGAGCGTAACCAAACGGCCCTTCCGAATGCTCACGACAAAACGTCTACTGGAATGTATCCAGAAAGGAGACTTTTGAACAAGCATAGACCTAAAGGACGCGTACTTTCATGTGCCGGTGCAACCGCGTCACAGAAAGTTTCTGCGATTCGCCTTTTCAAGGGGTGGCGTATGAATACACGAGGATGCCATTCGGGTACGCCCTGGCACCTCGCACGTTTTCCAAGTGTGTGGAGGCGGCATTGGAACCGTTGCGTCGTCAGAGAATAAGGCTACTAGCCTACCTAGACGACCTACTGGTTCTCGCCCCGTCAGCAGAGCTGGCGTTCACTCACACGACACAGACAGTGATTCATCTCACACGTCTGGGGTTCGCTGTGAATTGGAAAAAGAGCGCGCCCTGGCCCAGTCATCAGATTGTCTACCTGGGGATACAGCTAGACACTGTAATGATGAGGGCTCGAATTTCGGTCCCTCGAAGGGTAGCCTTGTTGCTAGCCCTGAGAAAGTGTCATCCGAATCACACGGTAATGGCGCTGTCAGTCATGTCACTCTTGGGTCTCATGTCGTCAGCCCATTCCGTGGTTCCGCTGGGACTCCTGCGCATGCGCAGGATGCAGCGATGGTTCGCCCAACTAAGACTAGACCCAGTGCGTCAACATCATCGGTTGGTGGTGGTTCCTCTCTCGCTCAGTGCAGATCTGAACTATTGGAGAGACCCGCGCATTCTCACGCACGGAGTCCCGATAGGCAAAGTGTCCTCCTACATTCCAGTGTTTACAGATGCCGCTCTGACGGGATGGGGAGGGACATGTCAGACCCAAGCGATAGGAGGTGTGTGGCCTCCTTCGAGTCGCCACATCAACCTCTTGGAGTTGGAAACGGTTCGACTGGTTCTGACCCACTTCGCATCTACCCTTCGGGGTCGCGATGTGTTGGTCTGGTCAGACAACTGGACCACAGTAGCCCACATAAATCGCCAGGGAGAAGTCAGGTCTCCTGCTCTCCACCGGTCGGCAGAGGAATTGTGGCTGTGGGCTCATGAGCACCTTCGCTCATTGAGAGCAGCACACATTCCGGGCTACTTGAATGTAGGAGCAGACCTCATGTCTCGAGGGGGTCCTCGAGATGACGAGTGGCGTCTGCATCCGGACATTGTTCTCCAAATTTGGGAACAGTTCGGGAGAGCCGAGGTGGATTTATTCGCGTCACGCGTGAACGCGCATTGTCCCCTATGGTTCTCTCTGAGGGAACAGGACGAACCGCCACTGGGAAGGGACGCATTCGCGCACCACCCGTGGCCGAGAGTTCTTCTGTATGCATTCCCTCCGCTGTCCTGCATTCTCCCACTGTTAGCCATTGTTGGGCCACCTTGGCCAATTCCACATCGACGGAACGCATTGTTTCAGGCCGGGTGCTCGATAGGGCAATTGCCCATAATCGGCCAACCACTGAAGGCTTGGCTCCTGAGAGGGACAGGCTAGAGCGCTGTGGGTTATCTGATTCAGTAATCAGGACCATACAGGGTTCACGTGCCAGTTCCACTTCCAGGGTGTATGCCAGTAAATGGAAAGTTTTTTCACAGTGGTGCGTCACAGAGAATGTAGACCCCATGAGCTGTCAGGTTGAGAGTGTTCTCTCTTTCCTGCAGTCTATGTTTGATAAGCAGCGATCGCATGCCACCATTAAGGTGTTTGCAGCGGCGATTTCAGCTTGTCACGAGGGGTTTGGCAGAGACACTTCTTATTGGGAACGCGGCGGCTTAGGCCAATGCCTAGAGCCACGCTTCCTCAGTGGGATTTGACTTTGGTACTCGAAGCGCTATGTAAGTCCCCGTTCGAGCCATTGAATCAAATACCCCTCAAGATGCTGTCTATGAAGACGGCACTGTTGCTCGCTTTGACTACGGCTAAGCGTGTTAGTGATTTGTGTGCTCTTTCGACGAGACCTGACTGCTTTGCCATTAATGGCGATCTGAGCAGTGTGGTGTTACGTCCTAACCCGGCATTTGTGCCGAAGGTTATTAAGAGCTCATATAGATCACAGACCATGGAGCTGTGGGCTTTTTCTCCCCCTCCTCATGGGGAGAGGAGTGAGGAAAGGCTCCATCGCCTGTGCCCAGTGCGCGCTTTGGCGTGTTACGTTGAGCGCACAGCAGCGATTAGGTCATCGCCTCAGCTGTTTGTGTGTCACGGTGCGGCTGCACTAGGTAGACCACTTTCAAAACAGTGCTTGTCTCATTGGCTTTGCGAAGGCATTGAGACAGCTTATGAGGCAGCGGGGCGACAATTGCCTCAGGGTATAAGAGCCCACTCCACTCGTAGAGTAGCGGCTTCTACTGCCCTTTTCAGAGGAACAGGGGTAGAGGATATCTGTGCAGCGGCGTCGTGGTCGTCACCGTCTCCATTTATCCGTTTCTATCTCTTGGATATGTCTTCTAACTCTTTGGCGTCGTCTAGGGTAGGGGAGGGAATGGCCGGCAGGGAGGTAGCTCAGTTGATAGAGCATGGCGTTTGCAACGCCAGGGTTGTGGGTTCGATTCCCACGGGGGGCCAGTATAAAAAATAATAAAAAATTTATGCACTAACTGTAAGTCGCTCTGGATAAGAGCGTCTGCTAAATGACGTAAATGTAAATGTAAATGTCTGTATGTCTCACCAGCTACACTAAAACCTGGTGTTTCCAGTGTACTGTACTACAGCGCTCTCTACTGGCATCTCAACAACACAACAACCATCAATGTGACTCAAAAAGTATATTTAGCTCATTGGTCACAATAGCAACACCCACCCGTAGTCTGCGCTCCAGCAGGTATATCTCACTGGTCATCCCCAAAGCCAACACCTCCTTTGGCCGCCATTCCTGCTAATAACTGGAACGAACTGCAAAAATCTCTGAAGCTGGAGACACTTATCTCCCTCACTAACTTTAAGCATCAGTTGTCAGAGCACCTTACCGATCACTGCACATGTACACAGCCCATCTGTAATTAGCCCACCGAACTACCTCATCCCCATATTGTTATTTATTTTGCTAATTTGCACCCCAGTATCTCTATTTGCACATCATCTTTTGCACATCTATCATTCCAGTGTTAATACGAAATTGTAACTATTTTGCACTATGGCCTATTTATTGCCTTACCTCCATAACTTACTACATTTGCACACACTGTATATAGATTTTCTATTGTGTTATTGACTGTACGTTTTGTTTATCCCATATGTAACTCTGTGTTGTTTTTTTAATCGCACTGCTTTGCTTTATCTTGGCCAGGTCGCAGTTGTAAATGAGAACTTGTTCTCAACTGGCCTACCTGATTAAATAAAGGTTAAATAATATTTTTTATTTTTATGTCCATTTAAGAGATCAGTAAATAATGTGTAGAAGGTGTTATGGGATTGAGCCTGCACATTGTGTAAGAGTGAGAGCAAGCAACTACATTAAAGAGCTGTTGTAATCCATTATGGGTCAAATATTACTTTAGATGTATTACTTTAGGTAAATAATAAATTACTGTTGTACCGAAATATATCATATTTTGCATCATCTGCAATGTATAAGAGTTTGTCTTTTAATATTTATGCCAGATGGTCATGTTATCCTGTTGATAATTTAAGATTGACATGAGGATTTTAGCTTCTTGCTAACTGAATACCAGTGCTCTCAGAACCACATTGTGGAGAGATGGGGGTCTGGGTGAGATGAGGATCTACTGTTGCATGTGGGTTTAGGGTATCACGTGGACAGTGTGTTTGTAAGTATTCATATTGTATTTGATGACAATGGATTTTAGTTTTTCATGCACAATGTCATTTTGTTGATGGACATCTTGTACTCAGACATTTGAAATGTTAGAAAGTCTATTCTAACTGAACATTGTGGTCTTTGTATTTTCTTGTATTTTTGTTGTAGAAAGCAGAGCCACTACCGTTTATGCATTTCACTTTGTACTTATTGTACTCTGACTGTTTTTATGCACATTACTAACAGATTTATTTCACTTGATGGTGATTTAGACTGAACTTTACTTCATGGTGACTTCACCTTGTGGTGATTTCCACCTTACATCATCCTTTCTTTAAATGTAAGCTTTGACAGAATAAACAACCCCAAATTAGTTTTGTGTCCTGTGCTGGGTTTACTTTCACCAGGCTACACAGATGTTGTCATACACAGGACTCGAATCTCCCTAATGGGAGAGAGTCAAATAAAGTAATACCACAGTCATTAAGTCCATCTACCAGATGTAGGTGGAGTTGGGGTTGTCAGTCAGAGTACAGGTGGTGCTACAGACCACTGCAGTTCTCAGTCAACTGATTCCAGCAGACACACCTGTCTAGGAGAGTGGAGATATTCTGGTCCTTCTACAGCACAGGAGTAGCTGCCTGCATCCTCACTGCTGACTGGGTCTAGGATCAGGTAGTTATCTAGAGTCTTTGAGTTGGTAAAACGTTGTCCATTCTTGTACCAGATGTAGGTGGAGTTGGGGTTGTCAGTCAGAGTACAGGTGGTGCTACAGGTCAATGCCACGCCATGTCCCTCTTTCACAGATTTTTAAAAAAATTACGATACCTAGCACACAACATTACTATTCCTTTATTGGTCTAAATACATTTTACCCCGACTATAGAATTGAAACATGGGGCTGTCATACCTAGAATAAAATGGTTTATGACTAAACAAATCATCAAAAAATATATGTCAAGATGTCGTCAACCTTACTTACAGAGTGAAGTGAAGGGGGGAAGTCTTGTAGGATAAGTCAACTGACTGGCAGTGCAAGGAAAACACTAAATATATTAAATAAAATAAAATGTTATTTGTCACATGCGCCGAATACAACAGGTGTAGACCTTAACATGAAATGCTTACTTACCTTAACCAACACTGCAGTTCAAGAAATTGAGTTAAGAAAATACTTACTAAATAAACTGAAGTACCAAATAAAAAGTAACACATTAAAATAACGAGGCTATATACAGGGGTACAGGTACCGAGTCACTGTGCGGGGGTACAGGTTAGTCAAGGTAATTTGTACATGTAGGTAGGGGTAAAGTGACTATGCATAGATAATAAACAGCGAGTAGCAGCAGTGTAAACACCAAGAGGGGAAGGGGGGGTGTCAATGTAAATAGACTGGGTAACAAATCACCAATAAAAAGTAGAATGTTAAGGTATAACATATTATCAAGTGTATTTCCAGAGTGAAGAGAAGAAGTTTGGTAGGAGACCTTACTGGCCGTAAGACACGTGTTTCTCTGTTGATTGTTTTAAACCTGTTTGATCCTCAGGACCATGACTATAACATTGAGTGTTGGGACACAGGGCAACAACATATCCTGGTCTCTTCTACATAATACAATTAAATATTTAAAAAATACATATTTAAAAAAATGAATATGCAATAAGCAATGAAAAACAAAACAAGAAAACATGAAACCACATAGCAGATGTGTGTTTTACAATTACATTTACATGCAAGCATTCGTTCCGCGTAACAAATCCCCAATAAAAAGTAGAATGGTAAGGTATAAGATATTATCAAGTGTATTTCCAGAGTGAAGAGAAGAAGTTTGGTAGGAGACCTTACTGGCCGTGAGAAAACAGAAGAGTGTGAGGTCTGTGGTTGACATGACCTATAAGTACTGATGGGCAGAGCTGGCTTCCTGCCCCCATGATGCCTCTGCCTAACAACCAACACATCATTCGCTTCTCAATAAAAATGTGTGAACATCTTTCGGAGCACACTTAATATACAATAAGGAAAGTTGAAAGATAGCACTATTAAAATCCTTTAAAATAAATGCAACAACATAATTTGACCACACTAATAGTCCTATGGCTTCTGTACTTCTGTATGTACCATCAGCTACACTAAAACCTGGTGAAGGGATTTACAATAAATATGTGAACATCTTTTAGGAGCAAACAAATTATACAAGAGGCCTATGCTCCTTATAAAAAAAGGATTGTTATAATAGATTTTAAAAATATATAATTGTGATAAGCAGAGGTTGTTGAGCAGAAAATTGATTTAATTTATTGATCAATTGAATGCATGAATACACACTTAGTATTGTTGAAAAATTATTCTACATTATACAATTACTTAATGGATAATAGGAGTTCAAGAAATAAGATACAGCTCTGAACAAACCCCCCCCCCCCCCCCCCAAATGCATATTATGCTACACAGGTTACCATGGTAATCAAACTCAGTAAACTGTTAGAGAATGGGAGATGGATGACTCTTTACAAGATGTTTTCTATTGAAACTTTATTTAGGGTTCTTGAACCATTGCCGGAGAGGAGGGAGATGAAAGAAAACATGTTTGTGCTTTCTGGTGTTTTTTCAGTGACCCTGGATGAGCATGTGGAGGAGCAAAATGTGGAGGAGCAAAAATGATGAAAACTAGGCCTAGACATTTTATACAGCACAGCAGACCTATACTGTTAAAAGGAAACCAGACACACCGGATCCATCGTGGAAACTATTGTTTCTTCAGCGTTTCTTCCTAAGACAAGAAATGTGTAGGCTACAGTACAGTTACTATGTTGTCACAGTGTTCAGATAAGGATTAGGGAGTTGCTGGGAGAGAATTCCAGTCTCAAGGCTGCAACTGATGCACCCCTAGACCAGAGCAATCAAACATCTATTTAAATATCCAAGCTCAATTACATTATGACAACATAACATCTCACATCTCATTTAACTGACTTCAGAAAGTTCCTGGATAAAATGTTTCCTGATCTATAAAAGTCGAGTAAAGTCAACAAAACGTTCAACATCAACCCTTTCACTAAGAATCCTGTTGTCTGCTATCGTCTACTTTTACCTGACAGCAACTTGGAACAGAGTTCTATATTAGTCCAGATGTTCTCAAGGCTGTTGTTGCATCTCCCTCCCTTCAGCCTTAGAAACATAAAGATAGACAACAAACACACTTTATAACTGGTGAAAAACTACAACTGATACTTCAATTAAGCAGGAAAAAGTACTTATTATAACAGATGTGTAGCACTGTAAGACACGTGTTTCTCTGTTAATATACAATAAGGAAAGCTGAAAGAAATCCCAATTAAAATACGTTAAAATAAATGCAACAACATCATTTGACCACACTAATAGGCCTATGGCTTCTGTATTTCCGTATGTCCCATCAGCTACACTAAAACCTGGTGAAGGGTTTTACAATAAATATGTGAACATCTTTTAGGAGCAAACTAATTATACAAGAGGCCTATGGTCCTTAAATTTTGTTGATTATTATTAAAGTTTTAAAAAACGTTGACGTTGTTGAGCAGATAATATATTTAATTTATTGATCTATTGAATACATGAATATACACCTAGTATTGTTGAAACATTATTCTACATTATACAATTATTTAATGGATAATAGGAGTTAATGAAATAAGATACAGCCCTGAATACCCCCACCCCACAACACACATAGCACTCCTACTCCTAGACGCTTGACACATATCGATCCAGAGCTTCATATTATGCTACACAGGTTACCGTGGTAATCAGACATAGTAAACTGTTAGAGAATGGGAGATGGATGACTCTTTACAATATGTTTTCTATTGAAACTTTATTTAGGGATCAGGAACTGTTGCCGGAGAAGAAGGAGATGAAAGAAAACATGTTTGTGCTTTCTGGTGTTTTTTCAATGACCCTGAATGAGCAAAGCCCTTTCCACATAGACAGGAGTAAGGTTTCTCTCCAGTGTGTGAGAGCTGGTGTGTTGTCAGGTGTCCTGAAATCCTGAAACTCTTCCCACACTGATCACAGCTATAAGGCTTCTCTCCTGTGTGTATGCGCTGGTGTATAGTCAGGTGTGCTGATTGATTGAAGCTCTTCCCACACTGATCACAGCTATAAGGCTTCTCTCCTGTGTGTATGCGTTGGTGTGTAGTCAGGGCTCCTGATTCGTTGAAGCTCTTCCCACACTGATCACAGCTATAAGGCTTCTCTCCTGTGTGTATGCGCTGGTGTGTAGTAAGGTGTCCTGACTGATTGAAGCTCTTCCCACACTGATCACAGCTATAAGGCTTCTTCTCTCCTGTGTGTATGCGTTGGTGTGTAATCAGGGATCCTGAATGATTGAAGCTCATCCCACACTGACCACAGCTATAAGGCTTCTCTCCTGTGTGTATGCGTTGGTGTGTAGTCAGGTTTCCTGACTTCCTGAAACTCGTCCCACACTGACCACAGCTATAAGGCTTCTCTCCTGTGTGTATGCGTTGGTGTGTAGTCAGGTTTCCTGACTTCCTGAAACTCGTCCCACACTGATCACAGCTATAAGGCTTCTCTCCTGTGTGTATGCGTTGGTGTGTAATCAGGGATCCTGAATGATTGAAGCTCATCCCACACTGACCACAGCTATAAGGCTTCTCTCCTGTGTGTATGCGTTGGTGTGTAGTCAGGTTTCCTGACTTCCTGAAACTCGTCCCACACTGATCACAGGTATAAGGCTTCTCTCCTGTGTGTATGCGTTGGTGTGTAGTCAGGGATCCTGAATGATTGAAGCTCATCCCACACTGATCACAGCTATAAGGCTTCTCTCCTGTGTGTATGCGTTGGTGTGCAGTCAGTGTGGAATCTCGCGCAAAACTCTTCCCACACTGATCACAGCTATAAGGCTTCTCTCCTGTGTGTATGCGTTGGTGTGTAGTCAGGGCTCCTGATTGATTGAAGCTCTTCCCACACTGATCACAGCTATAAGGCTTCTCTCCTGTGTGTATGCGTTGGTGTGTAGTCAGGTGTCCTGACTTCCTGAAGCTCTTCCCACACTGATCACAGGTATAAGGCTTCTCTCCTGTGTGTATGCGTTGGTGTGTAGTCAGGTGTCCTGACCTCCTGAAACTCATCCCACACTGATCACAGCTATAAGGCTTCTCTCTTGTGTGTATTCGTTGGTGTGTAGTCAGGTGTCCTGACATCCTGAAACTCTTCCCACAGTGATCACAGCTATAAGGCTTCTCTCCTGTGTGTATGCATTTGTGTGTAGTATTGGCTCCTGATTGATTGAAGCATTTCCCACAATCAAAGCAGGGGTAAGGCCTCTCCCCTGTATGAATTATCTGGCGAGATTTTAAGGTTTTAGATGCAGCGAAACGATTCCCACGCTGAGAGCAGTGGTACGGTTTCTCTCCGGTGTGAATCCGCTGGTGAGCTATCAATTCCTTCTGCTTAGCAAAACTCTTCCCACAGTCAGAGCAGCAGTGGTGAGGTTTCTTCCCTTTACGTCTCTGCTGATGTTTCTTGAGGTGTTCTGATCTGGAGAGACTGTTCTCTGTCTTGTCAGCATCGTGATGTTGTTGAAGCTCACCAGATGATAAGCCCCTGCCACTGAGAGGGCAACGATTAAGGCTGTCCCCTATGAACCGAAGACATTGAATAGTTAGGTTTTTGCAAACATGGGTCCATAAACAGATGGGTCATTCCACAAAATGAATGCCTTTTGCATCCCTTTGATATTCTTTCAGTAGAAATTGTGCACCAATATTCAATTTGAAATCTCTGTTATATTAAATAAAGTGCCCTTTAATACAGAACACATGGAGAATTCAATTAATACGATTTTTTATATGAATAAAGACTTGCTAATGTGACAATTCTGCATTTTGAAAAGTCCCTCCATCAAGCCTGTGTAACTTCTAGAAAGATTTTAACCCACCTAATACAATCATTTCTCCAAGTTTTACCATCATTGAGTACGGTTACAAGTGCAGAATAATACGATTAATTTAAATAGTCAATTGGTATAAGAATTTGATTTAAACCTTGACATGCTTTGAATGAAGAACAATTTTCCTAATAATCCTGTTTACATGGACTCATCTGAAATTGCCAATCAAAATAAACATTCTACCACAGCCACCATGTATTTTTTTTAAGCATATTTAATTCTGAGTTTGGACAAATAAAGTTTGTATGTGAAATCTATTTCGAAGCTGCATATTTTCAGTTTTTCCAAACTCTATGCACTCGATCAAATGAAGGAAGCTTGCGCGGCTTGTGCTAGCACATGCACAGATTAAATACACAGCTATAACTCTGATTAAAGCGTTTACATGTCCTAATAATTCTAAACATTGCTCAGAAAACCAGGTGTCTTTAAGGCGTATGCTTACTTCGGTTATGACCTCACGGCAATTAAGATAAGCAGAGTAAGGTGTTTACATGACTAATGCCATACTCGGCCTACTGCCATAATCAGTTGAATCGGAAATTATTATTAGTGTGCATGTAAAGCCCTAGTTATTTGGTTACTTTGAAAGTCATTTCTAAACATTATTTATTTCATGTGATTAGTTATTAATTTACGCCTGTCCCCTCATGTTAAGGTCAACCCTGTTACATGAACTGAACACTTGTTTTAAACTGATCCCAAATTTTTTTTGCAAAATGCTTTTTTATTTAGTTGAACATGTGCTCTTTATGACAGAATGTTAAAATGAAGTGAAATCTTTCTTCTTTTTTACCACGTTACACTTCTCAAAATTGGGTGGAATGACCAGATATTTTCATCAATATATAATGAATCAATGAATTGTTACAGAAGCAGACTGTAGTCTAATCCATACACCATGGTTCTTACTTAATGAAATCAAATCTCCATGTTCCTCTTCTCCTTCTCCTCTCTCAGTTCCACTCTGCCCCGGTGTTTTCCTGCAGTCGACCAGACACAGCAGTAAAGTACCGGGAGGCGGTCGACCTGGGGTCTCCGGGAGAGTGGAGGGGGACGGGCTAGATTTGTCCTGTTGGCGGCAAGAAGTATTCTACATAGATTAACACTAAACCAAATATTTTATTAATTCAGTCTAAACCTCTGATTTGGGTGTATCCCTCGAATATCTAATTTTTCCTGAAATGTTCAATTGTTCACTACAACCCACAAATCTAAGAGCATTGGATTGGTGGAGGCATGGGCTAGTTTCCACCATATTTCTTATACCAGTCATTTCCTTTCAAACAGCGACTAAGAGGCAAAGCGAGAGGGATAACTGGGCCCAAAATCTGGTTTATGCCTTATTTGATCGAACATAAATTTCGTAACGATTAGGTTGTTAGGAGTGTATTGGTAAAAGTAGGACACCTGACATCCTGGCAACTTTGAGGGGGAAAAAACACTTATCTGGGAGTAGTGCCTGGTCGTCACTAGTTACCACAAACAAAGGTATAAACCACGCCCATTACTACAATCAATTTTACTAAAATTAGATTATAACCATAACCTTAACCAAACTTCTAACTTCATGCCTAACACTAAATAAATACAAATACTATATATTCGTGGCTGTGGTAACTAGTGGAAACCCGATTATCTGCCCTCTCATTGGCTCATCTTGCCTCTTCCCCATTCCATTTTTGAAGACATTTATTTTCTTCGTTAGAGCGGCCACTTGAGTATCTGGTCAAATAATGGATAATGTGTTCGAAATCAGTGAAGGAATGTGAACACTTTGGGAGAAAGGAGAGATAATAAGGTCAGAGTCACAGATTCCTAAATATGATATAGTAGTAGGCTACTTTGTTGAAGGAAAAAAAATCCCAACAACCGTAATTTTTTGTGTGCAGCCGTTTAAACCGAACACAGGAATGTGGAGGATCAAATTTGATGAAAACTAGACCTAGACATTTTATACAATACAGCAGGCCTATACTGTTAAAACCAGACTTACCCGATCCATTGTGGGAGCTACTGTTTCTTTGTATGACATTAAATGTTGTAGGCTACAGTACAGTTAGACTACTTTGTTGTAGTGTTCAGATAATGACTAGGTAGTTGCCGAGAGAAAATGACATTCTCAAGGCTGCAACGGATGCGCCCCTAGACTAGAGCAATCAAACATCAAAACTGAATTAAGTTAGGACAAATAAACGTCTCATGTAGCCTAATCTTACTTCAGAAAGTTCCTGGATAACATTTTACGTGATCTATAAAAGTCGAGTAATGTCAAGAAAACGTTCAACAACACCCCCTTTCACTAAGAATCCTGTTGTCTGCTATCGTCTACTTTAACCTGACAACCATTTGGAACACATTCACAAAGAGAGAGTATCTCAACAGGCCTATTTCTCCTGAGGGGGTGTCTGGGAATGACTGGTTCCGGTTATTCGCTGCTGCTATAATGGCAGCTGCTGTACACTACCAGTACAGATAGGACAACGAGCTATTTATACAAGTCTTTACAACGGGTGCATCCGTTTATTAATAAGTAATTCTACGGTCAAAAATAAACGTAAGTCTTTCTTCTAAAATAAGCTACAGCCAAATATACTGTATGTATAACTAACCCCCTTCTGTCTATGTATATAACTTGTATACAATAAAATAAAGTTGTTATTTCAAAATAACAGTAAACATAATGCTTTATAGCTACAATATAGCTAACGTTAGCTAGCTAATGACAAGCTCATCTCTGCTGCCTGGATGCTTTCACGTTTCTCTCGTCTGGATGTATTGCTGCTAGCTACCACATGGACAAGCAGTAGCCTACTGCAGTAGTAAGACTACACCAATTACCAATATTTTACTTTTACACTACACAAATATATGAGAACAGTCAGCCCTCGAATGCTAGCTAACTAACGTTAGCATTGACACTGTCTGTGTGCGGACTACAGGTTTGGAGGCCACTCTAAAGATGAACCCTCTATCCTGACACCTCTGGAGCAGTGCTGCAGGTAAAACATGGGTGCATGCAGTGACATGTAAATCTTGAGGGGGTCAAAATAAATAACAAAGTGGGATGCACCCATGTTTTACCTGCAGCACTGCTCCAGAGGTGTCAGGATAGAGGGTTCATCTTTAGAGTGGCCTCCAAACCTGTAGTCCGCACACAGACAGTGTCAATGCTAACGTTAGTTAGCTAGCATTCGAGGGCTGACTGTTCTCATATATAAGCAAAGCCACAACACTAAACAATACATTAATTGCACTATACCTGTGACAAACGGTGCCCACAAACTGTTAGGGCCTGCATAAAGCTGTCCCAACAGCAGAGTCCCAACACCTTACTACTGCTACACCTGGCTATCACGGAGCCTTGTCTGGCAGCGATAACAGTTCATTCAGCCTCATTTTCTGCCTTTAAAAAAAACAATGAAAGCTCTTACAATATTTGATAACATTTCCCAAAAACAGATTATAGGCTACATGGGCACGCCAAGTCAGATCAGTAGGTGAAAATAGACCAAATTATTAGGGTGAGACACGTGCTACTAACAGCTTACTACACAACATACACTTAGTATTACTTTCTTAGCTACAGCATACATATCTCCCTGGCATATTACATCATTTATGCAGCAGCATAGAATACATTTTTGGACTCGCCTTGTTGTGTTTTGCTCACTTGAACAGGAAGGTGGCGCGGCGGTCCTTCGTGGGATTTTGCAGTTCCGAGTTAACAGTTGTTTTGAGCGCGACACAAATCATGCTTAATTGACAGCATGGCCAATGTTGAATGTTTCTAATCTTAGACTTGGGACCACACAGCCACTCCACTGAATAGCAGGCTAGTGATTGCTTTGCAATGCTTGCAGTTAGCCACTGATTCCTTCCAACTTGTGTAATGTTTATGTCCAATGGCCGATGAGCACCGATACGTTGAATGTTTCTAATCTTAGACTTGGGACCACACAGCCACTCCACTGAATAGCAGGCTAGTGATTGCTTTGCAATGCTTGCAGTTAGCCACTGATTCCTTCCAACTTGTGTAATGTTTATGTCCAATGGCCGATGAGCACCGATACGTTTTATCTATAATTTCTCTTCATTATTTCTCTTTCTATGACAAGGATTAAGGAGGATTTGCCAGTAGATTGTCGACTTGATTCATGATGATGACTGCTAGCTAAGATTTTGAAAGTATGATGTTGACATGATCAGTCCAATCAAAGCCACTGTAGATATAACGTGTTTTGACGTCATTTTATCTGTGGCCAATGACCTTGAGCGTTCTTGGATGGGCACTTCTAATGTAACTCTATGGCAGCACCCAAGGGGCTTGAATTTGAGGTCTATGCTTAGACTTGGCGGTGATGTAGTGTCCCCATGAGTGACAGAACACTGAGCCAATCACGGCGCAACGCTCCGTATTTTCTGCACTGCCTTACTTAAGAAAACAAAAAAGAGACCATGTTAGTATGCAGCTTTATTAACTCAATTATATATTTTACATTGTTTGCAAACTGATATTTAACACGTATTAATGCCAAAATAACATGCAAAACAGGCTAGCCCCCCCCCCCCAAAAAAAAAATATATATACGTTTATTTTTTTGGGGGGGGGTTAAAAATGTGGGGCTCAAAACAGGCTCTGCCCCACCTGCCCTGAATGACGGGTCACCACTGGGTGCATGATTAAGTTGTGTTATAATGAATATATATACTCATATGTATAGCAGCTAGAGGAAAGAACATGATAAATGTAAAATATAATTTATTCCTCTTCTTTCTCAACTTCCACTCCATTTCTCTCTCGCTCTCTTTCTCCCTCTAGGATTCATCGCTCCACCCTCCTGCGTGTCTACGTCTCCTCTCCCTGCTCCAGTACAGTCTGTGACGTCATGAGGGACTCTCTTTTCCACGATCCTCTATTCTCCGTGGCCCCTCTCTGAGCTGCACCTCTCTGCCCTGGACCGTCGCCTAGCGACCGTGCTCAGAACTGTGAGCCGTTGCCAGGAAGGACAGTGTAGCCGCCATGGAGGCGAGGATGATGTCACTCATTATATGACCTTCGTTACACCTGTGACACATGCAGGGTACACTCTTAGAAAAAAGGGTTATTTGGCTGTCCCCATAGGAGAACCCTTTTGGGTTATACATGGAACCCAAGAGGTTCTACCTGAAACCGAAAGGGGTTCTTCAAAGGTTTCTTCTATGGAGAAAGCCGAAGAACCCTTTAAGGTTCTAGATAGCACAATTTTTTTGTAAGAGTGTAGTGTTGCCACGCACACTTCACGACAACACTTCAACCGTCAAAAGAAATTGTCACGACGCATGACTATGTCGAATATGATTTGTGTGACTTCATTGCGTCGGCAATCCACAAGAGTGACACGATGACATTTGGAGTTCCTGGTATCATTTGTTTGGCTTCTAACTGTTAGAGAAGATAGCTGCATCCCAAATGTCAACCAACATTATATAGAGAGTAGGATGCCATTTCAGACAGACTATTTATTTGTAGGTCTATTCTAGTCTGGTGAATGGATGTGATGTTTAAATCACTGTGTACATGTATTGTTAGGCCTCATTAAATAAAGCTGATTATATTGTGTTATTTAATACATGGAGCGTACTTGGTGAAATCAAGCCCAGCATATACTTTTGTTTAAAAAGGGATAGTTTCACCCAAAATCATTCTCATGATAAATATTGCATTTTGCAAAAAATCTAAACAATTTCTATGTTAATTGCTAGATGTGTATGAAGGCCAGATTCAGACTTGAGATATGTAGACTTAACATGGACAAGTCAATAAAACATGGACATTAGGCAATACTTTGGGACTTAAGTCGATGTTAAGTTCTCAAGTCTGAATCGTGTCTGACGTGAACAACAGTGTGGGTGGATAGTCTTGTACATTCATGAAGTTACAGAAATTATTTCCCAGTTTGTTTTGCCATGACCCATCACACTCTACAACATTATGGGCAACAGTTCCCTCTTGCTAAAACACACTCAAAGAGGTAAAAACAACCAGTGCAATGACCAGTTTGGTATATTATCTTGTTCCCTTTGAGATATACAAAGCAAAGCTTTTAGCCACAGCTCAGTCTCAAGCCATGAGCCCGCAACCCATGTAGAAATGTTCCAAGCTCTATAGTATACTATATTAAACCCTATAGTAGACCCTATGGTATACTATATTAAACCTTACTGTAGACCCTATAGTAAAATACACTGCTCAAAAAAATAAAGGGAACACTTAAACAACACAATGTAACTCCAAGTCAATCACACTTCTGTGAAATCAAACTGTCCACTTAGGAAGCAACACTGATTGACAATACATTTCACATGCTGTTGTGCAAATGGAATAGACAACAGGTGGAAATTATAGGCAATTAGCAAGACACCCCCAATAAAGGACTGGTTTTGCAGGTGGTGACCACAGACCACTTCTCAGTTCCTATGCTTCCTGGCTGATGTTTTGGTCACTTTTGAATGCTGGCGGTGCTTTCACTCTAGTGGTAGCATGAGACGGAGTCTACAAACCACACAAGTGGCTCAGGTAGTGCAGCTCATCCAGGATGGCACATCAATGCGAGCTGTGGCAAGAAGGTTTACTGTGTCTGTCAGCGTAGTGTCCAGAGCATGGAGGCGCTACCAGGAGACAGGCCAGTACATCAGGAGATGTGGAGGAGGCCGTAGGAGGGCAACAACCCAGCAGCAGGACTGCTACCTCCAACTTTGTGCAAGGAGGAGCAGGAGGAGCACTGCCAGAGCCCTGCAAAATCACCTCCAGCAGGCCACAAATGTGCATGTGTCTGCTCAAACGGTCAGAAACAGACTTCATGAGGGTGGTATGAGGGCCCGGCGTCCACAGGTGGGGGTTGTGCTTACAGCCCAACACCGTGCAGGACGTTTGGCATTTGCCAGAGAACACCAAGATTGGCAAATTCGCCACTGGCGCCCTGTGCTCTTCACAGATGAAAGCAGGTTCACATTGAGCACGTGACAGACGTGACAGAGTCTGGAGACGCTGTGGAGAACGTTCTGCTGCCTGCAACATCCTCCAGCATGACCGGTTTGGCGGTGGGTCAGTCATGGTGTGGGGTGGCATTTCTTTGGGGGGCCGCACAGCCCTCCATGTGCTCGCCAGAGGTAGCCTGACTGCCATTAGGTACCTAGATGAGATCCTCAGACCCCTTGTGAGACCATATGCTGGTGCGGTTGGCCCTGGGTTCCTCCTAATGCAAGACAATGCTAGACCTCATGTGGCTGGAGTGTGTCAGCAGTTCCTGCAAGAGGAAGGCATTGATGCTATGGACTGGCCCGCCCATTCCCCAGACCTGAATCCAATTGAGCACATCTGGAACATCATGTCTCGCTCCATCCACCAACGCCACGTTGCACCACAGACTGTCCAGGAGTTGGCGGATGCTTTAGTCCAGGTCTGGGAGGAGATCCCTCAGGAGACCATCCGCCACCTCATCAGGAGCATGCCCAGGCGTTGTAGGGAGGTCATACAGGCACGTGGAGGCCACACACACTACTGAGCCTCATTTTGACTTGTTTTAAGGACATTACATCAAAGTTGGATCAGCCTGTAGTGTGGTTTTCCACTTTAATTTTGAGGGTGACTCCAAATCCAGACCTCCATGGGTTGATACATTTGATTTCCATTGATCATTTTTGTGTGATTTTGTTGTCAGCACATTCAACTATGTAAAGAAAAAAGTATTTAATAAGATTATTTCATTCATTCAGATCTAGGATGTGTTCTTTTAGTGTTCCCTTTATTTTTTTGATTAGTGTACAGTGGGGAAAAAAAGTATTTAGTCAGCCACCAATTGTGCAAGTTCTCCCACTTAAAAAGATGAGAAAGGCCTGTAATTTTCATCATAGGTACACGTCAACTATGACAGACAAAATGAGAAAAAAAATCCAGAAAATCACATTGTAGGAATTTTAATGAATTTATTTGCAAATTATGGTGGAAAATAAGTACTTTTTTCCCCCACTGTATATTAAACCCTATAGTATGGTCCCATGTAGCTCAGTTGGTAGAGCATGACGCTTGCAACGCCAGGGTTGTGGGTTCGATTCCCACGGGGGACCAGTATGAATAAAAACGTATGCACTCACTAACTGTAAGTTGCTCTGGATAAGAGCATCTGCTAAATGACTAAAAAAATGTATTAAAAAAATATTAGACCCTATAGTAAACTATATTAAACCCTATAGTATACTATATTAAACCCTATATACTATATTAATATTTTATTAAATATATTATATTAGTGGTAATAATAAAAAGTAAGAATAAAAATATAAAGACTTTTACTTATATGCTGCCGACAACACAGCTTTTAAAGACAATTTCCCTGATTACAATCACATTCACGGTAAATGCTGCGAATGCCAGCTTAAGTGTTATTGCCTTTAAAATTCAACACCGCACCATAATGCAACTTTGATTGAATCCCAGGCAGAGTCATCTTGTGTTCAGGTCTTCTGGTGTTCACGTGCATCCATAATGGAACCCTATTCCCTACATAGCGCACTAGAGGGAACAAGGTACCATTTGGGACGCAAACAAGATCATCTTCTATTCAGGTCTGGTTGTAGTCTTCTTGGTTCTGGGTTTGTTGACTGTGCTATAGAGCACAGAGGGGTCCTCCTCAGCTTCTTGTGCCTGAGGTCTGTTATGAAAGGAGACGCAACATGTCATCATCAATCTTCACTTCTGGGGTCTCATTTTAAGTCATCATGTAGATGTTAACACATTTAAACCAAACAACTGCTGGTCTACTTAACATACAAGTGTTGTATGCATTCCTAATTGTCAAGCACAAGTACCATTTAATTTTAAAATTCTCTGAGATGTTGTAATGGCTGGACTTGCTGGACTTGCTCACCGGGTGGCAGCACTGGGGCAATTGAATTTCATAGCATCGTACTGGACATCCTCATCCTCTTTCTGGGGTTGAGGCAGTTGGACAGTGGAGTACAGAGGCACTTCCTGGTTATTGGAGCAAGAGAGGTGGACATTGGCGTAGTGAACATCACCCTGCTCTTCTGTGCTGCAGTAGGGGCCATGGACATGCCTGAGACATTGTCATACACTGGACTGAGTCTCCCTGGAGAGGAGAAACGACAGACAATAGAAGCATACCTTGGGACTATTCCATTGGTTCCATTGTGTCAGGCAAGATTAATCGAGCACTGATAAAAAGTTCTGAAATAAAACAAATACTTTTTGACCTCAACTCACCTGTCCATTCCCTGCTGTGTCCCTTGTGTCAGATCTGGAGGCTTTCTTCATGTTAAAAATGAATAAATAATGAATGAATCATAGAAAAACAATCAAGTTAGTAACAAATCATAATGATAAAGTGAAAGATAAATCTTAGAAAGATGCTCACCTGAACCACATGAAGCCAGAGAGACAGAGGATGAGAACCACAACTACAATTCCTAAAGCTGCATTCTTCTGTATGTCCCATCAGCTGCACTAAAACCTGGTAAAGGGGTTTACAATAAATATGTCTAGATCTTTTTTGAGCAAATGTATTCTAGAAGAGGCCTCTGGTCCATATAAAAAACAACATATAAATAAAATTAGAAGCAGATGTTGTTGAGCAGATAATGGATTCATTTATTGATCTATTGAATACATTAACACACACCTAGTATTGTTGAAACATTACTCTACATTATACAATTATTTAATGGATAATAAATCACATTTTATTTGTCACATACACGTGTTTAGCAGATGTTATAGCGGGTGTAGCGAAATGCTTGTGCTTCTAGCTCCGACAGTGCAGTAATATCTAACAAGTAATATTGAACAATTTCACAACATATACCCAATACACACGAAACTAGTAAGGAATGGGATTTAGGAATATATACATATATGGACAAGCAATGAGTTAATTAAATAAGATACAGCCTGAATACCCCCCACCCACCTCAACATCCCCCTCTACACACAAAGGCTTCACTATGACATTTTCCATGAGGACATTTGGCCATTTAAACGACACGTGTGTGCTTTCTGGTGTTTTTTCAGTGACCCTGAATGAGCGAATACAGAAGTAAGGTTTCTCTCCAGCGCGTGAGAATGAATTGACTTTAATAAGCATACTGAGTAGAACATCGTTAGATACAGTCGCAAATAGTTATATTTTTTAAGAGAAACGGGGCTGGCTGATAGGATTTAGTTCCTCGATCGCTGTTGCTGCCCAATACTCCAGTACAGTAGGTGGCCTCATGCACCATAACGTTGGATGACAACCGCCGATAAACCCCACAGAAGATGATCTATTTTCATTGTTAGGGTGGCCACTTGAGTATCTGGTCATATAATGGATAATCCCAACAAGTTTTACCGTCATGTTTTTTGTCCAGCCATTTAAACCGAACAAAGAAATGTGGAGGAGCAAAAATGATGAAAACTAGGCCTAGACATTTTATACAGCACAGCAGACCTATACTGTTAAAAGGAAACCAGACACACCGGATCCATCGTGGAAGCTATTGTTTCTTCAGCGTTTCTTCCTAAGACAAGAAATGTGTAGGCTACAGTACAGTTACTATGTTGTCACAGTGTTCAGATAAGGATTAGGGAGTTGCTGGGAGAGAATTCCAGTCTCAAGGCTGCAACTGATGCACCCCTAGACCAGAGCAATCAAACATCTATTTAAATATCCAAGCTCAATTACATTATGACAACATAACGTCTCACATCTCATTTAACTGACTTCAGAAAGTTCCTGGATAAAATTTTTCCTGATCTATAAAAGTCGAGTAAAGTCAACAAAACGTTCAACATCAACCCTTTCACTAAGAATCCTGTTGTCTGCTATCGTCTACTTTTACCTGACAGCAACTTGGAACAGAGTTCTATATTAGTCCAGATGTTCTCAAGGCTGTTGTTGCATCTCCCTCCCTTCAGCCTTAGAAACATAAAGATAGACAACAAACACACTTTATAACTGGTGAAAAACTACAACTGATACTTCAATTAAGCAGGAAAAAGTACTTATTATAACAGATGTGTAGCACTGTAAGACACGTGTTTCTCTGTTAATATACAATAAGGAAAGCTGAAAGAAATCCCAATTAAAATACGTTAAAATAAATGCAACAACATCATTTGACCACACTAATAGGCCTATGGCTTCTGTATTTCTATATGTCCCATCAGCTACACTAAAACCTGGTGAAGGGATTTAAAATAAATATGTGAACATCTTTTAGGAGCAAACTAATTATACAAGAGGCCTATGGTCCTTAAATTTTGTTGATTATTATTAAAGTTTTAAAAAACGTTGACGTTGTTGAGCAGATAATATATTTAATTTATTGATCTATTGAATACATGAATACACACCTAGTATTGTTGAAACATTATTCTACATTATACAATTATTTAATGGATAATAGGAGTTAATGAAATAAGATACAGCCCTGAATACCCCCACCCCACAACACACATAGCACTCCTAGACGCTTGACACATATCGATCCAGAGCTTCATATTATGCTACACAGGTTACCGTGGTAATCAGACTAAGTAAACTGTTAGAGAATGGGAGATGGATGACTCTTTACAAGATGTTTTCTATTGAAACTTTATTTAGGGATCAGGAACTGTTGCCGGAGAAGAAGGAGATGAAAGAAAACATGTTTGTGCTTTCTGGTGTTTTTTCAATGACCCTGAATGAGCAAAGCTCTTTCCACATAGACAGGAGTAAGGTTTCTCTCCAGTGTGTGTGAGCTGGTGTGTAGTCAGGTGTCCTGACTTCCTGAAGCTCTTCCCACACTGATTACAGCTATAAGGCTTCTCTCCTGTGTGTATGCGCTGGTGTGTAATCAGGTCTCCTGATTGATTGAAGCTCTTCCCACACTGATCACAGCTATAAGGCTTCTCTCCTGTGTGTATGCGCTGGTGTATAGTCAGGTGTGCTGATTGATTGAAGCTCTTCCCACACTGATCACAGCTATAAGGCTTCTCTCCTGTGTGTATGCGCTGGTGTAGAGTCAGGTCTCCTGATTGACTGAAGCTCTTCGCACACTGATCACAGCTATAAGGCTTCTCTCCTGTGTGTATGCGCTGGTGTTTAGTCAGGGTTCCTGAATGATTGAAGCTCTTCCCACACTGATCACAGCTATAAGGCTTCTCTCCTGTGTGTATGCGCTGGTGTATAGTCAGGTGTGCTGATTGATTGAAGCTCTTCCCACACTGATCACAGCTATAAGGCTTCTCTCCTGTGTGTATGCGCTGGTGTATAGTCAGGTCTCCTGATTGATTGAAGCTCTTCCCACACTGATCACAGCTATAAGGCTTCTCTCCTGTGTGTATGCGCTGGTGTTTAGTCAGGGTTCCTGAATGATTGAAGCTCTTCCCACACTGATCACAGCTATAAGGCTTCTCTCCTGTGTGTATGCGCTGGTGTATAGTCAGGTGTGCTGATTGATTGAAGCTCTTCCCACACTGATCACAGCTATAAGGCTTCTCTCCTGTGTGTATGCGTTGGTGTGTAGTCAGGGCTCCTGATTCGTTGAAGCTCTTCCCACACTGATCACAGCTATAAGGCTTCTCTCCTGTGTGTATGCGCTGGTGTACAGTCAGGGCTCCTGAATAATTGAAGCTCTTCCCACACTGATCACAGCTATAAGGCTTCTCTCCTGTGTGTATGCGTTGGTGTATAGTCAGGGCTCCTGATTGATTGAAGCTCTTCCCACACTGATCACAGCTATAAGGCTTCTCTCCTGTGTGAATCCGCTCGTGAATCATCAATTCCGTCTGTTTAGAAAAACTCTTCCCACAGCCAGAGCAGCGGTGGTGAGGTTTCTTCCCTATAAGTCTCTGCTTGTGTTTAGTGAGACGTTCTGATCTGGAGTGACTCTTCTGGAGAGACGTCTTGTCAGAATCGTGTTGTTGTTGAGCCTCTCCAGATGATAAGCCCTTCCCACTGAGAGAGCAACAGTTAGGGCTGTCCCCTGTGAAACAAAGATAATTAATAGCATGGACATCTGAAATCAGGCTACCTGATGGGACTTTGATAAATGCTGAAAATTGCCAATCAAAATAGACAAACTATCACAGCGACCATGTTATTTTTGATAAGCATATTTGATTCCAATTTCGGACATACAAAGTTTGTGTGTGAAAACTATTTCTAAGATGCATACTTTCAGTTTTTCCTGAACTCACTGCACTCGCACAAAATAAGGACGCTAGTGCTGCTCGTGCTGAACATGCACAGATTAAATATGCCTCAATCTGATTAAGGCGTTTATGTGTCCTAATAATTCGAAAGATTGCTCAGAAAACCAGGTGTTTTTAACAGCGTTGCTTCGATTGTCACCTTAAGCCAATTAAGATAAGCAGAGTAAGGTGTTTACATGACTAATGCCATACTCAGCCTACTGCCATAACTAGTTTAATGTCCAATTATGAGTGTGCATGTAAACATACTCATTGTAAAGCACTAGTTATTTTGTTTCTTTGACAAAGTCATTTCTGAAGATTATTATGAATGTGATTAGTAATTAATTTACGTCTGTCCCTCACTTTAAGGTCAACCCCGTTACATGAACTGAACTCTAATTTTAATATGTTGAAACTATTCCTTAAAAAATATGTTTGCAAAAGAAACATTGAACATCTAATAGTCAAATCATAGAGTAAAAGCAGGTGAGCTAGTCCTAATCTTTGTCAATTTTATTCTGTTTTGTGGTGGAAAACTTTGCAAGTAAACCCCTTCACCCATACATAGACATGCTAGAAATGTTTTAACAAGTAAAACATTTTTGGAAGATTGCATTCAAAACAACCTTCCATTCCCTCTGTCACAAGCGGTTTTATGGCTGATTTAAAGGACTATTTCACCCATGTAATGCACTGGCTTTGTTGTTTTCAGCAGTCCCCTGTTACGTTCAACCATGTCACTTTATTTGGCACATAGCACTTAGTATAGTAATAGTTTTATTCAATGTCTTGAGATTGGAAAACATGTTTATGAAGTTGAACATGTGCTATTCATGACCAAATGATAATTAGGTGAATTCTTTTTTTTATTACACTTTTAAAAATGGGTGGAACTACCCAGATTCTCATTAATATATAATTAATCAATTAATGACTAAAGTGCATAAAGATGGCAGACTTATGACATTAAGTCATTGTTTTGGCACTCTCCATTGAGTTTTGAAACTACGGTGCGCGACATTGTTCAATGTTCCAATAAATCAACACAATCTACTTTTTCAGTTTTTCAAATTGCCGGCGTCTTGAAGCTAAAATTGGGATCATGTTTACTGTGCTAATGACCATACAAAAAAAACAGTAAAGGAGAGCAATGTACAAAACAGTGAACTTAGCAAAACGAGGAATTTGTGGTAAGTACATGCGGGCCGCCATCTTTATGCACCTCCACTATTGTTACAGAAGCAGACTGTAGTCTAATCTACACACCATGGTTCTTACTTAATGAAATCAAATCTCCATCTTCCTTCTCTTCTCCTCCTCCTCTCTCAGTTCCACTCTGCCCCGGTGTTTTCCTGCAGTTGACCAGACCCAGCAGTAAAGCGGTACCGGGAGGCGTTTGACCTGGGGACTCCTGGAGGGTGGAGGGGAACGGGCTAGCTTTGTCCTGTTGGCCACAATAAATATTAAACAGTTTATCATTAAACCAAACATTTGATTAATTTAGTCTACACCTCTGACTGATTTGGGAGCATCCCTAGAATATCTAATTCTTCCTGAAATGTTCAATCATTCACTACTTCCCACAAATCTAATAGCATTGGGTTGGTGGAGGCATGGGCTAGTCAGAGTTTCCACCATATTTCTTATACCAGTCATTTCCTTTCAAAACAGGAAGAGGCGACATGTGGCTTATTTGATCAAATATACGTTTCGTAATGATTAGGTTGTTACGAGTGTACTGATAAAAGTAGGTCACGTGACATGCTGGAAACTTTGTTGAACAGGAAAGTGGGGGTGGCTGTCAGGAGACGTATTACAGACCACCTGGCTGTGTACATGGCAGAGCTGATGGCCGTACTGTTGGCCTTGCTGTGGGTGGAGGAAGTCAAGCCAGACAGAGTAGTTATATGTTCTGACTCATGTGCTGTGTTGATAAGTATGCAATCATTTAGCTCACATAGCAGGCAAGGCCTGCTATATGAGGGAATTCAAATTCATGCCTGGGTGAGACAGATGGGTGTCCATATAAGCTTTGCTTAGGTCCCGGCCCATGTGGGGGTGGAAGGGAATGAGGAAGTAGATGTGCTAGCTAAACAGGCCCTTAGGACACAGGAGGTGGAAGTGCCAATGAGCAAAGCAGAGGCTAAGGGAATGATATGGGCAGTGGTGGTGCAGGAACAGTGAAACAGTGACACTAAGGGCAGGCATCTATTCATTGTTTACATTTTAGTCATTTAGCAGGCAATGTTATCTAGAGTGACTTACAGGAGCAATTAGGGTTAAGTTGTTCAAAGGCACATTGACAGATTTTTCACCTAGTCGGCTCGGGTTACTGGCCCAACGCTCTAAACCACTAGGCTACCTGCCGCCCCTATTCCAGGTACAGAGTAAAGTAGGGGAGGATGGTAGGAATGGACAGAAGAGAGGAGGCCATCCTTACAAGGCTAAGGGTGGGACACAGCCAGCTGAATAAGTCATTAAATGTGGTCCTCTGTAGCTCAGCTGGTAGAGCACGGTGCTTGTAACGCCAAGGTAGTGGGTTCGATCCCCGGGACCACCCATACACAAAAAATGTATGCCTGCATGACTGTAAGTCGCTTTGGATAAAAGCGTCTGCTAAATGGCATATTATTATTATATAGGAAAGCATCCACCAGGAAGGTGTGATTAATGCCAGGAAACAGAGAAAGTGGAGCATGTGCTGATACAGTGCCCTCAATCTCACACAAATTATCAACAAACCTACCAGGTACAACCCTAAATCCGTAAACATGGGTACCCTCATAGATATCATCCTGACTAACTTACCCTCTAAATACACCTCCGCTGTCTTCAACCAGGATCTCAGCGATCACTGCCTTATTGCCTGCGTCCGTAACGGGTCCGCGGTCAAACGACCACCCCTCATCACTGTCAAACGCTCCCAAAAACACTTCAGCGAGCAGGCCTTCCTAATTAACCTTGCCCAGGTATCCTGGATGGATATAGATCTCATTCCGTCAGTAGAGGATGCCTGGTTGTTCTTTAAAAGTAATTTCCTCTCAATCTTAAATAGACATGCCCCATTCAAAAAATACAGAACTAAGAACAGATATAGCCCCTGGTTCTCCTCAGACTTGACTGCCCTTGACCAGCACAAAAACATCCTGTGGCGTACTGCATTAGCATCAAATAGCCCCCGCGATATGCAACTTTTCAGGGAAGTTAGGAACCAATATACACAAGCAGTTAGGAAAGCAAAGGCTAACTTTTTCAAACAGAAATTTGCATCCTGTAGCACTAACTCCAAAAAGTTTTGGGACACTGTAAAGTCCATGGAAAATAAGAGCACTTCCTCCCAACTGCCCACTGCACTGAGGCTAGGAAACACTATCACCACCGATAAATCTACAATAATCGAGAATTTCAACAAGCATTTTGCTACGGCTGGCCATGTTTTCCACCTGGCTACCACTACCCCGGCCACCAGCTCTGCACCCTCCGCTGCAACTTGCCCATGCCCCCCCCCCCGCTTCTCCTTCACACAAATCCAGACAGCTGATGTTCTAAAAGAGCTGCAAAATCTGGACCCCTACAAATCATCTGGGCTAGACAATCTGGACCCTTTCTTTCTAAAACTAGCCGCCGAAATTGTCGCAACCCCTATTACTAGCCTGTTCAACCTCTCTTTCGTAACGTCTGAGATCCCCAGAGATTGGAAAGCTGCCGCGGTCATCCCCCTCTTCAAAGGGGGTGACACTCTAGATCCAAACTGTTACAGACCCATATCCATCCTGCCCTGCCTTTCAAAAGTTTTTGAAAGCCAAGTCAACAAACAGATCACCGACCATTTCGAATCCCACCGTACCTTCTCCGCTATGCAATCCAGTTTCTGAGCTGGTCATGGGTGCACTTCAGCCACGCTCAAGGTCCTAAACGATATTATAACCGCGATCGATAATAGACAGTACTGTGCAGCCGTTTTCATTGACCTGGCCAAGGCTTTCGACTCTGTCAACCACCGCATTCTTATTGGCAGACTAAATAGCCTTGGTTTCTCAAATGACTGCCTCGCCTGGTTCACCAACTACTTCTCAGATAGAGTTCAATGTGTCAAATCGGAGGGCCCGTTGTCTGGACCTATGGCAGTCTCTATGGGGGTGCCACAGAGTTCAATTCTTGGGCCGACTCTTTTCTCTGTGTATATCAATGACGTCGCTCTTGCTGCTGGTGACTCTCAGATCCACCTCTACGCAGACGACACCAATTTGTATACATCTGGCCCTTCATTGGACACTGTGTTAACAACCCTCCAAACGAGCTTCAATTCCATACAACACTCCTTCAGTAGCCTCCAACTGCTCTTAAACACTAGTAAAACTAAATGCATGCTCTTCAACCGAACGCTGCTTGCACCCGCCCACCCGACTAGAATCACTACACTCGACGAGTCTGACCTAGAGTATGTTGACAACTACAAATATCTAGGTGTCTGGTTAGACTGTAAACTCTCCTTCCAGACTCACATTAAGAATCTCCAATCCAAAGTTAAATCTAGAATCGGTTTCCTATTTCGCAACAAAGCCTCCTTCACTCATGCTGCCAAACATGCCCTCGTAAAACTGACTATCCTACCGATCCTTGACTTCGGCGATGTCATTTACAAAATAGCCTCCAACACTCTACTCAGCAAATTGGATGTAGTCTATCACAGTGCCATCCGTTTTGTCTCCAAAGCCCCATATAATACCCACCACTGTGACCTGTACGCTCTTGTTGGCTGGTCCTCACTACATATTCGTCGCCAAACCCACTGGCTCCAGGCCATCTATAAATCACTGCTAGGCAAATCCCCGCCTTATCTTAGCTCATTGGTCACCATAGCAACACCCACCCGTAGTCTGCGCTCCAGCGGGTATATCTCACTGGTCATCCCCAAAGCCAACACCTCCTTTGGCCGCAATTCCTTCCAGTTCTCTGCTGCCAATGACTGGAACAAATTGCAAAAATCTCTGAAGCTGGAGACACTTATCTCCCTCACTAACTTTAAGCATCAGTTGTCAGAGCACCTTACCAATCACTGCACCTGTACACAGCCCATCTGAAATTAGCCCGCCCAACTACCTCATCCCTATATTGTTATTTATTTTGCTCATTTGTACCCCAGTATCTCTATTTGCACATCATCTCTTGCACATCTATCATTCCAGTGTTAATACTAATTGTAATTATTTTGCACTATAGCCTATTTTATTGCCTTACCTCCATAACTTGCTAAATTTGCACACACTGTATATATATGTATTTCTGTTGTATTTTTTGACTTTGTTTTGTTTTACCCCATATGTAACTCTGTGTTGTTGTTTTTATCGCACTGCTTTGCTTTATCTTGGCCAGGTCGCAGTTGTAAATGAGAACTTGTTCTCAACTGGTTTACCTGGTTAAATAAAGGTGAAATAAAATAAATTAAAAAAAAACAGTGTGGGCAGTATGATAGGGAGAGACTGAAACTCTGAGGGATATTGGGGTACATTAATTGAGTTTGATAAGCATTCTGAGTAGAACATTGTTAGATACATTCTCAAATATTTACATTTTTTAAGAGAAACAAGGCTGGCATATAGGATTTAGTTCCTCGATCCCTGTCTCTGGCCCACACTCCATTACAGTAGGTGGCGTAATGTACCATAACGTTGGATGCCAACCGCCGATAAACCCCACAGAATATGTATTTTGTGGCCACTTCCGAGTATCTGGTCATATAATGGATAATCAGATTTTAAAATCAGTGGAGGTGAACAAGTGAACACTTTGGGAGGAAGGAGAGATCATTAAGTACTAGACACAGATTCCTACACATGATATAGTAGTAGGTTACCTTGCTGAAGGTAAAAAAATCCCAAAAAGTTTTACAGTCTTTTTTTTGTTGCCCAGCCATTAACACGGAACAGAGGAATGTGGAGGATCAAATATGATAACAACTTGGCCTAGACATTTTATACAGCAGGC